>NC_136954.1:49679765-49809270 GCF_032717465.1 Coenobita brevimanus | reverse complement strand
TACACACATTCGCTGTTAATAAATACATGCATACTGACACGTATAAAAGTTTACACTGTTAGTCTTTTACACACACTCACTGCTCAAACTTACACACACATCGAATCGCGACTGTGCATGGCTGTTATGAAAAGAAAAATGCTAGTGGGAACTGAGGCATCATATTTCATTCTTCTTCTCACCAAACGATTTTTATTCGGCATGGAAAGCACATCAGTAGTGGCAGGGTTAATGAATACTGAATCTAACCCTCTAAGGCTTCCAAATTATCATGTGCTTAATAAAATCGTCTGGAGGTGGCAATAAATGTGAGTACGTGTGTTTCCTTGTGCCAAGATAAAACACACACACACACACACACACACACACACACACACACACACACACACACACACACACACACACACACTACAACTACAACTACTACTACTACTACTGCTGCTGCTGCTGCTACTACTACTACTTTTTCTTTTTTCTTTTTTATGTGTCCGACTCAGGGTATAGGCTTCACAGCCTGCTATCAAGGCCCAGCAGTCCTCCTACATACTCCATACACTTCTACATGTCTAGCCATTACTATGCTCTTTTTACTCTAACTTGGCCTAAAATTACCATCACACCATCTTCAATACAGAGCTGTAACAAAAAAATGAATAGTTGAATATGATGCTGCTAGTCATGAAGAAGTGCTATGGAAACAACGTAGAGCAGCAGTATTGTCCTATTCTGAGCTTCATGAAATAGGCAGCAAAAGGACGAAAATTTGGGCAAAGTTCAGGCAAAAAGGGTGTAACTGAACTTTTTATATCAGTTGTTAATCTGGCAAAGGTACGATAATGGCGTGAATTACTTATATATCTCGATATGGATGTAAATTAACACTCCAAGAAATTAATGTAGGTCATATCCACTTCTGGCAGTTTTTTATCCTCTTTTTCGATTATTTTCTTAATTCGCATGATTTTGGAAGGTCTGACGCGGCTTGTTCCTTCGAGGCCCTGAGTTCTGATATGTCACAGCCCTTTACATGTCACAACTTCTGCACTAATACCCACCGGTCCATACTGAATGACACAGACAGGCCTGTTTCACTTTGGGTCTGATGGGAAGACATTGTGTGGTATTGTGCTTATGAGATAGATAGGAAGTTCTTGTGAAATATCAGTTAGTCTGTTTTAACACAGTTGAAATTCGGAATAATAAAAACAAGTTCCCTACCCCAGCTCAAAGCCGAACTCGTGTCCTCTAAGGTAGCAGAAACACCTTCTAAGAACTTCAGTATCACCTTCAAAAATATCTCACTGTGTCCACTCCTGGCTCACAGTATATATGTCACTCATTTATTTTTGTTGATTCTTTTTCTAATACCGATCATTAAATTTATGCTGACGTTTGGGAAAGCAGGCTCAGAGAGAGAGAAAGAGAGAGAGAGAGAGATGTGACTTCCAAATTAAGTAATTTCTAATGAAATCCTCTCTCTCTCTCTCTCTCTCTCTCTCTCACACACACACACACACACACACATACACACACAATATAAAGAGAACGGAAACAAAGTTATAGTATTTTTCTACACCTTCTACACCTAACAGTCCTATACTTAACATTTTCAATTCGAGGGCGTCTTTTCGTTTTTGATATTTCTTTTTTTTTCTTTTTTTGGAGAGAGAGAGGGGGGAAGTCGCATTTTCGTCGGTAAAGAAGGCTCCCTCAGCACCTCTTCCTCAGCGATGTATTTCTTGATCCAGCAATTAATATAATTTTGTACCTCAATTATGCAAAGGATGGCGATATTAGAATGATTTAAACAACACGAAAGAAGATAGTAACATAAAGCATGCAAATTAAATCGCTTAGGGGGAGGTGTTAGGTTGTTTCCTTTGCCGACAAGAATGGGTCTACAAGTAAAGAGCTGTATTTTGGACAATTAAGTAAAGCTCCTTAACATCTTTTCCATACCGATTTATTTTCCATTTAAAGACTTTGTAAGTTGTCTATTTCGTCTTTTTTTACCGCCAACATAGGAGTGAAGCGAAACATATAAGTGATTAATAACGAGCTATATGTAAAAATAAACCAGCTGGGAAATGAAGGTAGCGTCCCTGACCGATGAGAATACCAGCATTAATCGCTAATCGTCAAGCGACAGGGAAACACTGAACTAGACGGTCAATTGTGCAACGCCCAGGGTATCTCTGATTAACAAATACAGCCCAGAACGATATAAGAGGCAAAGACGTGTTCGGCTCCGCGATGCAGGAAGTCCGGAGTTTAATTCTTCGGCCGGTCAGACTGGTGGGTGCAGTGTGTTGCCCCAATGTCCCTGTTAACCTAGTAGAGCAATGGCGGACCTGAACGAAGGATGAGGAGGAAGAGGAGAATAACAAAAAAGATAAGGAAAGATAGAAAGAGGAGGAGAGAGAGAGAGAGAGAGAGAGAGAGAGAGAGAGAGAGAGAGATGTATATCTGGCTCCCTGTTGACAAAAGCTCTACATACGTTTATACAGTTAGACTGGAAATCCTGCGGTGTTTTTTTTGTGACATGTAGAGGTGTGCGGTACGTAGGAGGACTATTGGGCCTTGAAAGCAGGCTGTGAAGCCTATGCCCAGAGTCGGTCACATAAAAAAAAAAAAAAAAGCGCTGCAATCGTACTCTCGGAAATGCTGCTAAGAGTTATAAATCTACCTGGAAATACGGATAATTAATACTCGCAGGTACAGGTGCGGTCAGGTATATATCGCTCCTTTTTTTAAACGAATAATTATGAAACTCCCACATCATCCTGAAAAATGTCCTGGGTTTTCCAAGAGCGCATCATTTGGCTTCAAAAGTCATCATTCACTTTTCCGTTATTTATGGTATATAATGAAGTTGATGGATATTAGTCTTCTCCTCCTCCTCCTCCTCCTCCAGCAGCAGCACCGCCAATACCATTGTTTACTTTCCTCGCTCTTTCAAATTCCAGAAGATTTCATTCACCAGAGTCATAGCTTATAAACTTACCTACGATATTTGGTGTATCCAATGAAAGGTACAGTGTGATTTAGTCCCTCTCCTTCCTAAGCTAAGCTTTCCGTTCACTGCCCCTACTCACCAAACGTATTACAGACCCTCACAGACCCTTATAGATTCATCTGCGTTTTCCTAAAATCGCGCCTTTGACGAGGAAAAGGCGAGAAGCTTTATGGCTAATCCCCTCAGCAACAGAAGGGAAATAACTGCCATGAAAGGAGAGGAGGTGTAGAAAGTGAAATGGGGAAAGTAGGTGAAAAAGGGAACAGAAAAGGGGGAAGAGAAAAGGGAGAGAGAGATAGAATGTAGGAGGAGTGAAAAATAATAATAATAATATTAATAATACATGCTAGTGCAGAAAGAATATTAATGTTTAGACTGGGGAACACGATATCAATTTTAGTATCTCCGTTTTTTTCGCTTTCATATCAAGATAGTATTATAGTTACTAACCCCTAACAATTTTTATACAGCTTAGCCCTTTCACTCCAATGACGTACTCCTTCCCTCATTCTCGGTATCCTCAAAAATAATTCTAACATTAAAATTTATTTCTACGCACAGACAAGTTAAATTCCTACACCAAAAGCCAATAAAAAAACGTCACACGAATCAATTTTATTTCTGTGAATTTTCTTGAGTAAAAATGTTTGCAGAAAATCCACGACAGAAAATTACTTCGTCTTGAAGAAAAATCTGAGTTAAAATTATGTGACCCGCCCCCCCCCAAAAAAAAAAAAAAATCTTCTGCTTCTCACTCTGGCGTATTTAATTCATACTACTTTTACTCTAACCTGGGCTTAAATATTCCATCCTTCCATGTTTAATGCTTAGTTATAACAACAGATTAACAGTAAAATACGATGCTAGTCACGAGGTGGTGTTGTCATAAAGACTTTGTAGTTACTTTTAGAGAAGTATATTTCAGACTTGTGGTCGAGCGGCTTTTATATCTTGTAGTAGTTTCCCCACCAGATGTCATGTAGTGATCGGAGAGGTAAAGAAGGTATGGGACTATTTTTATTTGTCTTGGAATATTAAACAGGTCTCTCTATGGGAAGAGTATAAGTCCCGGGTAGCTACCTCCCTGTCTCGCTATCTCTCTCTCTTTCTGTTCTAAGGCTAATCTCCGTCTCGACCTCTCTCTAGGGTCGCTTGTCTCCTTCTGTCTAGCCTGTTCGGTGGCTAATCTGGTCTGAGCTTCCTTTCCTAAATTCTGGTGTAGCAGGGTAGTGTCACGTACGTGTTCCTCGTGGATGGACTAGGGCTTTGTTCACGAGAGGACTGCTGACAGCTAACTGCATCATCTCCTTATTGGCCGCTGTCGTCAGCTTTCCTCAGTGTTAAGAGTGTGTAAGCATGTTAGCACTGGCTCGACTCTCGCAGACACAACACCATCTCAACATTTGAATTCCTGCTTCTATCTGTCTCTCTATCTTATATCTATATTATCTATCTATCTATACAATATGTAGTCTTTACCATACCGTTTTGTCGCGCGAAAATGGCGTACCATCGACATTTAAGAAGGTAACATATTAATACATACTACATACACATTATAATGAACTTATAAGCTAATTAAGTGAAATACATAATATTGTAAAGTAACAATATCCATCTATTTATCTATCTATCTATACAATATGTAGCCCTTACCACAGTGTAATGGAAAAGATTCTTGAGTATAGTCTTTCTGCCTCTGAGCTAGGCGAAATAAGCTGCAAAGTGGGGGGAAAAAATCTGGCCCAAGTTAGTGTAAAATGAGTATAGTCCAGAGTCAGTTGTGTTATTTGTCATTCTTCTTCATTTTTTTTCCTTTTTTTTTTTTCGGTTCAAGCGAGACTTTTCTCACAGGTGGGGTTTTGGTAATGCCTTCATCAACCCCTTCAGGACGGGACACACTTCCAAAGCTAAAGAAAATCGTCTGAAACAGCGAGAGAAATAAAAAATAAATCCTCGTGAAATCTGGTAATGCTGAGTAGGACCATGGTAACAGTAAGTAATTTTTTTAAAAGGAATTATTCTTAGTTTGATTTCATATATTTATTTATTTATCTGTCTATTTAGTCATGTACCATTCATCTACTTATTTACCCACTGATTTACATATTTATTTATTTATATAGTCATGTATTCATTCATTTATAGTTTACCTGTGTTTGTATCATTATTCTTGCTACTCACTAAAAGACTCTTAATTTAGCCTTCAGATTTTCTATACTATTGGATTACTAACACCTCCATTAATTCTCTCATGGTCACATGAATTTTAGGATTTAATTCTAGATAGCGTCAGACGATTTAATTAAGTTGGAGTGAGGCATAGGAGCCAGTGTAAAAATTCTCAGACTGAAGAGAAGAATGGTTTCAACTCCTATTATTATTATTATTATTATTATTATTTCCATCAATAGATGAATTTAACGTACCTTGACTGTGAATTTTTTTTCAAGAGAGCAAGGGGCGTTCTCTCAGCTAAAGAAAATCGTGTTCAGTTAATCTTAATATAAATCTTAAGCTGTATGGCCATAAGGAAAAGATTGTTCAAGACTGTTTTTAACCCTATTAGGCTAGTCTATTTACGTGGCTACTGATTAATTCCTTCTATTTTTCAGACGATTTTCCTCAGCTTGGGGAAGATATTTAGAGACGTAGGGGTTACAAGTACCCTCTTCATCAACCCCTTCTATGAAAGATCTGAAGCTGAATAAAATCGTCTGTAGGTGGCAAAAATCACAAACTCGTCCCCGGACTCTCTTAGTTGAACGAAATCGTCTTGTGTTGGCCTGAATAATGTAAGAAATTTCACCAACCTCAGTGACAGGGTTCATTTGTGGACTCAGAATGGGACAACTGTTCTTTGAATGATGAAAAGCTTTCTCTCAGATATATATAAACAAATAAACACATACATTCTCTCTCTCTCTCTCTACCAAGCTATCTATCTCCCAATCTATCTATCTATCTATCTCTATCTATCTATCTATCTGCAGGCTTTTCTCTCCACACCAAGCATCTGCGAGTGAGAGAATCAAATTTTACAGGGACAGCACTACAATGGTCCAGTTTCCATTGTTAAGGAGGAGGAGGAGAAGGAGGAAGAAAAGAAAAGGAACGGAAGAGGAGAAGGAAGAGGAAGGGATGAGGATGGGAAGAGGAGGAGAAGGAGGAAGGGAAGAGGAGGAGGAAGAGGAAGGGAAGAGGATGGGAACAGACGAAGGAAGTGGAAAGGAAGAGGATGCGAAAAGGAGGAGGAGGAGGAAGGAAAGAAGGAAGAGGAGCAAGAAGAGGAAAGGAAGAGGAAAGGATGAGGAGAAGGAAAAGGAAAGGAGGAGGAAGGGAAGAGGAGGAGGCAGGGGAAGTGGCCGAGGTGGGTGAGTGTGAGAAAAGAGAGGAGAGCAAGAGAGAAGAACAGGGGTTGGAGGGAAAGGGTGAGGAAAAGAGACTGAAGGAGAATGGGGAAGATGGGGGTCTGGAGAAACTGGGGAAAGGGAGAGAAGGGGAGAGAGAAGGAGAGAAGGGGAGAGAGAAGGAGAGAGAGGAAGAGGAGGAGAAAGAAAGAGAAACAGAGAGAACAGGGAGAGAGTGAGCAAAAGGAGAGTACGAGGAGAGAAAGGGACGAGGGAATCAGGGATGAAAATTGAAACAAGGACAGAGAAGGAAGGAAACAAAGAACGAAAGAAACATGAAGGAGAGATTGAAAAAAGAAACAGGGAGAGAAGGAAGAGGATGGAAAGAAATGAATGGAAGAGGGAAAGGAAAAGAGGAAAGAAAGTGACAGAGAAAGGAGATATGGTAGAGGAAGAGAGGGATATGACAATGAGGAATGGGAAGGGAGGGTGGCGAGGAAAAGGATGATTGTGAGGAGAAGGAGGAGGAGGAGGAGGAGGAAGAGGAGGAGGAGGAAGAAGAGGAGGAGGGGAGGAGGGAAGAGGAGGAGGGAGAGGAGGAAGAGGAGGAGGGAGGAGGAAGAGGAGAAATACAGTAACAGCATCGAGAGAGAGAGAGAGAGAGAGAATCCTTATGAATCCTGCATCCCTACTCAGTAACGGCCTCCTCCTCCCATGACAAATCTGCCTCCTTCATGCAATCTCTATCACCCAGTTCCTCCCTCTGAGTCTTGGTCTACCTCTTGCCCTTCTGCAGACAACACTCATACAACTTGATGAGGCTTCCATCCTCCCTCAGTAACGACCCCCTTCCTAACACGAGACACCACCCTCAATCAATTGTACAATCGCTTGTCCTTCCAATAGTGTCTCGCTAGCTTAGGAGTCAGTATTTGTTTTATCTTCTTTTTTTGTCTTCGGTATTACTTGCCAGAATCCTCTCTCTTACTCTACAGATCTCTTAAATACCAACACACACTGCATAAATAATGCATTGCATACATTCCACACACTGCATCAATTCCACACAAACGTCTATCATCGTGGTATTATATAGAAAATTAATTAGGAAGAGGTCTAAGAAAACTTCCAGAGAAAACGTGACTATATATCTTGGTTTCCTTTTCCTTCCTTCCTCCAAGCCACCTCAGGACACACCCTGATGCTCATGGGCCCGTATTCTGTGTGTGGCGAAGCTCCATAACACCTTTTTCTTAAGTGATTTGCTTCGTTTAATACACTCATCATCACTGCCCTCCTCTGTGTTACATAAATCCATCTAATATCACCATACTTTGTAAAAATTACGTACAAAAGGATATTAACCAGGTATATTCAAATAGTGTTATTGAGGATGAGGTGCAAGGGAGACTAAATCATTTCAGTACATACCACGACGACACTGGAAGGTGACAAGTAAGAGACGTGAACCTGAACTCACCTGAAGTGAAAAGAAAACGAGAATTAGTACTCTCTCTCTCTCTCTCTCATGGTTAGAAGAATCTCATATTTTTTTCTGTCTAACACGAGCTGATTTTTGTAAAAAAAAAAGAAAGAAAGAAAGAAAGAAAAGAAAGTGACCTGTAGTATGCTGTTCCAGTTAACGTTAGACGATTTTATTTACGTGAAAAGGAGTCATAGGAGCCTTAGTGTCAATAATGCCATGGATGAAAAGAGCTTAATATTAGTACTCTCTTGTCGTTATCATAATCATCATCATCATCATCATCATCATCTTACTTCCACTATTTGCAAGCCAGGGTGGGTAAGATTCAGAAACAAGATTAACAAAGCACAAAGTGTAGGTAAACTCTACTCCATCGGCTTCACCGTGTCCTAAATTGCCATCCCCCTAATCCTGAATGATGAGTTGATAATGACAGATTAACTCTTGAAGGATAAGGCTAGGTTACGAAATTCTACAGGGAAGATGCAGAGCTACAGTATAGTATTTGCCCTATTACCTGAGCTTCAAGAAACTAAGTTGTAGATGATGAAAATTTGTGTCAAGTTAAGGTGCATGAACTTTACCAACAGAGTGTCCAGTGGAAGTTTGTACTGTGGGTCACAAAAGTGATTGTAGCATAGAGGGTAAGGATGCCTACCGAAAGCACTCCCGATCAATTGCTTATGATTAACAACGTCTCATTGTGCAAGAATCAGTGTCTGTTTATATAAACATAACATCTGCTATATGTTTGCAAAAGGATATTGCTAGCGACGATATATAATACACCTCCCGATATCTAGGCTACTAACGTGTGGTAGGTCGGACACTAACAATATTTCAGTGACCTTTGTTCTGTGTTCCCAAATGTTTCTATGCATATTGTGCACCGATACTCTAATCTGTGACTTGTACATCCAGTAGTTCATCGTTCAAACTTTTGAAATTACTTCAACTCATCCTCATAGGGGTCGGCAGGTCTGCTAGACCAAGCGGGACTGGGCCAAACAACAACAAGTACTACTACTACTACTACTACTTACTCAACTGATTTCAGTGATGACAAAAACAAAAACAAAAAACTTAACTAACTGTTTCTCCTGTCGGTCATCACTTCAATATCATCATCAGTTACATTATCTATATTACCTGAAACAATAAAAAAACAACAAAACATTATCCTCTACATCCAAACTATCAACTCAGGTGAGGGACGCCTTCACGAGATGGCATCGATATAGCCAGGAAGCTCAGTGATATGTCCGTACCAACTACTCCTCTGCACTCCAGAAATGAGGGCGGTGGACTGTAAGCAGAAGGGCAGTTTTAGCCTGCAGTCCAATGGGTTCACGCCCAGATGGGCCAGAGAACACAACAACAACAAAATCAACCACTGCCCTCCCTCCTCCTCATCATCATCACTGACCTCTCTCAAAAAAAAAAAAAAAAAAAAAAAAAAAAGTCTCTCTCTGTAAACTTCACATTCCTAGTATATAATATATCTTGCACCCATATGTCAACCGTTTACCACCCAGCAGAAGCAACTTGTACGTTCGTGAGCAATTTTGAAATTCCTGATTCGGGAGGGTGCTGTCAGATTCGTGCCTATGAGCTCGTACGAATATGAGCCCGTAGGCGAAGGGCAGTACACTTGATAATACTTGTCAGTAAAATCTCAGGTGTAACAACTTCAGTCGAAAATGAATCGGCCTCATTCTGAGTAAAGGGTTTGTATTCCGAATTTTCTATCACTCAAATTATATTACTTAACTTATGAACACTTTTCGATTTTAGGAGGTGCGATACAGCCCTCATTGAATCCTTTACTACAGGCCGCCTTCTCTAAGTTTGAATAAAATCGTTTGGATGCAGCTGAGTGAACTAGTACTAGATAAGCATCACTTGTGAGCAAATGTATGACACTTGCTAGAGTTTGTCACTGGTACAGCACACACGTATCCTCTTTAGATTAAACAGAATCCGTATTGTCCCGTATAGACTACTAAACAATTCAAATTAGACGGCATCGTCTGATCTGAACTCACCCCGTACTGTAAGCGCGTTCAGAGTTGAATACAATGCGTGCATTTATTAGCATGACTTGTGTGAATATTATATATATATATATATATATATATATATATATATATATATATATATATATATATATATATATATATATATATATATATATATATATGTACGTATGTATAATAAAGCTGCAAGAATACAGCAACTTGTCTCTTTATGCTCCTCACGTATGCGTTCCTCAGAGTCAACGTTTGTCCAGTTTTCAAGATTCAATGCAACGATCCATATCTACTTTCCAATATCAGAAAGTTTCCAAACGCCAACATTTACACACGTGCAAGAACGGACTAGCAATGCTCATTAATATACGTATCTCATCTCCCATTACAACGTTTCTCATAGTCAACATTTTCCAGCTTCCCGTGAGAGCTGAAGTAGAATCATATAAAGAGACAGCCAGCAAGGAAATAAACTCGATTTTTCACCAGTATCACCAACTCTGGCGACGACGCCTTTGACGTGCTCACCCTGGCAGGATTATGCATGTGCCTTGCTGGAAGTGGGATTCCGGAGGACGGGCTAGGGACGGGCTGGGTGGGTGAGGTGGAGACAGGAAAGGAGAGAGGGAGGAAGGAGAAGGGAAAGAGGAACGGAGAGGAAAGATGGCTGTAGTGAAGGAGGGAGAGAGGAATGGAGGAGAAGGAGAAAAGGAAAGAGGAATGGAGAGGAAAATGGCTGTGTGAAGGAGGGAGAGAATAGAGAGACGAGAAGAGGAAAGGGACGGAGAGAGAGATGGAAAGGTCAGGATGGAAAGAAACAATGTGAAAGAGAGAGAGAGAGCAAAGGATGAGAGATGAGAAATAGGAGGAGAGAGTTAGGGAGGGAGGGAGAGGGGAGAGAAATGAGAGAGAGAAGGGGAAAAGAGACGAACGAGATGAGGAAGGAGAGTGTGCAGGGAATGAGACAAGAGAGACGGGCAAGAGGTGGAGGCAAAGATGGAGAAGGGAGAGAAGGAGGGAGGTGAGAGTGAAGGACGATGGGAGAGGGAGAGGAAGCACTGAGTGAAGAAGAGCAGAGAAGAGGGAAAAGAGAGTAGGGAGGAAAGAAGTGAGGAGATGGAAGGGAATAGCTGAGAATCACGAGGAGATGGGAGGAATTAAGGAGTGGAAGAAGGGGAGGAGGGGAAGGAAGAGGACGATGGACAGAATGGTGTGTGTGTGTGTGTGTGTGTCCGTGAGAGAGAGAAAGAGAGAGAGAGAGAGAGAGAGACACAGACAGACAGACAGACAGACAGAGAGTACACAAAATAAACAATAACGAAGGCTAGAAGAAAGAGGGATAATCGGGATATCATAGGTGAGCAGTGTGTGAAGAATGATGAAGGAAGGGCAGGTGGTGAACAGTGAGGATATTAAAGATGCATGGAGAGAGCACATGAACTGGTTGTTGAATGAGGAGTTTGACTGGGACAGGGAAGGTTTGGAGTCAGCAGATCCAGTGTCTGCCCCTTGGCTTTTGATTGATACTGCTACCAGGAGGGAGGCAATAAGCAGGATGAGGGTGGGGAAGGCAGCAGGTGTGTCTGGGTTGGACTGCCGAAATGTTGAAGTGGCCCTCAGGCGATATAGGTGTGAGTTTAGTCACTCATCTTGATAAAGAGGATTATTTATGAGTGTGTTGTCCCAGATGATTGGCATTGAAGAGTGTAATTGTAAATGTGTATAAAGTGGGAAGGGTGATGCCCTGGAAAGAGGAAATTATAGAGGTATAAAGTTTTTAGATCAGATAATGAAGGTAATGGAGAGAGTTTTAGAAGGTAAAGGATTAGAGAAAGAGTGCATGGCTGATGAGATGCAGTTTGGGTTTATGCCAGGTGGTGGGGACCACTGATGCCATATTCATTGTTCGACAGCTTCAGGAAAATATATTGGTGTGAGTAATGGATCTTTATTTTGTTTTTGCTGATTTGGAAAAGGTCTTTGACAGAGTCCCTAGAGAGGTGGTGAAGTGGGCAATGAGAAAGCTTGGCTTTGGAGGAGTGGCTGAAGTTAGGGGTGGTTATGGCCATGTATGTGGGTGCTCACACCCAGGTGAGAGTGAATGGAGATTTGAGTGATGAGTTTTCCGTGAATGTTGGTGTGCATCAGGGGTCAGTCTTGAGTCCCATGTTGTTTATCACAGGTACTGGAAGCCCTTTCACGTGACTTTAGAAACGGACTCCCGTGGGAGTTGATGTATGCTGATGATTTGGTGTTGATTGCAGAGAATGAAAGGGAGGAGGAGGAAAGGTTTAGGAAGTGGAGAGATGGTATGGGGCAAAAAGGGTTTAAGGGTAAATGCAGATAAAACAAAAGCGATGATATCTAGGGCGGTGGCGGTACTGTCAAAGACGAGGGAGAGTGGCTATAGCAGTCTGCCACAAGGGCGTGGGAAGTAATTCCATCTTCAGTGGTGTGTGTGATAAATGGGTGCATATGAGATGTAGTGTTATCAGATGTAGACTTCGAGATAATGGTGATTTTCTGTGTGCGAAGTGCCGGGGTGAGCAGGTGGTGAATGTCAGACGTGAAAGGATTGAACTTGCTGGTGAATCTCCTTGGAGTGTGTGGGTGGAAGAGTTTTGTTATTTGGGGAGACATGTTTGTGTGCTGGAGGTGGGGCTGGAGCTAGCTCTGTGGCTAGGGTGAGAAGTGGTTGGAAGCAGTTCAGGGAGCTCTTGCCTCTCCTGACATTGAGAGGGCTCTCCCTACGTGCTAAGGGGTCTTTGTATGCAGCATGTGTTAGGAGTGCAATGCTGTATGGCAGTGAGACCTGGGCAGTGAAGGAGGAAGACATTCAAGCGGTTCAGACGTACAGAAATGACAATGATTAGGTGATGTGGCAGTGCGCCTCTACGTCCAAGGCCCGAGGGGCTGGGTTTACAATGGAAGAGTTGAGAGGTAGGATGGGACTGGAGTGTATTGGTGTTGTGATGAGGAGAGGTAGACGGAGGTGGTTTGGACAATGTGGAGAGGATGGGGGATGATAATTGGGTGAGGAAGGTGAGAAGTGTTAATATTGGGGGTGGGGTTATGAGGGGTAGATCGAGAAAGACATGGGACGAGGTCATTAAGTGTGACTCCTTAGGGTTAAGGGACTGGAACAGGGAGGCTGCAATGGATCGTGCAGCGTGGAGAGCTGCCATTAGGTGACCAAGGCCGACACATGCAAGCATGTTGGAGCCTTTAAAAATGAAACGAAACGAAACGAAGAAAGCGACAGAGAGAATAAATAAACTAGAGAGAGAAGGGGGAGAGAGGGGGCGGCGGGGGTGGAAGGTTGGGGCACACAGGGTTTACGCTGCTGGAACAAACGACTGGGCTATTTTAACGTGACAGAGTCGAAATTGAAGTGACATTGCAATAAAATTTCATGACCTTGTTTCCTCAGGAAGAAGTGGAAGGTCCTCTTGGGGGTTTAGAGAAGAGAGTGGGGGAGTTTAGAGCACAGGATAGGGAGAAGGTAGGGAGGTGGGGAGGGAAAGAAACGGAAGAAAAGAGGGAAGAAAGAATGGGTGTGTGAGAGAGAGAGAGAGAGAGAGAGAGAGAGAAGACTATTAGAATGTGTGTGTGTGTGTGTGTGTGTGTGTGTGTGTGTGTGTGTGTGTGTGTGTGTGTGTGTGTGTGTGTGTGTGTGTGTGTGTGTGTGTGTGTGTGTGTGTGTGCAAATGTGTGTGTGTGTGGAGTGGACAGGAAAACAAAATGTATGAAGATAGAAGCAAAATGTGGGAGAGAATAAGTAGTTTTAGAATGCTGATACGGAAGGCGAGAGGGGTGGGGCTGTGTGTGATGTCTCAGTGGGTAGGGGTGTGGGGCGGTGGCTGAGTGCTTTATTGTGTTTGGACGTGACCTGTGTCGTTTGGGTCACGAGATAGTTCATGGTAATGCTACGAGCCTAGATTATAATGCTACACACGCACACACAAGCACGCACACCGACAGCCACACACACACACACACACACACACACACAGTAATGAAAGCTGCATCTAGCTCCCTGCAGTCTGAAAGCTCTTTTTCTAAACTAATCTATAAAATACCAGTAATAAGCTATACATCATTGGAAGGAAGAGGTTAAGGGAATCCCTTCTGTCACGATGACTGTTTACTTATTTAATTTTGTTTATTTATTTAATTATTGCTACACACTGTTCTCGTTATCCCCAGACGGTATAAATCAATTAAATAAATAATTACGTATAAATCAGAAGGGATCTCTCACAGACTACTGATAAACGTGTAATAAACTTACATTTAACTCCGGTTCGTCTCTCTCTTATACTAAATAAAATCGTCTCGAGATACCAAGAATACAGTGAAACAAAATCGGACTGGACAGGTAAATGAGTGGGATAAGGTGGGTGCAGTTGTCGAGTCGTAGTAAAATTAACCACGTCTTTATTAACATGTACAGTTGGCCACACATGAACCTGGTACAGTGTGTCTGTGTGACGTGAAGTTCTACCAACAATCTCCGACGGTCATGCATCACGGTTATTTAGTCATGTCAAGTAACATTCAGCACCTCCGTTCATTCATGTCAGTGCCACCAACAAACAAGTGATTATTTCAAGGTTGTCAAGCGTACCACATGCCAGACCTCTGCTATACACTGATGCTGTACCAGGTTCATATGCTGACAAATGTACACCGATGCTTACACCAGACGATTTTTAAACTTCAGAAAGCCCTCTACGAGCCAGGGGTTGATGAAGACTACATTAAACCTACTGAGTTCTTAGCCTCTATAAAGGCACATTAAACAAGTTGGAAAGGGCAAGACTGAACTAAAAAAAAAAATGTTCTAGCTTGGAATGGGTTAAAACTTAAATTTTCTTAACGTGGTGTACTGTGTACTATTTGGTTATTATTTTCCTACGGTATTGATTTAAGATGCATATCCTTCTATTAACTCATTTTTTCTATCCTACAGACAATTTTATACAACATAAGAAAGATCTGTTGAACTTATGTGGTCAGTAAGATCATCCGAAAAGTCTGTCCAAAACTTTAGCTAGCCAGAATAAACTATTATCTTTCCATCTCAACTTTGCCATGATTGTCGATCATTTGTGGCTTATTTCACGGAATAAGTAAGTGGCAAAAAAAGATGATATTTTGAATGTACATCTTTCCAACAGCATTTCCTTCCTAACAGCATCATCTCTTAGTAAGTTAATCTCTTGTCAGAACTCGGCATTCAAGATGGAAAAGATGATCATTTTAGGCCGTTTTATAGTAATATAATGTAGGAAAATGTCACAGAACTGAAAATGGTTGATTCATTTTTAGCATGATGACTTTTTAAAATATTAATTCTTGTTATCAAGAGACGCTTTTTATTCAACGATTATTTCCTGGCACCGTATTCTCGTCGGTTAAGGACGCTCCCCACCACCTCTTCCTAAATGATTTATTTTTCTCGGTTATACTCTTTGCCACCTTCTTGTGTGTTACGCAAATCATTCAAAATATCACCATACTCAGCATAAGGAACGACAATATTATTAGCCAGCCGAATCAAAAAACAAATCGGTAAGGAAAGGGTGTTAGGGAGCCTCCTCCCTAGAATACGAGCCCAAATTTATAACAGTGTATATTACTTCAAGTGACATTTGCACAGCCTGATTTTGAAAAGTCTCCCTAACGCTGGAAGAAACTATTATGCATACAGTATGTGTGTGTGTGTGTGTGTGTGTGTGTGTGTGTGTGTGTGTGTGTGTGTGTGTGTGTGCAAGAGTGTGCTCATACAGTATGTGTGTGTGTGTGTGTGTGTGTGTGTGTGTGTGTGTGTGTGTGTGTGTGTGTGTGTGTGTGTGTGTGTGTGTGTGTGTGTGTGTGTGTGTGTGTGTGTGTGTGTGTGTGTGTGTGTGTGTGTGTGTGTGTGTGTGTGTGTGTGTGTGTGTGAGAGAGAGAGAGAGAGTTACATATTTTATTCAGCCCACAGTACACACAGCTTTCTGTGGAAACACCCCTCTCGCTCTGAAGGGCTTTATGAGAACTGCAGTGCAGTTGCTGGGAGATGGAGGTGTTTTTCTGTTGCGTCATGCAAACTGTCTCTGGGTGTTTTCAAAGTTTGCCCAGTGACCCTCTATGTTTGGCTTGTACTCTGTGTTTTCATCTCACTTCCTTTTCCTTTTCTCTCCGTCTCCGTCTCCACCCCCACTTCTCTCATTTTCTCTCCGTCTCCCTCAAATTTGCATAGCCTCTCCTCTCCATCCCATACCATATTCGTTCTCCACTCCACCCACTACTCCACACGCCCTGTCCTAGCCCCCCATCTTGCCCCTATTTTCCCTCCCTCTCTCCTCCCCACCTGACACTATTATCCCTCCCCTCCTCTCTCCACCTGATCCTATTTTCTCTCCCCACTTGACCCTGCTTTCTCTCCCCTTTCCTCTTTTCTCTTCTGCACATCCCCATTCATGCAGTAAGGAGAGCGACATGTATGTCCACTCCATATCTAGATCCCAATGGCCAGTAACAACGATATTGGGTTTTTAGTGAATAAGCCGCTTACTTCCCGTCACACCAGGCTGCGTCCCTTTCATATCCACGTCAACGCATACCACAGTAACTAAAACATTCTCGAACGATTGGCGGGCTTGCCACTTACTACCTGTGAGGCCAGGTTATCGTCTCTTTTTAATTCATCCGATCCCCATAATAACTACATGACCAGGCGTTGCCGCCCCATTCACATCCACGTCAACCCACGCCACTCTGTTTGTGTGGCCGTGCCGGCAAAAACTGAAGAGGAAATACGTAAATTAATGGTACATCATAAAATATGCCTTCGACCTTTCATAGAGAACCATCGCATTCCAGGGAACACTGTGCAGGTTGCTTTTATAATTCGCGGGGGATGATGATGATGGCAATGATGACGATGACGATGATGTCAGTGAAGAAGATGGTGACGATGATGATGACGACGATGACTTACGCATCCCTCTCTGTATATGTACGGTATTAACACTAAAACAACAAAGTAGGAAGCAGGAATGTGACTCCTATTAATCTCAAACGTAAATAAATGGAGCCTCGCAGTTTTAATACATGTATGGTTAACCTTCTCAGTTGTTGGAACGATTCTAGTATTTAACTCTTAGCTAACGCCATGTTGATTTTATTCAGTTGGAAGCAGTCATAGGAGCCTGTCAGTGGTAAGATCATTTCTTGGTATCCACTCCAGGAGCAGGATCACCCTTATCATCCATCAACATCCAAACTTTGTCACATGACCACACCCTGAGAGACTGCTAGCGAGGGTGTGGGTGTGCTGTGGTGTGGTGTGATGTGACGCGATGTGGTGCGTAGCATGATGTATGGTGTGGTGGGAGAGGGTGCTGTGTGGTGTGGCGTGGTTTGGTAAGATATGATGTGATGTGGTGTGGTGTGGTGGAGGTAGGCGTCTGGTGTGGTATGGTCTGGGTGTTGTGCTGTGGTGTGGATGTGGTCTGGTGGTTGTAGTGTGGATTGTTGTGGAGTAGTGTGGTATGATAAGGGGGAGGGGAGACCAATGATGAGGTAGGAGATGAGGCGGGTGAGATATATGAGAGGGTGGCGTGAGTTGCATGGCAGGCAGCCAAATGGCAGATTACAGATGAAACGGAGGCGATTTGTTTGTGGTCACCCTTTACGGGACTAAGGCATGTGGCTATGAGATAGATGGACAGACAGATAAATACAGACTGACAGATGGGTAGAATGTGTAGTGGTGTGGTGTGGTGTGGTGTGGTGTGGTGTCATGTCGTGTGGTGAGGCCTATGAGTGGTAGGGAAGGCTGTATGGTGGTGGAGGAGGTGGTATGGATGTATTCTGGTGTGTTGTGTGGTGGGGTGTTACATGGTGTAGTATAGTGACGTGTGGTGTAATGCGGTGCAGCGTGATGGTGTAATGGTGTGTGGTGTGCAGTGTGGTATGCAGTGTGGTGTGTGATGTGGTGCTGTATGCAGAGGCATAGTGTGATGTGTGGTGCAGGTGTGATGGGGAGCAGGTGCGGGAGGTGTATGTGAAGTTGTGCAGTATCGAGTGATGAGATGTGGTGCTGTACAAAACGGCGTGGTATGATGCTCAGTGGTGTGATGTGGTATTGTGATGTGTTCAGGTGTAGCCTGGTGTGGTGTAGTGTGGTGTGGTTTCTGTGCAGTGTGTGATAGGGTGTGTGGTGTGGTTAGGGTTGGTGTGATGTGACAGGAGTGTGGCTTAGTGTGGTAAGTGGCGTGGTGCTATGTAGTGTGAACTGGTGAAGGCTGTTTCGCATGCAGTTATCATGTACCGTGGTGAATGGGTATCTGGAATAGAGTGGTGTAGTACACGTGATGTGATGTGATGTGATATGATGTGGTGTGGTGCGGTGAGGTGTGGTGTAGTGTGGTGGTGTGGAGTTGTATGGTGTGATGTGATTTACTAGGAGGTGTTGTGCTGTGATGTGGTATGGTGTGGTGCAATGTGGATTATTGCCAGACTGGTGTGTGGTGAGGGAAGGGTAAGATTCACCATTACTAACTATATGTAAGCATCTCTCTCTCACACTTCTTCCTCCCTATCCTCCTCTCCCCGACTTTCCCTCTCCTCACTCTCCCCCTCTCCCTTCACCTTGCCTCTCTCTCTCCCCACCCACTCACTGTTCCTCGGTCATCCTTTCCCCCAGCCTCGGTTTCACCTTCCCTTCTCTGTTTTTCCTCCAACTTCCTCTCCATGTCACCCTCCCTCTCTCCCTCACCCGCCTCTCCATGTCTCCCTGCCTCTCTCCCTCACCCTCCTGACGTATCCCTGCCTCTCTCCCTCACCCTCCCCTTCCCTCCATGTCTCCCTCTTTCTTTCTCCCCACCCGCCCCTCCACGTCCCCCCTCTCTCTCTCCCTTCCCTTCTTCTCTATGTCTCCCTCCCTCTCTCCCTCACCCTCCTCCATGTTCCTCTCCCTCACCCTCTTCTCCATATCTTCCCCCATCCTCCTCTCCACGATTCCTCCTTAGCGTTTGTTTCTCTCTCTCTCTCTCTCTCTCTCATTGTCCCTCCACTTTTCTTTCCCTCAATCTCAGTATCTCCCCCCTACATTCTTTAGCTAACAGCATAGCATTGTTAGATATAACCCTCCCTATAACAAACAGCAACGGAAGGAATAACAGGTTTCTTGCTGCTTGTTCTCCCTTTTACTCCTTTGCACATTTTCCACCTTGTAACCTTTCCCTACCTAAACTCTCTCTCTCTCTCTCTCTGTCTCTCTCTCTCTCTCTCTCTCTCTTTTCTTTTCTCCACTTTTCCCCTCTACCTTCTTCCCCTCTCCCTCCCACTTCTACATCTCAGTCTCCTTCCACCACCTTCCTTCCTTTACCATCTTCTTCCCATCTGTCAACCTCCATCTACTTCATGATTTTCGTCCTCTCTGAACCTACCAAAATTGATATGCTGAATTTGTCAGCGTACCAGTTTTTGTAAAGCGCTCATAGTATCATAAATGAGCACAATATTATCTACAAAAATTAGTGCTTTGCTGTCTACGTGGTTTACAGCATCCCAGAAACCAGAACTCTGTCGCAATTTCTATCGTATCATGCAATGAATCAGCCATTTTTCAGTTAATAATGAAATAAGCCGAATAAATTCGTGAAAGCTACAGATTGTGCATATAAAACAAAAAATTAATAATGATGGTCATGCTACTGGACAAACCTGGAGATACAAAAGCAATATATTTAGTTTTAGGGCAAAGTGACGGACTGCTTACCTTACCTCGGGTTGACGGTAATTCGACTGACTCTTCCATCTCGTTCGTCGTAGGCACTCCCAGGGACATGATTGGGTCAATCCTAAGGGCATTATTAGCCACATTTTTCCACGCGGATCGCAGACAAAATGCCAAAAATTGCCGAAAGAACACCGCAAACTAGAGCAACTACAATGCACGTGCAATCCCCTCATCTGGATCTCCGGGTATAAAGGTGCAATGGTGGCAGACTGAGAGGGACTAAGGTATGTGGGCAGGGCCGAGTGACGTCACGATGGGCAACCACTGATAGCCAGTCATTAATATTATTTTCTTCACCCAATCTACTGTACTGATACCTTTAATTTGGTTGACTTTAACACACATAAAAGGTTCGCTTTTTATCGTCTAGTTTTAAAAGAGGGAATTCTGGATTTCCAACTGCAAAATAAGATAGGAAAGACAATTTAAACCCAACACCCTACCCTCTTAACTCCGCCCCCACACCTCAGCTTCAACCAGACTTCACGTTCTTTTGACATTTCTATCGTCCCTCAAACAGCTTTGAATTATAAAAAAGTTTGACGTCTATCTATCTACTACTATCTACTGCCAGACGCCATAATCCGGTAAGGAGGTGGCCATTTGACTTTGAGTTATTTGTTTTACGGGAAGGCGCACTAACCCTCCACCAAGCCACTTGTTGACACGTAGAGTTAATGTATGGTTTGGTTATATGGCGTTTCACCCAGCGTTGTAAATGGTTTCTTGTTTATAGGAAACCATTTGGCTTGTCACTCAATGTAAAGCCACCTGTAAAGGAAAGAATGCGGTAAAATAAAATAAAATATACTTTCTGATGTGTATATACATAAAAAAAATAAAATAACTACCTTTTGGGTGGATAAAGATAAATGTAGGAAGATGAATGTATAAGATGGGATGTGTTCCAAAATATAAATATAACTTTTTCCGTACATAAGGAAGGTGTTGGGGAAAGGGCAGCCGGACAGGGAGGACAAGGTGACAAGGTAATTAGTTTGTAGCCACACCTCATGGGATTAAGACATCTGGCAACAGAGAAGACAGGCACTTTTGCCATTCAGCTAGTATCAACCTTGTGAAAACTGATTGAAGCTTTGCAAGATCAAGAAATATAGTACTGACAATTTGACGTGCAATGAATAAATCGTGCATGCGTGATCAGAAGATACGCAAATAACCTGAGACAGATTCTTACACACACACACACACACACACACACACACACACACACACACACACATGAAACCTCTCACGCCGCCTTAGATCTTAACTTTCCCTCACTGTCCGTCCACCACTCTAATCACAGACCGATGCCTCTTCTCTCTCCTCCGTCCTTTCCCATCTCTCGTTCCCTCCCTCTCGCCCACCTTTCCTCTCCACCAATTCCTTCCTCTCTCTCTCTCTCTCTCTCTCTCTCTCTCTCTCTCTCTCTCTCTCTCTCTCTCTCTCTCTCTCTCTCTCCACTATCCTCTTGTCGTCCCCCTCCGCTTCTCCCTCCATTTTGCCGTCACCGTCTTCCTTATTCTTAGGTTTTCTCCTCTGCTTTTCTTGCCCCACACCATCTTCTCAGTCTCCTCCTCTCTTTCCGCTTCTTTCCCACTCACTGCCCTTCCTCTGTTCTTCTTTTAGCCTCAGTTTCCATCACCTCACACAATTGTCCATTTTCCTTTCTTTGTCTCTTGCTTAATCTATTCTTTACATTATGTTGCACACAACCCTGCATACACCAGTCTCTTATCCAATGAATGTTCTCACAATGCACACAACATACCCTGCATCCTTGCCAATATATTTTTTTCCCAAACAGCGTCGTCTGTCATCACCTTCCCCGTTTTTGCATCCTTGTTTTTGACTGTTAGATTATTCACGTTAGTTGCCGCCTACCCAACGAAACATGACCTCGAAAAGACCAAAAGTTCTGTTGATGTTTACTTTCCTTAGGACGCACTTCGTTGTACAATGATTAATATTTTCACCAGCAGCCCAAAGAGAAAATCCAAGGAGACAACATACATTTCCTTTCTGTTCTTCACTCTCTAGCATACAGTTCTTGTAATATATGAATTACATTTTTACAGTCATGCACCCTTCCTCCAACTTCCTATGCATTTCACAAACTAAGAACTTCAGCAAACCTCATCGTTTGTAACAACAGCCTTCCTTACGTAACATACAACACCGCATAGCACTTCAATACTCCTCTCCATTTGCAACAGTGTCCTTTATCTTGAACACACGTCAGCTCTGCAACCTACACAATACAACTATCCAGCACACAAAACCTAGCCTGCATCCTACTCATACAGCTATCCTTCTTCAACATCAGTCCCTCAATACCATGCCCAAGCAAACAAGCCTGTAAACTACAACAATACAACTTCTGCAACAACATCCATCAATATCTTACACACAACCTAGCTTGCATCCTACACATACAGCTCTCCTTGTTACCAACAACGTCCTTCACTACCCAGCACACGACCCAGCCAACACGCCAGCCAGTTTAATTTTGTCCCAGGGCCGAGTCGTGCATCACCACCTTTCCCCGCATTGTTTTGTATTCCCACCCGCAGCCCAGAGAGGCATCATGAAAGGCTGGCTCGGGTTATTTCCCTTGTGGTGCTCCGGATGTAAGAAATTTATACCCAAACGGAAAGCAGCGAAGGGGGCGTGGCAGTAACATGGCCAAGAATTAATTATGGGCGCTGGGAGATGAGCGAGATACGACGAGAGAGAGAGAGAGAGAGAGAGAGAGAGGAGGAGGAGGAGGAGGAGGAAATCAAGAAGCAGGGGGAAAGAGACAGGCAAATTCAATGAATGAATTATAAAAAAAAAATCTGAAAAGAAGGAAAAAGAATGGAAAAAGACAGAATATCTCTTTCCAAAAAATTAGAGAAAAGAAGATGGAAGAGAATAAACAAGACAGAAAAAGCAGTAAAACAAGAAGTTTCGGAGGAACGGTGAGAAGAGGAGGACGCAAACGAGGAAAGGGAGGAAAAAGAAAGCCGCAAAATCTCCAGGGAAAACTAAAGAAATAAAGTAAAAAATAAAGCCAAAGAAGGGAAAAGGAAGTCTATAAAGTCAATGAGTGGAGCGTCAAGAAGGCAGGGTAGATTTCGTGCCTGTTCTCCAAGGGTCGCCACATTTGCTACAGTCGTCGGCGAAATTGAGGCCAGAGTTCCCGTCGCTATTGGGAATTTATTTGCGACGGCCACTGCTTACTACCAGCTCTGTGGCCACTCGCTTCTTGTCCCTCTCCTTCCTCCCTCTCTCTCTCTCTCTCTCTCTCTCTCTCTCTCTCTCACACACACACACACACACACACACACACACACACACACACACACACACACACACACACACACACACACACACACACACACACACACACACACACACACACACACACACACACACACACACACACACACACACACACACACACACACACAGGCCTCCTCCTCTCCCCCTTCCCTCCACCCATACTTCTTAATAAACCCCTCACACTCACCCACCACTCGCTTCTTGTTCCCCCCCACACACACACCCACCACTTGCTTCTTGTTCCCCCACACACACACAAAACCAGCCTTCCCCTCCCTCCTTCCCCCCTTATACTCACAAACTTCTCCTTCTCCCTCACCCACATCTCCAACTTTCACGCAACATACTCCCACAAATACATTTTTTCTTTTCTAACAGTTTCCTTTATCTCATTCTCAACTGCCTGGTCCCTTCCCCCTCCTCATTTAATCCATATTCTTCTCTGGGGTCGTACTCTCTGCTCTTCGGTCGATTTCGTCACATCTAATACTGATCGATTTAGTCTAAGAAATCAATACTCTCTCCTATATGCTACATGATGCAAACTATATCGAAATTAAATCGAAAAAAAATAATACAAAGCGAAAATGCTAGGGCGCAATAAGCAAAGTAGTGTGTAATAGGCCAAAATGAATCGCTAAGGAAAGAGGAGCTACGAAACTTCCTATGTCAGACAGGAACACGGCTCAACTCTGGTATTTCCAAACTTCCATTCCTATCACATCTACCCACCTGACCCAGCCGCTTGTAGCCCAACCCCTCCAGCAGACTCCTCCCACACCCCCTCCCTTTCCTCCACAAGAAGCCCCTCCCCTCCCTCTCTTTCACAGGTCTCCCCATTCTCATGGGCTCCCCTCCCCATTCCATATCCCTCTCAACCACGCTTTTCCTTTCTTAAAACTCCAGTTCAATATCCCACTCCCGCTCTCTTCTGTCACATCTCATACTGACCACTCCCCTCTCAGAAGTCCCTCTCTTTCCCTTCCCTTTCTACGATCTCTATGGTACCACCCCCACCCCCCCAAACCACACACACACTCACGCATGCGTTGAGATATGTCGACAGATGAAGTTGTATGACCGTATTTTTTTTTTTAAGAGAGATATATTTGTATGTTTGTTTTGTACCAATAGCATAAGTATTGTAGAGTATTGTAGACAGGATTGACACCGTTAAAGAGGGAGACAATAATAATCTGTAATGTGCTGGGTAACAGATGACACAATGTTACAGTTACGGTAATGTAATTATCGCACTGCCTAACGTTGCTTAATACTATTAACCCCAATATCGAGGTTTGCTCTTCCTCTGGAGACTCTGGTGAATTTACACACATTCCTTCAGTTATTACCATCTTGGCTGACACTGAAGTTTTTGAATCCGCGGAGAGAGAGAGAGAGAGAGAGAGAGAGAGAGAGAGAGAGAGAGAGGACGGTGACTGAATGAAAGGGGGAGGAAATGGAGGAGAGGAAGGGTAGGTGAGGAAAGATAGGAAGGAACTGCGAAAAGGGGAAGAGTTTAAATCAATTAGTTTTTCAATATATCACCAACTGTCCCATCCTTTCACAGGATTATTGATATACAGATTGAATTCGTAATTCTGGTATCGTTTATAAAAGGTGCATCCAACATGCTCTTATGCGTCGGCCTTGGTTACCTAATAAAGCGGCTCTCCACGCTGCACGATCTCTGGCAGCCTCCCTATCTCAGTCACTTACCCCCTAAAGTGTTACACTGTATTATTTAATCGACTTAGAACATAGAATGATTCTTCTTCCGCACCCTCACCTGCCGTAAAAACTGCAAAAAAAGTGCTAAAGAAACAGAAACTGCTATGAATAACTAAATTAAATCAAGTGTTGCCACCGCTGCAGTCAGAGAGTGAGTCAAACCTTCACCGACCCACTTGAATTACAAGAATTAATCTGCTGCTCTTCAAAGATCATGCATTAATTTTTGTTTCATTATAAACCACCAAACTCAACCCCTAACAGATATTACTGTATTTTCTTTATTGGGTTTCTGCTGTTTGTACAACATCATTTTCTACAATAAAATACATCGGTTACTACTTTTGCCGTATGGGGAACGTCCTCACAGTAACTCTCAGCCCAGTAAAGGTGAATTGTTGAACTCCATACTATCCACATCGAACTGATCCCACGTTTTTATGGAGGCAACTGTACGATTATTACTCTGTTTGCCTTTCGTTTCTCTGCACCCCTTTCTCTGCACTTTTTGTTCAACTCATTTCCCTATGTTTGTTATTGGGTGTATTCTTCTCAGTCTTTGTTTACTTTCCTTACCGTGTGTTCCCTGAATGTCTACTGTTTTCATCAGCTCTCTTTCCTTTAGAGTATTTAACTTTTTTTTTTACTCTTTGCACTGGCTAATTTCTCCTTAATTTAACATCCACGTCTTCGTAGAAAAGGGATAAGGTGCTAGCAGTGTTTCTATTGACGTGTGTGTGTGTGTGTGTGTGTGTGTGTGTGTGTGTGTGTGTGTGTGTGTGTGTAAACTTGCAAGCTTCATCCTGCTGGTGAAAGGTTAGTGGCCGGATGGGTGGAATGGTTTGGGTGGGTGGGTGTGGTGGAGTGAGCTTGGGGTGTGGGTGGGTGTGGTGGGTGAGCAGGATGGATGGGTGTGGTGGAGTGAGCAGTGTGGGTGGGTGTGGTGGGTGTGTGGGGATGGTGGGTGTGGTGGGGTGAGCGGGGATGGCGGGTGCTGGTGGGTATAGAGCGGGGGATGGCGGGTGTGGTGGGTGAGCAGGATTGATGGAGTATGGTGGGTGAGCGAGGGGATGGTGGGTATGGTGGGTGAGCGGGGATGGTGGGTATGGTGGGTGAGCTGGGATGGCGGGTGTGGTGGGTGAGCAGGATTGGTGGGTATGGTGGGTGTGGGGGGATGGTGGGTGTGGTGGGTGAGCACCGATTGGTGTAGGTATGGTGGGTGTGCGGGGATGGTGGGGTGTTGTGGGTGAGGCGGGGATGGCGGGTGTGTGGTGGGTGAGGCAGGATTGGTGGGTATGGTGGGTGTGCGGGGATGGGTGGGTGTGGTGGGTGTGGTGGGTGAGCACGATTGGTGGGTATGGTGGGTGTGCGGGGATGGTGGGTATGGTGGGTGAGGCGGGGGATGGTGGGTATCGTGAGAGTGAGAGCGGGGGATGGTGGGTATAGTGGGGTGTGTGGGGGATGGTGGAATTTATGGTGGGTGTGCGGGGATGGTAGTAGGTTGTGCAGGGATGGTGGGGTATGGTGGGTGTGCGGGGGATGGTGGGTAGTGGTGGGTGTGCGGGATGGTGGGTATGGTGGGTGAACGGGGATGGTGGGTATGGTGGGTGAGCGGGGATGGTGGGTATGGTGGGTGTGTGGGGATGGTGGGTGTGTGGGGATGGTGGGTATGGTGGGTGAGCGGGGATGGTGGGTGTGGTGGGTGTGAGGGGATGGTGGGTGTGGTGGGTGTGCGGGTATGGTGGGTATGCGGGGATGGTGAGAGTGGTGGGTATGCTGGGATGGTGGGTATGGTGGGTGAGCGGGGATGATGGGTGTGGTGGGTGTGAGGGGATGGTGGGTGTGGTGGGTGTGCGGGGATGGTGGGTGTGGTGGGTGTGCGGGGATGGTGGGTGTGCGGGGATGGTGGGTATGGTGGGTGTGCGGGGATGGTGGGGATGGTGGGTGTGCGGGGATGGTGGGAGTGGTGGGTGTGCGGGGATGGTGGGTGTGCGGGGATGGTGGGTGTGCGGGGATGGTGGGCTTGGTGGGTGTGCGGGGATGGTGGGGATGGTGGGTGTGTGGGGATGGTGGGGGTGGTGGGTGTGCGGGGATGGTGGGTGTGCGGGGATGGTGGGTGTGCGGGGATGGTGGGTGTGCTGGGATGGTGGGGATGGTTGGTGTGCGGGGATGGTGGGAGTGGTGGGTGTGCGGGGATGGTGGGTGTGGTGGGATGGTGGGGATGGTGGGTGTGGGGGGATGGTGGGTGTGGTGGGTGTGCGGGGATGGTGGGGATGGTGGGCGTGCGGGGATGGTGGGAGTGGTGGGTGTGTGGGGGTGGTGGGTGTGGTGGGTGAGCGGGGATGGTGGGTGTGCGGGGATAGTGGGTGTGCGGGGATGGTGGGTGTGGTGGGTGTGCGGGGATGGTGGGTATGCGGGGATGGTGGGTGTGCGGGGATGGTGGGTATGCGGGGATGGTGGGTGTGCGGGGATGGTGGGTATGCGGGGATGGTGGGTGTGCGGGGATGGTGGGAGTGATGGGTGAGCGGGGATGATGGGTGTGGTGGGTGATTATTGGTGTTAAGGTGTGTATGCAGTGAGGTGGCTTGGGCGGGTGGGTGAGGTGGATTGGTGCGTTGGTGGGTGAACAGGGAATGAAGTGGGTTGGGTGACTGGGTGAGTGGGATGGGTGACTGAGGTGAGTTGGTGGAGTATGTAGGTGTTTAGTAGGAAAATAGGTCCATGGTAGGAACAGATCCATGTGGGAAATAGACAGATGAAGAATAAGTCTATGGCAGAAAGAGATAAATGTTAGAAAACAATTCCATGTGTGGATTCAGTGTTTCTGCATGGGGAAAAATAGACCGACGGGAGAAAACTTCATGGTGAAAATAGGTCCGAGCGAATGTTGGTCCATTGGAAAAAAAGGTCCGATTGAGAAAATAGGTCCACAGAGACAGGATAGAGCTTGATTTTTTTTTTCTGTGACGTTTCGGGCCACACAGAACCCATCTCTCCCACCCAACATTTTTACTTGTCGTAATGGATCATCTAGGTAACAATATCATCTCTAACTCGGTTAACAACTATTACAATTATTATTGAATCAGTAAAAAAAAAAAAAAAAAAAAAAATCACAAGTTTTGAAGTCTTTTCAGCTGGGGAAATAACTGTATCCCCTCCACAATATGTCTACCCCCCGATGTATATATGGTCCCCCCCCCAATGCATACATGCCCCCACTAAACTTGCTGACCTAGCACGCTTTCCCAGGGCCCCCACGCCTGAACGAAGGCGTTATTGCGTCAGTTCATAGCAGACAGCCAAGACGGGCAGACTATTTTACTGTGAGCTCGTAATAAACTCCTTATCTAGCTGTTTGTACACGGAGTTTCTATCACCAAAGTATTGCAAGTTACATTTGGTAGCAGCGGTGTTTCGAACCATCAGATTCTGATCGCCTACTCCGATTTTTAGTGCCACCTACAGATACACGACGTCTCGTATCTCCCAGCCTCGCCCCTCCTCAGTGCTTCTAGTGGTGTAATACCTGGCTGTGCTTTCCGAGTGTACAATTTCTCTCACCAGTGCTCACCTCTCAAACAACCCCACCCACACACCTTGTTCCTGACCGCAAGTGTCACTGTCGCTGACCTACGCACCTGTTGCATCTGTTACCAGCACCTGTTCCGAACTCATCATAACTCCTGCCCCAACGGTGCCACTTATCACTGTCTGACCACTGCCTGCCCACCACCATTCTCTGCATTTGCAACTCAACAGCTCTACACCTGCCTTGAACCAACATCTGCCCTCACAACCCACCACCAGCCCTGCCGTCGCCACATCTGGTCTGCATTACCTGAGCCTCCTAAGACCGCCCCTCCCTGCCGATGACTCATCTTGGCGTCTCTTCTCCTCTCCGCCCAGCTGTCTCTCCACCGCTGCCCCACCCCGCCCCAGCCCAGCTACGCCCAGCCACCCATGCACGTCCTACATCTCGACACTCCCATCTCTACTGTGTAACTATAGTTTATCTTTCCTTTCTATAGAGATTATCCTCGATTTTCTCTACAGATTGGATATTGTAAATAGTCCATCTCATTTCCATTACCCCGTTTTCATCTTCACCTACGTTATTTATAATCCATCTCATCCTTCGCCTTTTATTTAAACGATCCATCCCCGCACCTTCATTCATTTTCACACCTACTCATGTATTCCGTTCTCTCATTGTTATATTAAACATTTCCACCTACATATCCAGCTTCATCCTTTCATCTTCCATTGCCGCATTAAATGTCATACTTTCCACGTCAACCGCTTAACACCAGCCCTCTCGACCCGGAAATATCACCTGGTCATACACCGTCTGCCGACTCTAACGCAATCACTCATTTACGAAGTGGCAAAGAGTACCACCGCCCTGTACCTGAGACTCCCGTTTCACTTCCCGCAGAATCACTTACTACCCGTCCTACACTCGTAAATCCAGATACCTCCTCCTCTACTCCTGCCTCTACACTCCCTTCTTCTTCCTCTACTCCTTCCCCTGTCGTTCCCTCTCCTGCCTCCCTCCATACCCCGTCTTGCTCGCCCTTACCTGCCACTACCTTCTCTCTCTCCCACACCTCTCCTGCCGCCACTTCTGCACTTCCAGCCATGGCCAACCCTCCACAGTCTATCTATCTCGACAATGCCAATCGTCCCAAATTTACCGGCCAGGACCCAACTTGGTCTGTCTATGATTTCCTCAGAGAAATCAAAACAGAAATCCACAATAGACAGATCCCCGATGAATCGCTCAAAGTAGCCTACCTCATGGGTCGCTTGCACCACGGCAAATCGGACATCGGATCCGCGATCCGTGCAGGACATTTCGATAGCATTCGTACCTTTGCTGATTTTCGTACGGAACTCATCAGCCTTTGTTGCCAGCATTCAAATACCGCGTCTCTCATGGGATTCATTAATCTCCTAAACCAACTAGATGAGGACTTGAAGGTCCCAGCGCAACATGCCAAGCTCCACGAAGCTGCCGCCGCCATGAAAGCAACTAGTAGCGAGATGCTCCAATTACTGGATAGCACGAAATGGTTAGAAGACAAGAATGGCGTTCCAATGCTTTCACTCACCAACTTTGCTGACTTAATTGGTTACCTGAGATTCCTTCACTGGCTTACTCCTAAACAGCGAGAGCTAGCCTTGGAAATCGGTTTCAATCCAGGAGATAAAATTATTCAGGTCACTAAAGCCATTCATGAAAGAACAGGTTCGAACTACACGCGTCAGGGCACCACCCAACCCTTGGCCTCCTCAGTCTGTCACACCTCCACTACCCCAGACCAATCTCGCTCCCGTCCCACCACATGCGGCAGACCTGCCACACATCGTTCTCCTACCGCAGGTCGTGATCAATCTAGCGTCCGACGGAACAGACAATCTTCAATTCTTTGCTGGCACTGTGGTCATCCTGGACATCAAGCATCCAGTTGCGACCGTACTATTGCGGCCAGGAGTTCTTAGCCACCCTCGTCCAGCCAACCCGTGAATGTGGCAGAGTCGCATTCGATGCATTTCTGTCGAAAAATATCCTTTCAGCTTTGGGCTTGTACTAATGGATAAAGCAATAGTACTATTTACTTTGAAGGTTTGACTCTGATATCACGAATATATCATAATGATTATTTAATAACTTGTTTCTCGTACAGAGCCAAACAAGTGACAAATATATATATTTGGTTCCACTCCAACACGTCCTATAGGTTTGAACCAGCGAACACAGAGTAAACAAGTTCGAAACATTCATTTGTTAACAGAAGAGAGAGAGAGAGAGAGAGAGAGAGAGAGAGAGAGAGAGAGAGAGAGAGCGTGTATGGTGGGAGCCTGTGAATTTTGGAATAATGAGGTGGAGGCAGACTGGCGCAGGGAAATGCAAGGGGTGAGAAACCCTGGATTTCTGTGATCCATTGAAAACAGGCCGCAGTGTGATTATTTCTTCCATCAGTCACTAGAACTTTCATTGCTTTGTGATAAATTTTTTTAGGATTGCTTTCGTTGAAGTAATGAATTAAGAGATAAATGCTGTTGGTTTAACAAAAAACTGTGCTTAAGAAAGTAATTTGCCTCTCTGTCCAGAGAGAGATATCCAGTTAATGAGAAAAATACTCATGAGTTTGCCAAAAATCTCCAGGTGCCAACCACCAGAGAGAGAAAAAAATGCGAACATAAGGCATTTAACAGAAGTTACGCGGCCTGCCAAATCATTTGACAAAGTCTACTGGCGTTACCCAGAATAAAACCCATCTTTCATTATGTCCGACGAGACGTTATCGTGGGATTAAACTCCTTCATCAGCCAAAGGAAAGATTCCCTGTTTAGCTCGAGCACCTTATTTACTCATATCGCATAAAATCATGTGTATGTAGCCGGAATGAAGCCCCTTATCTACGGCCTGGCAAACTCCCTGTAAAGAGTACCCGGTACTATTTTCTACCGACAGACTGAGTTAAGCGGTGAGACTCATCTTTCGTGTAAGGAAATCCACCCCGCCTGTGTGTGTGTGTGTGTGTGTGTGTGTGTGTGTGTGTGTGTGTGTGTTGAATTGAGTCATCTGACTTGTGGAGCATGGTATGCGGGTTGGTAGGTTGGTGACTGGGTGGGTGGATTGGTTAGCGTAAGCTGGTTGTTTCACAGGCGGATTAGGTGGAGTGGGTGGGCGAGAGGGAGGGGAAAGGGTTGTTGGGCTGGTTAAGTGGGGTGGAGTGGGGTTCGTGCATTAAGTGGGGTGGGTGGTGGGGCTACTAGTAGGACAAGGCAAGAGACAGGTTTGTGTCGTCCTACTTTTGAGACATTCTGTATTGAGTAAGGTTGTGGGTATGTGCGTTGATGGGTGGGTGTGTAGGTGGATGGACGGATTGTGGGAAAACAGGCCACTGGGACTAGGTGATATGAGTTAATGTCCGAGTTGGGAAGAGTTCAGTGTCCGGAAAATCGGTCCACAGGGGATATTTTTCTGTAATTATGCTGAAGTAGGTATATATATCCAGTGGGTTACAACAGGTCCATCGTGCAATACGTCTGTTGGTCAAGAGGTCTGTTTCAACTGCACGCATCAGTGGGTGATATAACCACGTCGGATAACAGGTTTATGGGAAAAATAGGTTCATTTATGAAAAATACATCCATGGGTATACGACCATGCAGGAAACCTGTATTCATGGACAGATTCAAGGTCGACGGAAAAATTGGTCCGTGGGGAGAAAATACATCAGTGGGGAAAATTAGTTCGTGGGAAAATAGGTTACGTAGAAAAGTAGGCGTCTTTGAAAAAAAAAAAAAAAGTCATTAAAGAAAATAGATCCATGGAGGATTGTGCTCGGAGTGGTGAAAATGTCCATTGCTAATAATATTCATGGGGTGAAAATAGGTCCATAGGGGCATACACGTACTGTAAACATACATGGAATATTTAAAATAAGTGGGACCAAAAATATCCAACTTTTAACAGCGACCGTTGCCTGGAATTAGGCTTACCACTGCACACCTTGGACCAAACAACCATTACCCAGACCCTATTACCACTTCGTCATCCAGTTATTATATTTCATAATTTACCTTCATTTAGTCATTTAGGCATAGAAAGCCAACCGAAACGAAAGGAAAAAATCCCTGTTTAATTGTGTTGAGCACCTCATTTCTCCACCTCATTCCTCTAAAATTCACTAGCACCCACTATTCTCTCTCTCTCTCTCTCTCTCTCTCTCTCTCTCTCTCTCTCTCTCTCTCTCTCTTCTGTTAACAAATGAATGTTTCGAACTTGTTCACTCTGTGTTCGCTGGTTCAAACCTACAGGACGTCATGGAGTGGAACCAAATATACATATTTATCACTTGCTTGGCTCTATACGAGAAACAAGTTATTAAATAATCAGTATGGTATATTCGTGATATCAGAGTCAAACCTTCAGTGTAAATATTACTATTGCTTTATCCATTAGTACAAGCCCAAAGCTGAAGGGATATTTTTCGACAGAAGTGCATCGAAGGCAACTTCTGTGCTCGTGAATGCGACTCTGCCACATACACGGGTTGGCTGGACGAGGGTGGCTAAGAACTCCTGACCGCAATAGTACATACAGACGTCCTCACTCCCAAACCAGACAGCGTACGCCTTCCCGCTCATGTCGTCCACACTGCAAATACCACAAATCAAGCACGACTCACACCACTGAGGAATGTCGTTATCTCAACCACCAACAGTCGGGGGAAGCGCCGCGCCCGTATCGGACCAATATCACGTAGAACCAGAAACCCAACTCCCCATCCGCCATGTAGGTCCCATAACATCCTCGGGTTTAGTCATTCTCGGATGCAGTCATGACATACCAACGTCATTCTTCTTGGACACAGGATCTATAGTAAATCTCATCTCCGACACTTCCTTACAAATTATTCATTGACATCACAACCACGTCAGTTTCCTAGAACCACCAGACATTCGCCTATGTGGTGTTAACGGCTCAGAGTTTAAGGTTAAGGGAAGAGTCACCCTTGAAGTCAAACTCCACAGAGATTTGCCCCCTATCCCCATTGAATTTCATGTCACTAATGACTTGCAGTATCCCGCAGATGCCCTTATTGGTTTCTCCACCATGGCACAACACTCCATTGCATTATTACCTGCTTGTGGTAGTATAGACATTTCTGGATTCCCGGTTTACACTATGGAATGTCCCCGTCCTGTTCTTACGATCAAATCAGTCCTTCAATTACCTCTGTCCCTATCACTACCAAAAAGTCCAACCCAGTCCAAACCACCACTATCATCATCTGAGAATACAGAGATCATTCCTTTACTGACTGCGAGCAAGGACATAAATTCCTCAATGTCTACTGATACATCATCTCAGCCTTCGAACATGGTTTTTACCTCCTCTCCCAACAACACTATCGCTGACTCAGACCTGTCTCAGTTACCTACCTCACACAGTCTGAATGATCTTCTCCAACACGCAGAGATGAAACGTGCAGTAACGAATACATGCACAATTTTGTTACCGCATGAGTTCACCAAAGTCTCTGTTTGTGTTGCCGGTGCGAAAGAAGGAGTGGATGTACGAACACTACCTGAGACGTGTTGTGTGAATGGCTTGACTTATGAGTCAGCGTGGTGTACCGTCTTAGAGGACAGTTTATGCTACCTGTACTTGCTCAATGTCACAAATGCTCCACTAAAACTTAAAAGTGGTGTAAAGATTGGAGACTTCCTAGAATACCCAGCGGACGTAAAGGTGTGCCAGGATTCCTCAACTCCTACTATTCAGACTCATGATAGTACGCCAGTCGGTGTATGTACTATTAACTCTACGGGATCTGTGCCGACATATTCACCCGATATGCTCTCACATCTCACTTGCACAGATTTCCCAGAAAATACGCCTCACCTCCTCGACCTTCTGACCTCGTACAGAAACGTGGTTGCCTTACCCGGTGAACCGATGGGTAGAACAGACCTTGTCGAACATACGATTGAACTACTACCAGGAACTCAGCCGATTTACATACCAGCGTATCAATTTCCTCACAGCCAGAGAAAGCAGACAGATCAAATGGTACAGAACACGTTAGACCAAGACATTATTGAACCCTCCGTCAGTCCATGGAATAGCCCACTTTTCTTAGTACCAAAGGAGGACGGCAACTTTAGACCAGTAGTCGACTATTGTAAGGTCAATTCTGTCACCGTTCCAGACCGTTTCCCGTTACCCGTCCTCACTGATTTGCTAGAATCCCTTGGTGAAAATAACGTAGTCTTTTCATCTTTAGACCTCCTCAGCAGGCACTGGCAGTTCGAAATGGAAGAGTCCTCTCGCCCAGTTACAGCCTTTAGCACCCCTTCCTGACATTTTCAGTTTAAGAGACTCCCTTTTGGTCTGAGAAATGCTCCTTCCGTGTTCATGCGACTTATCCATTCAGTCTTCAGCAGTATGATGGGACACTCTCTTTTTGCTTACCTAGATGATATCATTGTTGTGAGTAAATCCATCCCTGATCATTTTACCAAACTCCAGCAAGTCTTTGAACGCCTCCAGCTCGCAGGCCTGAAAATCAATCTCAGTAAATGTGACTTCCTGCAAAAGAAAATCAAATTCCTAGGCTATGTCGTAGATGCACAAGGCATTCATACTAATGAGGATAAAACTAAGGCAATTATTAACTTCCCAGAACCTACCACTACCGAAGCTGTACGAAGTTTCCTGGGCCTCAGTGGCTATTATCGTCGATTCATATGGGATTATGCAAAGATTGCCGCTCCTCTGACCCACTTACTCAAGCAGAATGTGCCCTTTGTTTGGACTAACGACCAGTCACAGGCCTTCCAAAAGCTAAAGACAGCTCTTGTAAATGCCCCTGTTCTAGCGTTCCCTGATTATACCACACCCTTCCTTCTCTGCACAGACGCCTCAGGCACTGGACTTGGTGCCATTTTCATGCAACTCGATGAAGCATCAAGGAAGCGCGTAATAGCGTATGCTAGTCGCACCCTTACAACCGCTGAACGTAACTACAGTGTCACAGATCTCGAAGCGCTAGCGGTAGTCTGGTCCTTGAAACATTTCAGAGATATAGTCTATGGTTATCCAGTGCATATCCAAACAGACCACCTTCCACTATGTGATTTGTTCAAGAATCGCAACCTAACAGGTAGGCTAGCTAGATGGTCTGTCATCATCCAGGACTTTAATCTCACTATTCAATATGTACCAGGCAAGTTGAATGTAGTCGCAGACGCACTCTCACGTCACGTAGCAGCAGCTATAACATCACTGCAGCCCGAAGTAACTGAAAACACTACACTAACGTCAGAAGTTGTTTGAAACTTTCAGCGCCAAGACCCCATGTGGTCCAAAGTCATTTATTTCCTAGCATCTGGCGATGCCTCGACCTTACCTACTCTGCCAGTATCACTAGATGAGTTCATGCTAGATGATGATCTCTTGTACAGGAAAACACTGCTAACAGGCAAAGATATGCCCAATCGCGAAGTACGCCAACTTGTTGTCCCCACTGCCCTGATACCAAAGGTTCTTCATTTTATTCATAATACTCCTCAAGCTTCCCATCCAGGTAAAGACCGATGCTTGCGCCAAGCACGTCTCAAATACTATTGGCCAACCATGCTCCGCGATATCAATGCCCACTGTGACTCTTGCCTCTCCTGCCACCGCCACAAAGGATCAACCAGCTTACCAGCACCTCTCTTACAATACCCAATCCCGTCACGACCATGGGAAACTGTCTCAATCGATCTCTTAAAACTACCTCTCACAGAATCTGGCACTGAATACTTGTTCGTAGCAGTCGACCACTTCTCCCGCTACTGTGTCCTCATACCCCTCTCTGACAAGACCGCGAAGAGCGTTGCACGTGCCTTTGTAGATCACGTAATTTGCCCGTTCAGTACTCCTCATACCATTCTTACTGACAACGGTACGGAGTTCAACAATAGCCTTCTCGATGAGACCTGTCGCCGCTTTCATATCAGTAAGTGCAATGTCGTGCCTAACCATCCGGCTTCCAATGGCCTTGTAGAACGCCACAACCGAAAAATCTTAGAGTGCCTTAGACATCTAGGCTCCCATAGTTCGTCCTGGGATGACTGGATTCCCCAAGTGGCATCCTCCATCAATAGCTCCATCAATGCATCCATTGCTGAATCTCCCTTCTTCGTCCTCTTTGGTTTTGACAAGGACCTCCCATACTCTCTCTTACCCATCTACAACATGGATGATTATGTTAAACTAAAATTGGCCAACTTCCAGACAATCCACCAGTATGTCCAATCCACTTTGGCTTCCTCTCAGGAGGACATGCTGCAGCGCCAACATAAGTCCGCCTCTCCTATCACTATCAATGTAGGCGATCTTGTCTTTGCTCATTCCCATACGCGTTCCTCTAAGCTGGATGACAAATTTACAGGGCCCCACCGCGTCCTCACTCAACAAGGCAACAAATTTCACCTCCAGGACCTGTCCACTAAGGACACCAGATGGGTCCACGTCGATGACTTAAAGCGAGCACCCCATGGCCTCGTGTTGGTAGAGTCACTTACACAACCTCCTGCCCCCTCTTCCCCTCCACACATCCCTCGGTCTACTTTGTCTCCACCTATCCCTCACTCTCCTTCCTCTCCACCTCCACCTGCTCATTCATCACCCAATCAATATCGGTCCAAACTGCGCTCTGCCCATCAACCTCTTCAAGACCTCCCCCATTAACGCTACCCTGATTTTCTAGGTACGATGTTAGCGATCTCCCTGCTGGCAGTGCTGACCCTCCTGGGGTCTGGGTCAGGTCAGGACGATGGTGGAGTACGTCCCGGGGCCTTGGTCGGCTCGGGAGGCGAGGTAATTCTTATCGAAGATGTAGCCTCCTTGCGCTACGATCTTGCGCCCCTGGCCGACGTAGCCATTGCCCTACCTGCCTACGCGCACCAGCTCCACAGAATCAGGAACCATCTCACGGCCATCTTGGGGACACACAACCTGAATGAGTATCTCTATAACCTTTTCCTCCCACTCTCCTGGCAATTGCAATACATAAGTAACAGATTCACTGACCTCAATGACACATTTTCCATTCCGGCACCCATTGGTCATTCTCGTGTGAAACGAGGTCTCTTCGACTTCGGCGGTGAGATTCTGAGTGGCTTCTTTGGCGTTGCTACAGCCCGTGACATTTCTGGCTTCAAATCTGATCTCACTCATTTAGCTTCAGCTCTAGAATCCCAATGCCGAGTCATTAAAATCCAACACACTATGTTACAGAAGCTCACGACCCAACTCAATGAAGTCACGTCCACCCTAAACAATTTCACCGATATCTTACAACGCCACCTTTCAGATCTCAACGTTATCTCTCAGTTCTTCTACCTCAAACTCAACATGGATAATCTCCAACTGGCCATTGACTCTCTTCTGTCTCAAGTCTCTACCTTGGTTCGTATCCTGGTCGATGCTATCAATGGACGTGTCACTGCCGACTTAGTACCTGTCTCAGCTCTCCGTTCTGTTCTGGAATGGGCTCACTCCACCTTGGGTCTCTCCCCAGTCCTCCCCTACTCCTCCCTTGAATATTCTTATCCTGTTCTCGAAGCCACTCTTCTCACCGCATACGTTGTTGTCCATATTCCTCTCCGTTCTGCCATAACCTTTAACCTTTTCCGCATCATTCCCTTCCCTTTCTGCCTCAACAACTCCTTGTTACAAGTATCTGTTCCTTCAAAATATTTCCTTCTCTCCCATGATCATCTTTCATTTGCCTTCCTTTCTTCCACAGACCTCCAGAAATGTTCCTCCCTTACTCCGACCTCTCGTCTCTGTGCTGCCCACCTTTTCGCTATCTTCCTTAGCAGTGCTACACCCTGTGAGTCTGCTTTAGTTCGCACCCATTCCATCTACTTGGCCTGTTCTTTTGTCCCAGCTCCTGACCTCCCGGTCCACCATGCTCACCTCAACCACGTCCAGTACCTCTTCTTTGCTGTTCCCATCTCTGTCACAAGCCTGTGTCCTGGTTCTTCATTTCGATCCGTCCCCACTAGTGGTCTCTACAAAGCACCTGACTATTGTATCGTCAAATCAGAGTTCGTCATCACTTAAGCCACTCGCTGTCACCAAGCTGTCCGAAAAGCTGATGACAGGGAGTGCTGGAGCTCCCGTTTCATCAGCCCTCAGGACTAGTTCCTGACCATCCCCCTTTGCTGAACTTTTTCAGTGTCTCAGTTACACAAAGAGAAGGCCAGCATGCTCTCCAGTACAAATTTCTCTAACTATCTGCACCAAACTACATGCACAGTACACACTACACTTCCTATTCAAAATTTACCAAAATGGCGTCGTCTTATCAAGCCTCGGAGTCCCCAGGGGGGGGGACCATAAATGCCCCCACCATCTGCCCGTCTCCCGGTGACGACTCAAGGTGCCTGGAACCACGGTCTGACTCTCTTCTTCTTCATTTCTGCAACATTCGTGGCTTTTCCTCTAACTTTCGCTCTGTTGAGCACCACCTCTCCTCCTCTAAACCTCACCCTCTTTTTCTAACGGAGACTCAGCTGTCTGAGGCAACTGACAGCAAACCCTTTTCTGTATCCTCCTACTTTCTCTATACTCATTTCAAAGCCAAAGGTGGCTGTTGTGTATATATACACAACGACTTACCTTGCTCTCGTGTTCCTGAACTTGATTCTTCTGAATTCTCCACACTCTGGCTTTGGCTTTCCTGTCATTCTCTGACTAAATATATCTGTGCTGTTTACTTATCCCCTAATTCTACTGACTATCAAAAATTCTTCGACTATCTTACTTCTACGATGGAACACATTCTATCCATTTCTCCTTTCTCTGAAATCTCCATTCTTGGAGATTTCAATGTTCACCACCACCTTTGGCTCTCCTCTCCTTTCACGGATCCACCTGGTGAACAAGCCTACATCTTTTCTATCCTTAATGACCTAGAGCAGCTTGTACAGCACCCTACCCGTATCCCTGACCGCCTTGGAGAGAGCTCCAACATACTTGACCTCTTCCTCACAACTAATCCTTCTGCTTACTCTGTTAATCTTTTCTCTCCATTGGGCTCCTCCGATCACAACCTTATTACCTTATCTGTCCTATCACTCCGGTACGGCCTGTGGACCCTCCAGTGAAACATCGTCTGTGGCATTTTGGAGCCGCGGACTGGGAGGCCCTCAGGCAGTACTTCTTTGATTTTCCCTGGAATGATTATTGCTTCCATGGCCGTGAGCCATCTGAGTGTGCCTTGCGCATTATGGAGGTTATTCTCTCGGGCATGGAAGCATACATTCCTTTCTCATATCCTTTGACTAATGCAAGAAAGCCTTGGTTTAATCACGCTTGTTCTAATGCTGTCCGCAACAAGGAGAGGGCCTACAAAAGGTACCGGAGCCAACCCACCCCTGAATCACACCATCTTTACGTTTCTGCCCGGAATCGTGCTAAGTCTGTTCTTCGCTCTACTAAAAATAATTTCATCCATACTAAATGCTCTCAACTCTCCGACTCGAATTCTTCCCGCTCCTTCTGGCATCTTGCCAAAAATCCTTCTAACAACTTTACCTCATCATCCTTCCCTCCTCTTTTCTACTCTGATGGTTCTGTAGCTATTTCTTCTACTGATAAAGCAGATCTCTTCGCACAGACTTTCTCCTCCAATTCTACCTTAGACGATTCCGGTGCTGTTCCTCCATCACTTCCCCCTCTGACTTCCTCATGGCTGACATTAAAATTTCTTCAGTTGATGTACTTTCTGCCATCACTGGCCTCAGTACTAACAAGGCATATGGGCCTGATGGGGTCCCTCCTGTTGTTCTCAAGAACTGTGCTTCTGTGCTTACACCCTGCCTAGGCAAACTCTTTCGCCTTTGTCTGTCAACTTGTACCTTTCCTTCTTGCTGGAAGTTTGCTCTCATTCAGCCAGTCCCAAAGAAGGGTGACCACTCCCAACCCTCCAACTATCGTCCAATTGCTTTAACGTCCTGTATTTCAAAAGTTTTCGAGTCAATTCTTAATAGAAAAATTGTAAGGCATCTTTCCTATCACAACCTTCTTTCCGATCGTCAGTATGGGTTCCGTCAGGGACGCTCCACTGGCGATCTTCTCACCTACCTTTCAGACTCCTGGTCATCCTCCTTTCGGGACTTTGGCGAAAGCTTTGCCATTGCACTTGACATCTCAAAGGCTTTCGATCGAGTCTGGCATAAATCTTTAATTTCCAAACTGCCCTCCTACGGTTTCTATCCTTCTATCTGTGCCTTCATCGCTAGCTTCCTTTCTGGTCGTTCTATAGCCGCTGATGTAGACGGCCATCGTTCTTCTCCTAGATCTATCAACAGTGGTGTTCCTCAGGGCTCTGTCCTATCACCAACTCTCTTCCTTTTATTCATCAATGATCTTCTAAACTGTACATCTAACCCTATCCACTCATACGCTGACGACTCCACCCTTCACCTTTCCATTCGGTTCCCGCAACGCCCATCTCAACAGTTACTTCAACAGGCAAGGGATGAGGCTGTGGCACACCTAATGTCTGATTTGGCTCGTATCTCTGACTGGGGTAAAAATAATATGGTTGTCTTTAATGCATCTAAGACTCAGTTCTTACACCTATCAACCCGACAAAATCTTCCACAGGTATACCCACTAATGTTTAATAATATTCAGCTTAATCCTGCATCATCCTTGAACATGCTTGGGGTTTCATTTACTCGGGACTTATCTTGGAAATATCATATTACATCTCTTGTAAAATCTGCTTCCAAGAGATTGGGTGTGCTAAGCCGACTCCGCACTTTCTTCACCCCTGCACAATTGTTGACTCTATACAGGGGTTTTATCCGCCCCTGTGTGGAGTACAACTCTCATGTGTGGGGAGGCTCCCCACATACAGCTCTTCTCAATAGGGTGGAGTCAAAGGCTTTTCGTCTCATTAACTCTCCTCCTCTTACTGACTCCCTTCAACCTCTGTCTCTTCGCCGCACTGTTGCATCTTTATCTCTTTTCTAGCGCTACTTTAATGGTCACTGCTCCTCTGAACTCTCTGCTTGCATTCCTCCACCTCTACGACGGGCGCGAAGCACCCGTCTGGCAGCAAACTCTCATCCTTTTTCTGTCCAACTCTCTAATGCAAGAGTTAACCGTTACTCCCAGTCTTTCATTTATGCAACAGGTCAGCTCTGGAACTGTCTTCCTCTGTCTGTATTTCCTGCTGCCTATGATCTCCAGTCTTTCAAACGCAGTGTGTCCAGGCATCTCAAAATGATCGGATCTTGAATTTGGCTCTATATTGTATTTTGTTTTTCTCTTGGAGGGAACTGTTACTGCGGGCTCATGGCCTTTGGTTCCTTCTTCCTCACATAAAAAAAAAAAAGCTGTCCGACACTCCTATGACATCTTTCAACTAATCGACATGCCTTCAACCCTACCATCTGCCACCATTACCGTCACCTCCCCTAACTTGCACATGCCAACCTTCCTCAATGACAGTGATTTCGTTATGGATCAATTTTCTCTGGCCTTCAGCCGTTCATGGGTTCATCCAACAGTTGTGTTTCCCCCTGTGGTTATCACTTTCATAGGTTTTCTACTCATCATATGTGCAGTGCATTGTTGTGTCAGAAAAATGGAACGTCGACTCCAGGAAATGAGAGTCGCTACAGGCATAGTACACCCTACACATGACGTAGAAACTCCCCGTACTTAGTGCCCTCACATTCAGTGACTACCATTGCCATCTGACAATTAACCAAACTGTGAACAGAACTCTGCCTACTAGAAAATGATGGTATTTCTTTAATGCATTACCGAGTGACAGTGTATCCTACAGAAAATACAAAAAAAAAAAAAATGAACGAAGAACAATAGCTCTCTCATATCTACTCCTTGTTTATCCTGTATCAAACTATTATTGTGTAATTCCCATTATGTCTATGTATACCTTCGACCCTTACTGGACTCGTACCTATTAATCCTTGTATATCTTATATGTATATATCCTTCAAATTCCCTCCCCTAAACATGTCCCTGTATCATATTTATCCCTTGTAAACCCTCCCCGGTCCTGCCTTACTACTATAATCAACCACCATTTACCTCCTGGTGTCAGGAGACACCATCTCAGCTACCCGGGGGAGTAGTGTACCCCCTCCACAATATGTCTACCCCCCGATGTATATATGTCCCCCCCCAATGCATACATGCCCCCACTAAACTTGCTGACCTAGCACGCTTTCCCAGGGCCCCCACGCTTGAATGAAGGCGTTATTGCGTCAGTTCATAGCAGGCAGCCAAGACGGGCAGACTATTTTACTGTGAGCTCGTAATAAACTCCTTATCTAGCTGTTTGTACACGGAGTTTCTATCACCAAAGTATTGTAAGTTACATAACAACTGTATACACGTTAACAGAAAACAAAGCCTTTTCTTTTAAATGATATTGCAGAAGAACAAAGGATCCTATTTGGGGAGAGAAAACTGCAATTGCAAGTTTCCAATCTTCAACTGTTGAAAAATTAACTTGCACTTCAACAAAATAATGAAACCAATTCAATTAAATGATACAGCAAAATAATAGTTCGTTCTGAGAAAAATCCAATAGCAAGTTTTGGAGACCAATGGCAGGCAGAGCTGGCTACACATATATCAAGTAAAAACAGTCCTTCAGAGTTTATCCAAAGGAAAAGTCCTTGAGTCATCATGAGTCCTCAAACCGCAAGAGACGCAACTGAGAAGTGAAAAGTTAATTAAATAATAATTAAAGTTGTGTCAGTAATAAGGAGTCCTAGGAGTGGTGCGTGGTTTGCCAGGACACATACTATGACACACTCAGCAGGACACACACACTTACCAAGACACACACACACACACACACACACACACACACACACACCAAGATAAAGATGGCAGAACTATGATTTGGCAGGGCCGGGGGACTGGAGAGGTGTGAGAATATATGGTAAGAATGGGAATAAATATAATACGTTTGTACGTCATCGAGTTGAAAATCAGTAAGCTCAGGGGAGACTTTTCTTATAGATGTGGTAAAAATAGAATCAATTTCCTCTGACGTTCAAAAAAATCTTAATGCCCTTCAATTCCTTCCCTGTCCCTCCTCAGTAACGACTCCATCTTTACCTCGTGAATACATGACCAGATACTGTTATACTTCTCTGTCTGTCTTATGTCAGTCTTACATTCGTCTTCCCCATACTTCCTCCAACCTCCCTATCTGCTTATCCTCTCGGCGTCCCTCTTCTTTCCCGCTCTTCTCCTTGTCCTCCATCTTCCTTCCGTTCCTCACCCCATGCGTTCTCCCCCTCCTCATACCTCCTCTTCCCTTTTTAATCTCCCCTTTCCTGGCACTTTTCTTCCTCCCCCCCCCCCCGTCTCTCTCTCTCTCTCTCTCTCTCCCCTTCTTTGGCCTCTTCTCCACCTCACTTCTCTCTTCCCTCCATCCTTCCCTCTCTAGCCCTCCTCTCACCATCCTCATCACCTCCCATCTTCACTTTTCTCTCTTCCTCCCGTATCCTTTCCGTCTCTTCATCTTTTGTCTCTTCTCTGTCCCTCCCCTTTCTCCTTCCTTCCTTACCCTTTACCCTTTCTCCCCCCCTCTCTTCTTCCTCTTGATTCCTTCCCTTTTCCTTTTCTCCTTCCCTTCCCCTTCTCTTTTCCCTCTTCTTACCTTACTCTTTACCATCCGACGCCTTCTTTTCTTTCTTCCCCCTCCTCCTCCTCTCTTTCTTCCCTCATTCCACTTACCCTCTACCCCCCGTCTCTCACCGTCTCATGCATGGCGTGAGAGATCTTTTAATGGGGCGTGTGTCCCTCTCTCAACGACATTTTAGTCATCATTTAATCCAACTTTCTCCCTCATCTCCTTAACCCGCATCTCATCCGTCTTGACGTTTTTCCTCCTCCTCCATATTCTCCTCCTCTTCTGCCTCCTCCTGTTCTTTATACACTTTTCTTCTATTACTCACCTTAATCTTGCTCTTTTCTTTCTCTTCTTACTACTACAGCTACTCACCTTCTTCTCTTTTTAAGTCACCTCTTTTTGCTTCACCCCCAAATCTCCCCCCCCCCTCCTTCTTTATTTTCTTTCTCCTCCTCCTCGTCCTATTTCTCCTTTACATCCTGTTTGCGTTCTTTCTCTACTTTTTCTATCTTCCTCATTTTTGTCCTGCTTCTAATCCTCCTCTTCTTGAGAGAGAGAGAGAGAGAGAGAGAGAGGAGGAGGAGAAGGAGGAGGAGGAGGAGGAGGAGGAGACGACTCTGGCGAGGCTCGATGCTCATTTGTTTCGCCCGCGTTAGAAAATAAAGTCCGTCCCTGAGAGAGCTCCCCACCACCATTCCGCCCCCTTAGCCCCTATTAACCCCTCAACTCCCCCTCCTTCCCCATCTCTTGTTCCTTTAAAAACCTCCAGCCTGGATAAATTGTGTATGTAGGCTATTGTTCTTTGCTACTACCTAACATTTTTTTTTTTTCAACTTTCGAGAGCACCTTAGTTGTGAAGTCTCTCTTCTCCTCCTCTTCTTCTTCTCTGCTACTCTTTCCTCACCCTTCTTCTTCTTCTTCCCCCTAGCTCTCCATCGCTTCCTCTCACTCCGTCCTTTTTTCTGTTCCCTCGTCCTACCCTGTCCTACTTAACCCTCCTCTTGGCATCCCCCCCATCTTTTTTTTTTTTTACTTAAATTTACAAGAAAGATTGTTTAATTTTTTGGTCTTCCTTTTATTTTTATTTTCTTAGTCCCATTTTCCCCCTTGCCCTGTGCCCACACCCTCTTCACCCACCTTTCATCTCCTCCCCATCACAGCAACCCTTCATCCATTTTTCACACCTCCCCATGTTCTCCCACTACTGTTTATATATTTTTCTACCAATGTTTGCAGCCCACCTATCATTTACCTCCACTACCTCCCACCTCCATTTTCTTTTACAATTCCTCACACCTTCATAAATATATTTTTATATTTCTTTCAACAACTACAATATTTACTTAGATTATATATTTTCCCTACTAGTACAGTATTTGCAACTTACCTTTATACTATTTTCTTATTTATAACTTCCTACCTCTTTCTTTCAACTGGGTAAATTTTTACCTGGAACATATTTCTTAATTCTCGCCAGTGTTACCCACGCATCTCTGCAATATTCATACATTCTTGTTGTATATATTTCTCCTAAAAGTATCTTCAACACCTTATTCGGTTCAGTTTCCAATCCGCATATACTTCCCAATCAGCATATCCACCTCAGCTGTATCAACTTAGATTATATAGATACGTTTTTTCTAACAGCATTTCAAATTCACTTTTATAATATCTAGTCAGATTATATTTGTTTATCCTACCGACATGTTTATTAACTTTGATTATACTAATATTCCTACCAGCATTTCCAACTTTCGTTTTTACTGCTTACTTAATATTAATAGTTTCTCCGACCACTATTATCAACTTATTATATTCCTCAGTTGAATTACGCATTACTTTTTCAACGCTTATATCACTCTTCTATCCAACTCACCGGAATAACACCCGAGCAAATTATATTTTATACCGCTATTTCCAACTCACATTTACACAATTTTGTTAGATTATGATTCTCTACTGTTTTTCCAATTCACCACAATAATATCTGCACTGAGTATACATATTTTCTTAACAGTATTTCCATCTCACCTGTATAATATTTACTGTACTTAGATTTTTTTCTACCATAGTGCATTCAGTTTAACTTGGCCCAGATTTTCATCCTTTTGCAGCATATTTTTACGTAGCTCAGTGACAGAAAAAAAAACAACGCTACGACTCTCCATCCTTTCCATAGCACTTCTTTGTGACTAGCATCATGTTTTGTTGCAAATCTCTTATTACAATTCAGCATTCCAGATGAAGAGATGGTAATTTTGAGTCAAGTTAAAGTAAACAGAGTATAAAAAGCATATTCTTCTTTCCGACCACTTTTCTCGACTCAGCTCATCTCAAGTGCCTCCATTTTCCCATTAACTCTGTCCCAATTTCGCTGGCCTATTTTTCCCCGCTTCTTTCTTCCCACCTATTATTTCCCCAGACATTAGGCAGCTCAAGAAACGTCTGATCCCGTCCCTGGCAGCTAAGACGGAGATAAGACCCTCGATTTTTGCCGGAGAGGGGAGGGAGTCGGAGGAAAGAGAAGAGAGGGAAGGAAGTGAGAGGGAAGTATGAAGGAAGAGGAGAGAAAAAAGAAGACATGGAAAGAGGTGGGATGGACGAAGAACGTAGAGGGGAGCGGGAGAGAGAGGGAGGAAGGTAGGAAGAGCCGAGAGGAAAAGAATAATAAGAGGTAGGGAAGAAGCAAGGAGAGAAGAGGAAGTGAGATGAAATATGGAAAGAAGTAGCAGGGAAAATGGAAAGAGGAGATAGGAAAGATTGAAAGAAGAGAGACAGGAGAAAGAAAGAAGTGAGCAGGATGATGGTAGGGAAGAGGAAAAAGAAGAGAGGAAGATGTGAAGAGTACAAAAGAAGAGGAGAAGAGACAAAAAGTGGTAGGGAAGAGAGAAAGAGCTGAAAGGGAAGGAAAAAACTAGAGGAAAGAGAAGAAAGTGGGTGAGAAGGGAAAAAAAAAAGTTTGGTAGGGAAAGAAGGAAATAATATCAGATAATTGAAAAGAAAGGAGAAGTAATGACAGAACTTGAGAAGAGAGAGAAATGAGGAGCCTTTGTGAAGGGAAAATGAAAGAAAAAGAAAATAAACAACAAAAGAACAAGAAAACGTGATGAGAGTAAAGGAAGTGTCAGAAAATGATAGGGTGAGGGGATGACTTGTATAAGGATGAAGAAGTGGAAGAGAAAAGCAACAAGGAAGAATGTAAAGATAGGAAAACTGAGAGACGACAAAGAAAGAATTAAGGTAATAAAGAAAAAGGCCAAGGGGATGACAATGCCCGGGAAATGGTGAAAAAAAGGGGGAAAGGAAAAGTGACGAGCAAGAGGGGTGAGGAGAGGGGAGATGAAGACCATTTTGGTGTGTTTGAGGAAAAGGGAGACCACGAAGAACTGAAAAAAGGAGGGCAAAGAAGACGAAAAGGAAAACAAGTAACAACAGGGGAAAAGGGGGGGGGGGAGACGAGGGGGAAAAAAGTGATAGTAGAGAAGAATAACTGAAAATCTGATAATAAATATCGTTCGAATCGTTATAGTAAAGTTGCCTATACCCTTTTTACTTTAAGTGTGTGTGTGTGTGTGTGTGTGTGTGTGTGTGTGTGTGTGTGTGTGTGTGTGTGTGTGTGTGTGTGTGTGTGTGTGTGTGTGTGTGTGTGTGTGTGTGTGTGTGTGTGTGTGTGTGTGTGTGTGTGTGTGTGTGTGTGTGTGTGTGTGTGTGTGTGTGTGTGTGTGTGTGTGTGTGTGTTTTATTCTTGCTACTTCTACACGATCTTCCTCCTTAGCACAGCTCCCTAGTAGTAAAGGTAGCAGTAAAGCATGTAGTTAACCCCACTGGTTAATAATTTTCTCCATAGCTGAATGAAATCGTCTGGAGATAGCACGTGGGAGGCAGCAGCGAAGTTTATTATTTATTTATTTATTTTATTTTTTTCCTGACGAGGAACTTCACCCCACTCAGCTCAGTTTAATGATTAAGTGTATCAAACTGGAGAGTCAATTTGTCAATTAATCCAGACAACTCATTCCAGCCTCATAACTAAGGTCCATCGAATTTTATGCCTAGCGATTTCGTCTTCAAGGTGTGGGATTGGCCCAGTACCGTCACATGAAAACACACCGACCATAAAAATGGTATTAAGAGACCATGGGCAGCGAGTCGGCCCGGGAGAAAAATGACAGTAAGAATATCTCTGCAGTAACTCTGAGCGCCTAACCTGTAAATCACTGAGTATAATACCTTTGCAACTGCCCAATATTCTGCAACTGAGCTATTCATCCAACCCCTTCAAGTATGGTGAGTATGTCTTTTATTTTTGCACCACCATTCACTCACTCGATGTACTACTAACTTCAGGCGACTCTACAGCGACTGATGAGGTAAATGGTTTCCTGTAAAATAGTTAACCATTTCTGCGTTGGGTGGTAACCATATAACAAAATGAATACCCTGTGGTCTAGTGGGTTAAGGCGCTCCAGTTCGATGTGGCCTGATAGTGTTTAAATCTAAGAAATGTTACCGTTTACTGCTCACATAATGCTGCTCACGGTAGAGTAACTTTGCACTATCTCCTTAAATGTCTGAACTGAGTAGCCTAACCCCAGCGCCTACCCTGCTGACAGCTTAATAAGGGACTGGATGACGAATGGCTGGATGAATGCTAACCATCCATCCATCCTTCATCCAATCTTACATTACCCCATGAGATGCGTAGAAGCCCAGGGCTAGGCAGTTGGTCCCGATATTTAAGATGAAAGTGACCAGCCTCACTCATCCCTGAGTGGCATTACATGAGCATTCAACCCCAACCATCCCTTGAATATAAACCTTCACCGGCTCAATCCGATTGGAGCGCAATAATTATCCACTAAACCACCAGGCAGCAAAATTTGATTATATAGTTACCAGCCAGCGTAGTAAATGGTTTCCTGGTGTACAGGAAACTATTTGGCATGTCACTCAGGGTAGAGCCACCCACAGGCAGAAGGAAGAGGAAAGAGAGAAGGAAAGAAAGAAGAGGGAGTGTAAAGTCACCCGTAGGCAGAAGGACAAGGAAAGAATGAAGAAAAGAAAGACAGAAGAGGATGGAAGGAAAAAAGGATGGAGGAGAGGAAAGGGCAGACACCCGACAGCAGCACTACATCGAGTGAGTGGATGGTGAGCGCCCCCACCTACTACGCACAATTTTACTTAGCAAAGATCTCTTGTACTAAACGGGTATAGATATATAAAGTCTTTATTTGCCCTTTCACTAGAAAAAAAAAAAAAAAAAGTAAATTGCTTCTTGATAGCGGGAACAAAAAAAAAAAAAAAAAAAAAGTCATAGGAATTTAACCTATATATTACTGAATGTTATCGATGCAACAGTTAAGTCTTATATCCCTGCAACTGCTTTGATTCTCTCTTGCAACAAGGCTCGGACACTCAAGCAATTTCCTTAACTTTGTCATAGGTATGCAGCTCAAGGCAACTGCAGCGATATTATATACTTTTATTTACCGACGACGGGAGAAGACTGAAGAGACATTAGTTCAAATTACTTACCAGCAACGAGTACTATTTCTCTATGCCATTCTTGTTAGCACTTATATTTTAGTACTGGGGAGGCTTGTCAGTATTAATATAACTGGACATTTGTACTGAGCATATGCAAATAATGAGTAATAGTGGACTTATGGAATTTATAACATCAGGGTTTATAATATTAGTCAGACTGAAGATGTTTATTAACTCTCTGGCTCCTGTGATTAATTTTCAGCTGGATAAAATCATTTGGTGTCAGCTGGAATAGAAGACTCAATGTTGATGATGTAGAGGATGATCGTTAGGATGGCGTTAACAATGACAATGATGATGATACACCACACAATAAAGCACCACCACACTTGAGCAGACATCAGGTCATACCATACCACATCACACACATCACACCGTCAAACCACAACACCACACTCTAATCACAGCCCAGAACCATATCACACCACATCACATCACACACTATCCCAACACGCAACATCACAGCTTCAAAATACAACACCACACTTAGCACAGAACTCCATCACACCATTTCACTATACCACACCACACCATACCTCATTATACACCATCACATCCAGCTTATAACTCCACCCCCCACTACCACCACCACTCACTGCTACCACCAAAATTCCACCACACAAACCCAAATTTTAATCTGAAGAGTATAGAATTACGGAGCTAGGCATTCATTTTGTTGTCATTCCAAAAACTCAGGTAAATACTCGGCCCAGTAACAAGTTTCGAGGAATTAAAATGTTGGAGGTGGAGACCAAAAGGGGACCAGATTGGGCCAGACAACCTGACTGGAGTAATTAAGAAAAAATACATTACTTTGGCCAAAACACTTGAGTTATGTTATTTTATTTTTAGCAGGGTTACGATACAGTTCCGGAAAATAATATCGCTCCACATTTTAGTCGATCGGGTTTGAAACTCTTACGTAGTGTTCTGAAAAGTGTGTTGGGCTCCGTGGATCGCATCACTGGGTGTCAGAATGCACCGCTCGCAGTCTCGGTATTCTCGTGAGGAAGTGGACCAGTATTTATGTCCGCAACTGTACTTTCCGCTAGTAGGCGAGTGGGTAGAAATACGTAGTTGGAGTGACAGGCTAGCGAAATTTCAGTCCCCAAGAGGTAAAGGAAATTCGAGGCTATCTGAAAAGCTAATTGCATAAAAGGACAATGGCTGTGCACCTTCTCTTGAAATACAAAAATATTCTATAATTATCTATCACCCAAATATATCTACTTTAACTCAGTACTTTCCTAGTCTACCCTCAGGCCTATTCACCTCGTAGGGGATAATATGGGATTGTCTTCTTATTTTATATATTTTAGTTGAGGGGGGGCATGTAGGACGGTGCTCTCTCTCTCTCTCTCTCTCTCTCTCTCTCTCTCTCTCTCTCTCTCTCTCTCTCTCTCTCTCTATCATACATCTTTTTAATACGTCTTCTTTTCTTCCTTCTCTCACTCATTCACTACTCGTTTTTCCTGCCTCCCTTCCATTCAGCTTCCCTCCCTCACTCACTTCTATTTCCGAACCACACTTCTCCCTTTACCTCTTTCTCCCGTTCATCACCATCTCTTTCTTAGTCACCTACTCATTGTTTTTCTCAAACAATCTACCTCTGCTATAATCTCTTCTTCACCCTCGCCCCTCTCACTCTTTCTTCACCACTCTCTCCCTTCCTTCCTGACTCTTCCCCCACCCTCCCTCTCTCACATCTTAATCACTCACTCACTTACTCTGACATTTATTAATCTTTCTCGCTCACTCATTCACTAGCTTTCTTACCCACTCCACTCATTCACACACCCTGTTACAATACTTAATCGCTCAATCCACTGTTCATTCTCTCACATTTATTCTACGCTCTCATGGTCTCTCAACTCTCATTTCCCTCCCCCCTTCCACCCTCCTCCTCTCCCCCTGCCTCATTCCCTCTAATATTTCATAATCATCTTCTCTTTCTCTCCTAATGACCGGGAACTAAGCGTCTTTCCCTGACTTCCCATTATTCTGAAACGTAATAGCTTTGGGCCCAGACGACACGCCCATTTATATATAGCACAATTTTTTTTTACCGCTTTTAATGGGCTATGGGCCTCATTATTTTTAGTCGAGGTTCGTTATAATGATCTATAGATCTTATTATATTTGCTTATGATTTTTCATTCTTTATTCTCTCTGAGCATTATTAAATTCTCTCTCTCTCTCTCTCTCTCTCTCTCTCTCTCTCTATATTTATGTATATATATATTTATATATATACATATATATATATATATATATATATATATATATATATATATATATATATATATTTAATCAGAGTGTTAAGACTGTTAAGACTAAGGTTCCATTACTCTCTCTCAGCTTTTTAATCGCCTGACATTAGCTAAAATAGAATAGCAGACTTCTGCTAATCCTGAGGGCCTTTGTGTGCTGTACATACATGAACGTATAATGTATGTATTTACTGTCTCTACACATCAATAATGGATAAAAGTTTACAGTACCTCCGTATTTATTTATGTATGTACTTTTAATTATATGCGAGCTCCCACACGAGTTGTCTCCGAACTTGTCGTACTAACCTCAGGGGCTGATTTGTGGTAATAAATGCTATATCAACATGAGTCCGATTATCAAAGGTTACAGATCTACAGTTACTGATAATTGCTGGGAGAAATGGTCTCCCTCATAATTCACTTATTAAGTCATCGATAACTGTACCTGCATAATGGGGTGAGAAGTGGACTCATGTACGGAGAAAAGAGACGTGAGAGAGTAAAGAAAAGATGGAGAGAGGGAGAAAGGGGAGTAAAGAAGAAGGAGGAGAGAGGGAGAAGGAGGAAAGAGGGAGAAGGAAGGAAGAGGAAGAGTGAAGATGGAGGAAGGGAGAAAAGCAAGACCGTGCATCGCTTGGTGAAAGCAACCGTAAGCCTGAGTGGAGTAGGGGGCAGCTGACAGACCAGACTGGAGACACAGCAGCAGGACAATACAAGCAAGACTGCTGGCACAGAACACGGCAGGAAATACAGACAGAGGAGAGGACAGCTGAGACAATGAACAGGATAAAGCAGTAGTGATAATAAACGATGAAGAGGACGAAGGACACATTACACGAGCTGGATAATACACTAAAGATAAATGACAGAACACAGCAGGGAAGGCTAGCAGAGGATGGCATGTGGGAGACGAAGAACAGAGTAAAGCGGCAGAATGATTATATATATATATATATATATATATATATATATATATATATATATATATATATTATATATATAAAGAATATATATATACACATACATATATATATATATATATATATATATATATATACAGTCTACATATCTACACATATATATATATATATATATATATATATATATATACACATATATATATATATATATATATATATTTATATATATATATATATATATATATATATACATATATATATATACATATATATATATACATATATATATATATATATATATATATACATATATATATATACATATATATATATACATATATATATATACATATATATATATACATATATATATATACATATATATATATACATATATATATATATATATATATATATATATATATATATATATATACACATATATATGTATATACATATATATATACATATATATATATACATATATATATATATATATATATATATATATATATATATATATATATATATATATATATATATATGTAGAGGAAAGGACAGCCAACTTGCAAGGCTCTAGACACTACAGCCGGGTATTACGAACAAGGCAGATGACAAGGAGCACAGAAAGGAACACAGGCAGAGCAGATCACAGGTGTTAAATCACGAAGAGAATAAATAGGCTAATGCTCTGGGAATACGAGTATCAATACTCCAGCTGACAGGCAAAGTAAATAGGACAATAAACAGGAAATTAAAACGAGGGAGAGAAGAGTTGACTGATGATGAAGAGGACAGAGTAGAAGAAATATATTACGGAGGCATTTGACTGGAATATAATTTACGAACGACAAAGTATATGACTGAAAAAAGGTAAGTGATTAATTAGAAGAAATGGATACAATATCAAAAATGGTAAATACACGCAGAGGTGAGGAGCAAGTCTGATTTAAAACGAACAAAAATGTTTAAACTGGCCTTGCAAATTCAAGCCTTGACATAGCCCTGTGACCTTGACTTTGACCTACTGTTCTAAAATACGATAGGTTTACTCCCTGGCTAACCCTTAATCTTTCCATCAGTTCTGTTATAATCAGATCAACATTATTTGGGTTACTTTCTCTCTCTCTCTCTCTCTCTCTCTCTCTCTCTCTCTCTCACACACACACACACACACACACACACACACACACACACACACACACACACACACACACACACACACACACACACACACACACACACACACTAAAGCATGGATTTGTCCATGTACCCGTATGTTAATATATATGTATGAGTATATATGTATGTACAGTATGTAACGTCAGTGTACACAGACGCTTTGTCCTTACTTAGGTATAATGTAAAGGTTGTATGTCATGGACGCGTTGACTGCAATTATTATTATTAGTATGAAGACTTTTTATGTACGCCATGGAGGCTGTGTCTAGGAGCTCGATTTGATCGTCTGTCTGTCTCTGTATTTGTCTGTCTACCTCTCCGTCCGTGTCGCCAACCGTATGGGAAAATCAGTCTCATTGAACTTCACCAACTGTTCCATTATTACTTAGGATAGATGAAAGGAATCTTTAAATTTGGACGAAAAAAAAATATCAAAATTCACCGTCAAGGCCAAAAAATATATAAAATACAACATTAATAAGGAGATGGTGCTGCCTTGACGGAGGTATGTGCTCTCAGTGCTCTTGATCATTTTGCTAATAACACTAAGGATGGAAGACAGTCACCTACCTCTACTGGACTGAAACAATTCGTGCTTCCTTCACTTCCCCTTCCACCGTCCTCTCTCTCTCTCTCTCTCTCTCTCTCTCTCTCTCTCTCTCTCTCTCTCTCCTCCTACAACATCACAGTGCTCGGCTTATCCTTCACTCGACCCCAATTAACCTCTTCACCTCTCTCCCTACACTCCTCTGTCCCTCTTCCCTCTCCTCTCGTCTCCCCCTCCCCTCCCCCTCTCCTTGTATTTCTCTCCCATCCCCTCCTCCTACTCTTTTTCCACCAATCGCACCTTTTTTCTTCCACGCCTCCTTCCCCTTTATCTCCTCACTACCACACCCTCTTCCTCTCTCCTTCCCCTCCTCCCTTTTGACCATGAACCATCGACAAACCATTAGCGCGTAAATAATAAAGAAATAAATGGTGTCTTCATGAAGATAATTGAAAACAAGGTTCATTTATAAACACTTGTTTTTCATATCCCTGGTTAAAAAAAAGCATCAATAAAACTAAGCACAGAAAACAATTGCGTCCTTGTCATTACACACACACACACACACACACACACACACACACACACACACACACACAGGGGGAGGCGGTGGCTCGATCGGTAGAAAGGTGGCCTGCAGTCCTACCGGACCCAGGTTCAAATCCCCGCTGGGGCAGGGAACAGTTTGAGGATTTGAATTTCATAAAAAAGCAGACTTTACCGATCTACCAGAAGACCCGCCGACATGTCGTAAAAATACCCCTGTTAATACCAATACATCAGTCCTGTATGAGACAGCCCTAGCATGTACTCAATATGGACGGTGGGTGTTAACGCCGAAGTGGTGACATGTAGAGGTGCATGGTATGTAGGAGGACTACTGGGCCTTGAGTGCAGGCTGTGTAGCCTATGCCCAGAGTCGGACACATAAAAAAAAAAAAAACACACACACACACACACACACACACGAAAAAAATCACGCCCTTCATTACGATAGCGTTGTTTAAAATAATACTCATGTCAACAAAGACTAATTCATGCAGTGAGAGACGCCGTTTTTCCTCTAACGCTCTCTCTCTCTCTCTCTCTCTCTCTCTCTCTCTCTCTCTCTCTCTCTCTCTCTCTCTTCAGTATCGTTGATGCTATCATATTCATTATCACTGTTGTCTTTATCATCACCAGCACCATCACCATAAATTTCAAACACTATCATCGTCACAACTAACTACGCTGAGTGGTAACCATACAGCGAAAATGGTCGCCTGGTGATCTAGTGGGTTCATGCAGTCCAATCTGATGCTGCTCAAAAGGGTTTAAATCCAAGGGTTGGTTCGGGTTTCTTGCTCACATAATGGCACTCGTTGGAAAACAGGATCTCTCTCTCTCTCTCTCTCTCTCTCAAAGGTCTGGGTAAGTCACTTTGCCCAGGCTCCCGTGTTTCTAGTGGGGCAAGAATTAGTAATAGATAATACATAAAACTGATGCTGATAGTAATAATAATGGTGGTGGTGATGGTGGTGATGATAACGATGATGAAATATATAATCAACAAATTACCGCCATCGTAATGAAAACGTCAACAAACCAACCCAGCAAAAACATACCATTCCATGACTAACTTGAAAGCATTTAGAGAGGGCATACTTCCGATAACGCCAATAAAATTTACGATTTACTTCAGACATTCTTCTTTCCTACAGGACGAACACTTTTACCGTCTCACACAACGAGTTAATTCTATGGTCTTGGTCTGCCCTGTTAAGCGATTTCAGAAAGTGCATACCTCCGCGACCGCCAATAAAATTTACGATCTCTGGCATCAAGAACCGGACCCACCTCAAAATCTAAACAATTCTTGCCTGACTCACTGCCTACCTATCCAACAGAATTAATCAAAATCCAATAACAACTTTCTTAGATATCTTGTACACAGACACACATGGACAAATACATAACCTCCAACTTCATGGGTGGAGTAATTATACTGGACCCGAGAAAAGTGTGGCTTGCTAACTTTTGCTCAGGCTGTTGCTTCAGTGTAAAAATCGTCTGTAGGCAGCTGGAATAAAGGTAAAAATGTTTACACACAGCACAAAATTGCCATTTCGACCACTGTTCATATTTGGTGCCAGAAGTGCGGTTAGCCGAGTTCTTCCCCGCTCTTTATTTCGGTCTGTTCACAGTGCGTTTCTTAACCTGGGGTGCAAGCGCCCCAGGGGGTGCTGAAGTCAGTTTTAGGGGTTGTGGAAAATGCGACATACACTGTACAGGCATACCCCAGTCTAAAGATGTAATTGGTTAGGTAAAACCCCATCGTTAGGTGGGGTATCGTATATCAGGGTACTTTTAACATGTGAAGTAATGGGAAGTGTTGACCAGCCTTGGGTTTCCCCCCAATCAAGCCGAAAACTTACCCAAATGAGCCCAAAAACAAGTTTAAAGCCACTCTAAATGGCCAAAGAGGAGTAAAACAAGCTAACCTAAGCCTAACACTTGCAAATAATTCACTAAAACCAACAAATAAAGTCTGAAAATCGTCGAATATAGTCTGGAAGAAATCAAGTTAAGTAAACTGTACCCCAAAATGACAATGTTCACTCCACCTATGGCTAAAACGCATTAATCTTAGTCTAAAAATTGTTTATAAATCAACCTAAACACACAAATTTAATCTAAAATATCATCAAAATCGGTTTTTAAAAAATGAAACCCATCATTAAACCGGGGTTTGGCCATGGTTAGGCAGGGTATGGTGGTATTTCTACCCCCATTGTTAAGCTGGGGTATCCCATCTAGGGGTATCGTACTGTATATTGAGGTATTACTGTATTGGTTTTGCTTAGCATGGGCATCATTGATATTTTATTTTGGGATAATGTATAAAATAAATTGTCAAGGAGTACTTCACGTTACTTTATCCTTGTATTGGTAATGTAAAGAGTAGCAGTGTAGTAACTGTAGTCCGAGTAACCAGATGTAAGGAGGTGCTGGACTGTGCGGCCTTACTGCAGGGGGTGCTGAGGTCGGAAAAGGTTAAGAAACGCTGGTTCACACACACACACACACACACACACACACACACACACACACACACACACACACACACACACACACACACAGTAAAGTCGAAAAAATAACCTGAATTAACGAAAAAGAAATAAAGGAAATTGCTGACATACGAAGATGAAGTTGAAGGAAAAACAAGTTATACAGGAACAAATGAAAACAGTGCAAATGAGGAGTGTGAATGCTGAAATAAATCAGGGAAGTTGCTGGTAAATGAAGATAAATGAAAAATAAGTATCGTATGTCAGTGGGTTTGTCGAATACGTCAAGAAAATGTCATATTAAGAAGCTTAAATGTTGAATAAATAAGCCTGAATGTCAAACAATTAAGCTTAAATGTGGAATAAATAAACTTGTATGTCGAATAAATACGCTTAAATGTGGTATAAATAAGCATAAATGTGGAATAAGTAAGCATAAATGTGGAATAAGTAAGCATAAATGTGGAATCAATAGGCTTAAATGTTGAATAAATGAGCTTGAATTTCAAATAAACAGGCTTAAATGTCACATAAATAAGCTTAAATGTCAAGTAAATAAGTTTACATTTGGAAGAAATTAGTGAATATCGGTTATAGTCAATCTCCCATCACTGCTTGAAAACTGACGCTAACAGGAAAGCCGTAGTTTCGACTGGGACGTTCCAACAAATAGACCAACAAAGAAAAGAAGAAACGGTCACTTAAAAGTAATAATTATCCTACATCAACGGCATATGTATATTTTCAGGTAATGCATGAACACTAGCCTAAAAAAACGAATATATTTTTAACGAGGTGAGTGAAGTACCCGACCTAAATCATTCAGGCATCGGGGAAGTGCACTACAAATTTACGCCTCTTTTCGGCAAATTCCTGTTTCAAAATAATCCACGGGCCCGGTACCCCTGCGTTACATCCTGGAAAAAATAAATGTGGGTTAAAAAGAAGGCTAAATTTTTGAGAGGTGAGGTATCAGCATCCTCATAAACACTATAAGCTCTTTAGGCTTTATTATATACCATATCTATTATTAATGGAAGGGTTTTTTCTTTACTCTTTCCTTATCTACTTTCAATAGCAGTTCACTGTTTCCATGGTTACAGTGTTCTGTTTTGTTTTAATTTCCTGATATCTCTGACGATTCCACGAAATAATTTGGGATGGATGGTGTCACGGGGTTTTTATATTATCACTGGGTTTTTTAAATAAATGCTTAAATATTATTTAATTGATATTAATATTCAATAATATTAAAGAGCAGTGACAATGATTGTCTTGCTACATCAAGCAATGATTACTTTACGCTGGCCTGCTTCGCACGATTCTCTCAGAACGAGAATTTATAAACTTTCTCAACAGTACACAGCAGAGACTAATTACTCACAAATGCTGAATTAGTACTGTTAGCCTCTGGAGAAAGTTACTTCACCCCTGACAATAAATAACTAATACTAATAATAATATCAGGTCCTTGCTGATGCTTAACTCCTATCTGGCACAACGGATTTTAAGTTAATACAACAAGACTGGTCTAAGTACCAGTTATGAATAGCAAAACGTCTATGCAAGCTAGGAGCTATATGGAAAATAAGCTTAATTTCGAGAAATGAAACAAGATTTTACTTTACATTAAGCTCAAGAAAAAGAACTGTTAAATTTATTGATTACAAAAAATTAAATTTAACATTACAATTCAAATCAAATCAATGAGACTGCACTCACTCACTCACGCAATAGCTAAATCCTTACGCCTAGGAAAAACACCTTAATTAAACTCTTAAGACTAGGGAAATACAAGAAGGAAATACTATAGTCGATGAATGCTTTGTATCACCAAGGTGGGAGTACTGGAGACTGTGATCTTGTGGAGCTTGGGTGCTAGCTGACCTCTCCTCTCACACTTCTGGAGCACAGGACCTCTCTCCCTTAAAGCAACAACTAGACTCAGTAAGTCGTGGGAACAAAAGGGGAGCAGTAGGCCGCATTTATCTAACGGTCAAGTGAGCGAAACGCGCCCAAAACAAATCGCTCGGCGGAAGCACTAATTTCTCATGCAAAAACGATAACGTATGACACTGAAAAATTGATTTGACAAAGCTTCCGTCCGAATGAGCGGTTAACTGAATGATAAACAGTGAGTTTTCCACTAATAGTTCGTGGCTTCTCACAAAAGGGTAATGTCGCGAATTTGATTCGTGACATTACGCCCCTACAAAATTAAATTTTTTCCTTATGGGAAAAAACTTGTGGATATATATATATATAGGTACACATCCTAAGTCATTCACACAAGATTCACACTGTGGTGTGTGTGCTATCCTGCTACAGGAGAAAGTCACAGTCGCCAGTGAGCGAAAAAAACCTCGTATTTACGTTAATAGAAGCAAGCTTGAGGGAAAAACTCTGTGACGACGGTGAAAATCCTGTACTCAGGTCAAACTGAGCGAAAAGTCGCTACATTTACACTGACAACTAATTGTTGTGTAGCGTGGTGTATGTAATACACGGTGTAGGTGTGACAGTTGTACTGTGGCTGTACCTATGTGTAAAATGACACAGTAAATAATATGGCGACGACGAAGGCAGAGGAGAAGAGGCGGCAGTGTGCGGCAGACGATCAGCTGGCCCGCACAGCAAAACTGCTACACCCTTTGCTGAACCTGCAAAACCAATTGAAGTGGAGCATCAAAAGTGTCAATGAGACAAAATTTTATTATGTTACAATTACTCTCTCTGCCTAGCAGTCAGTGCTACGACGTACATTCGAGGTCGCCATTAATTATAGCACACGATTATGGTCGGCAAGTTGACAATCCTTGTGCAAACTCGGGTCTTCCATAGCCTCGAACTGCACACGGGTCCTCAACCTGTGCCTTAACCTACAGTACTTATATTAATATCGGGAAGCTGAGAATTCTTGTGCAAACTCAGGTCTTCCATAGCCTCGAACTGCACACGGGTCCTCAACCTGTGCCCTAACCTACAGTACTTATATTAATATCGGGAAGCTGAGAATCCTTGTGCAAACTCGGGTCTTCCATAGCCTCGAGTCGCCTCTGCGGAGTTCTCACTTCCCCCTTAACCTACAGTACTTATATTAATATCGGGGAGCTGAGAATCCTTGAGCAAACTCGGGTCTTCCATAGCCTCGAGTCGCCTCTGCAGAGTTCTCTCTCGAACCTCCCCCTTAACCTACAGTACTTATATTAGTACCGGGAAGCTGAGAATCCTTGTGCAAACTCGGGTCTTCCATAGCCTCGAGTCGCCTCTGCAGAGTTCTCTCTCGAACCTCCCCCTTAACTTACGGTACATAATATGTATGTACAGGCCCTAGACATAATGTGTCCTGTGGGGCCAATGGGCGAGACGTCAGGTCCGCACCCACTTCACCACTACCCTGTCTCTCAACTGTCTCAGAGATTACAGGTGTGGTTACAAATGGCACAGGAAAGGCATGTCCCTGATTAGTGGTGACACTTTGGCACACACTGCAGGAACGGACAAAACTATCAATGTCTCGTCCCATCCCTGGCCAGAAAAAGTCAGCTCGGATACGGCCCTGGGTCTTCCTTTTCCCCATGTGACCTCCTGAGGCTGAACAATGACCCCATTGTAACACTGCTAGGCGGTACTTGGCGGGAACGACAAACTGCAGTCGAACCTCGCCCCCGGGTGTTCGTGACTCACGGTAGAGCCGTCCTTGTTTGAGAAGGAACTTGGCTCGACCTCCCCGTGAATACTTTATCACTCGACCCTTTTGTTTGTTCTGCACGGCAGCAAGTGTCGGGTCAGAATGTTGTTCTTGCACAACAAGTTGACTACACATCAGATCTTGCGGCGATTCAATGATCACTGGGGTGACACAATCTGGAGCCTCAGCCATGGCTCGTGTTACCGCAGCAGCCGAAGTCTGAGTAGCGTCATCATCGGAGCAACTATCCTTGACTCCTTGAATATTGCCTACTATAAGGTCAAATAGAGGCTCTGACATGACAACTGCAAGTGTCGTACCAGTGTAAAATGGAGATGCCACCTGGATACATGCCTCAGGGAACAATCTCACTGATCCATCAATAAGGTTTGCATGGATCTGTCGACCTGTGTACTGCTCAGGCCGAACTAAACTCTGCTTAACAGAGCAACCTGAGGAACCATTGTCTCTCAGGACCTTCACAGGAATGCCTCCCACAAACCCTGGCTGAACAAGGAAGGTACTGTCACCTGTGGGAGGGCCTGTGGAGGAAGCAGCTAGCCACTCATGAGGCTGCTGAATTGATGCAGCAAACATTGTGCCTTGTGAATTATATACTTGGGAAGATGGAACATTGGCCATCTGTGGAGGGGGGTTCACTGTCACTGTGGGACTAGTGAACTGTGGGGGAGTACCCACACTGGTAGGGACGTGACCACCGTGCTGCTGCTGAGGAATGAAGGCTGCGTTTGCTTCCTGCCTCTTTTGAGCTGGTGGTGAAAAAGTTTGTCCCGACGGTCGGTTGCGTGGCTGATACTGCTGCTGTTTAGGGTACTTGTTGTACCTCTTCCACTCAGGTTTCTGAGTGTTTTGCCCCTGGTCCTTCCACTGTGGTTTGCTTGGACCTTGACCATTACTCTGAGAACGGCCTTGGTGCTGGGATTCAGTCTGAGACGGCTTCCCAGACTTGGCAGTATCTTTTCTGCTCCAGGTGTTTTGCTTACGAGTTTGATACCCGTATGCAGTAAAGAATGCACCAGCCTTTTCTGCCATTTGGCTGGCATCTTTCACCTGGCAGATCTTAAGCTGTGCTATGAGCTCAGCAGGCCACGACCTCTCTAGCTGTGTACGCAGCATAAGGTCAATTATCCCCTCACGCGTGGAAGGAGTTTCATCTTTCTCCATCCACTCATTTAAGTAAGCTGTGAGACGATCAAGGAACTGAACAGCTGTCTCCTTGTCTTGGACACGAGCTCGCAAGAACTGAACTTTGGCGTCGTCTACTGTGAGACCATACGCCTTAATGAGTGCAGCTTTCATCATCTCATATGTGAGATTGTCTCCACGAATTCTGTGGAGAATATCGAGGGCAGGGCCCTCAAATAGGCTAAGAAACTGAAGCCGCTTAGCTGCCTCATCCAGTTGATACATGTCTGCCATGTCCTAAAACGAGCTATGTACGGCTCGATTCGCTCGCTTTCCTTGTATGAAGGAAGCTTGATGCGTGGGGTCGCCAGGACATGTGCAGGGGAAACGCTCGTGGAGCTTGGACCAACTGCAGCAGACGTATCTGAAGCCAAGGAATCTCGCTTGAGCTTCATCATTTCATATTCGTGTTTTTCACGTGCTTCTCGCTCCGCACGTTCGTGCTCTCGTTCTCTCTCACGTTTTTCACGCTCGTATTCGCGCTGTTCTCGCTCTTGTACTAGCTCGAGTTCGCGCTGTTTTTGCTCATGTTCGCGCTGTTGTCGCTCTTATTCGCGCTGTTCTCGCTCACGTTCACGAGCGTCTTTCTCACGTTCTTGCTCGTAATTACACCGTGAGAGAACGTAACTCTGTATTTTCTCTGGGTCAGTGAGACCCATATCTTTGGCTTCCTGTACATAAGCACTGGCTGCCATGGCGCTAATTTATTAAGCAAACGAAACTTGTACTGACTGCTTCGCAAACGAATGCTAATAATACAAATAAAGAATACAGACACAAGCTAGTGGTGACCAGTCTTATCTAGTTAACTGGCAAAAATTAAAGCAAAAATGCAAATGACTGGGAAGACTCAATAATTAACACAATGGGTACGGCGGCTACCCAGGAGCGAATAAAATCGTCTGGCGTTACCAAGAATAAACTAGAGTTAAGTACTCTATTGATTAATAAAGCAAAAATTCACTTGCTAAATTAACAGTAAACACCAGTAAACTTGTGCCTATAAACTTTAATTATAATACCTAAATATGAACGAGTGAGCACTATCTCGTGAATAGCTTTATAGCTAGGCGTTAATATCCTGGAATGAGGTCACCAATTGTCACGGGGTTTTTAAAATATCACGGGGTTTTTAAAATATAAATGCTTAAATATTATTTAATTGATATTAATATTCAATAATATTAAAGAGCAGGGACAATGATTGTCTTGCTACATCAAGCAATGATTACTTTACGCTGGCCTGCTTCGCACGATTCTCTCAGAACGAGAATTTATAAACTTTCTCAACAGTACACAGCAGAGACTAATTACTCACAAATGCTGAATTAGTACTGTTAGCCTCTGGAGAAAGTTACTTCACCCCTGACAATAAATAACTAATACTAATAATAATATCAGGTCCTTGCTGATGCTTAACTCCTATCTGGCACAACGGATTTTAAGTTAATACAACAAGACTGGTCTAAGTACCAGTTATGAATAGCAAAACGTCTATGCAAGCTAGGAGCTATATGGAAAATAAGCTTAATTTCGAGAAATGAAACAAGATTTTACTTTACATTAAGCTCAAGAGAAAGAACTGTTAAATTTATTGATTACAAAAAATTAAATTTAACGTTACAATTCAAATCAAATCAATGAGACCGCACTCACTCACTCACGCAATAGCTAAATCCTTACGCCTAGGAAAAACACCTTAATTAAACTCTTAAGACTAGGGAAATACAAGAAGGAAATACTATAGTCGATGAATGCTTTGTATCACCAAGGTGGGAGTACTGGAGACTGTGATCTTGTGGAGCTTGGGTGCTAGCTGACCTCTCCTCTCACACTTCTGGAGCACAGGACCTCTCTCCGTCAAAGCAACAACTAGACTCAGTAAGTCGTGGGAACAAAAGGGGAGCAGTAGGCCGCATTTATCTAACTGTCAAGTGAGCGAAACGCGCCCAAAACAAATCGCTCGGCGGAAGCACTAATGTCTCACGCAAAGACGATAACGTATGACACTGAAAAATTGATTTGACAAAGCTTCCGTCCGAATGAGCGGTTAACTGAACGATAAACAGTGAGTTCTCCACTAATAGTTCGTGGCTTCTCACAAAAGGGTAATGTCGCGAATTTGATTCGTGACAGATGGGTAAATACATTCTTTAATAACCCCTACACTAAAAAAAATCTCTCCCTACACTAAATTATATTTCCTGATAGTGGTAATTATGTAGTGTGTTAAGACGTCACCACTGAAGTAACATTATACACTCTTCAGAATTTATTGTACATCTTTTTCAGGGGAAGTTTATGATGATAATGATAATGGTGATAATGCTAATATATTTTTACGTCCGTGTCTTGCGGAACGAGAGCGGGTGTTGTTTTTAGGTGTGTGTGTGTGTGTTAACAAAATAACTTGCACAGTTTTTATTTGATTTGGACCAAACTCGGCGCACGGGTAGAAGGCCAGCAGTGAATAAACCTTTTGTTTCGTGAAAATTAGGTCAGAGGTCAAGGTCACATGGTCTATCAATGTTTTTTTTTTTTTTTCGATTTAGACCATACTTTGTGAAAGGGTTCAGGAGAAGGCGAAAATAAGAGGATTCAATTTTGAAAATCACTCAAATGTCAAGGTCAGAGAGAAAGGTCAACGGCCAAGGATATAGGGCATGATCAACTCAAACAATACTGATCTGATTTATACTAAACTACTTGACAGAACGGTTTTAAGTCAGGCAAAAACGATGGGACCCATTTTTGCAAACAATCAGTAGTGGAGGGTCACAATACATACGGTAAAGTTCAACCGTGTGTCTGTGTGAGAACAAAATAGCCTAAATGAAATACTTTTGTTCTTATTTGGGGCTAACTTGGTGGATGAGTTGAGGATCACCCAAGAAGCTGACCTTTTTCTTTCCTCTGTTTCTAAACAGTGCATCAAACGTCAAGGTCACATAGTAAGGTCATCTCAAACAGCTTTTATATGATGTAGACAAAACTATGTAGTAGAGTTTAATCTACAAAACAATGACGAGACTCAGTTATGAAAACACTATGTCAATGGTCAAGGTCGAAGGGAAAGGTCAAAGGCGAAGGTCACTAAGCAAAGTCAATTCAGGTTTTATCTAATTTGAATCAACGTTGGTGGAAGGAATGACAGTTTGGCAAAAATGAAGTAATTCGAGTTTAAGATTAATCTGTTAAAGGTAAAGATCGCAGAAAGAAGTCAAATATTCCCTCCGTGGACCAGTTGGTGGGCGCGGGTGTTGCACTCTGAGTGATTCTTCTTGATTATTTATGTATAGTCTGGGGGGGGGGATGATAACGATGACAACGATAGTTTATTATTATTACAAGCCGCGACAGCGAAACTGGTATTGCTTTCAGTGTGTGTGTGTGTGTGTGTGTGTGTGTGTGTGTGTGTGTGTGTGTGTGTGTGTGTGTGTGTGTGTGTGTGTGTGTGTATGTGTGTGTGTGTGTGTGTGTGTTAGCACGATAACTTCGCAATTGCTCAAGATATCATCAGAAAATTTTACAGGTGTGTAGTAGGGATGAAAATGTCCTACGAGTATTGTTTTCAGTTTGTATGTTTGTTTGTGTGTCTGGGTTTCTGTTAGCATGGTAACTTCGCAACCACTCAAGATATCATCACAAAATTTTTCAGGTGTGCAGTAGGCATGAAACTCTCCCACGAGTTCGAAACTGGTGAACGCAGGTCAAAGTGTGTGTGTGTGTGTGTCTGTTGCCACGATAACTTCGCAACCGCACAAAATTTTACAGGTGTGTAGTAGGGATGAAAATCTCCTACGACGGAGGTTCTTAACCTGGGGGGCGCGAGCCCAGGGGAAAAAGTGGGAATTTCTCTAATTATATTTGTAATTCTCTTAACAAAAGTGTGGCTAATATCAAGATGATTATGAAAGTAATACAAAACATGCTTGGACGGCTTTATGAACTACGAGAAGCGGTAGCAATATTTCTAGATTCACAGCAGAAGGCAGATCTCCATGAAAAGTTCCAATCTTAAGGCTTTCTGCTATCTCTAGCTTCTTCGACGCGTTGAATGCAATCAGCCTTGAACTACAAGGGAAACACATCATCATCATCATGCACCACGACACCATTCGAGCCTTCATGGCGAAACTTTACCTTTGGAAATGTCGAATTCAGGATGGAAATACAGTCAGTTATAGTAACTTGGATTCTGCTGTCATTCACAGTTACCTTGATTCTGCGTTGGCAAAAAAAATAATAATCACTCATTTGACTGACTTGAAAGTGAAATTCATCAGATACTTTCCAGATATAGATGAGAAGCGTGAAGCCTGGAAATTCATCAGAAACCCATTTCAGTGTGAAGTAGCCGATGTTTCGGATGAAGTGCAAGAGAAGTTTCTTCAGTTATCCTCAGCTGAGGAAGGCTTCAAAGAGCTGTATCCTGAGACGTTCTGGGTCAAGTATCTTCCTGTGCACCCTCTGATCTCACATCAAGCTCTTCGGATTCTGACAATATTTGGATCCACGTATCTTTGTGAAGTTGCATTTTCCATGCTCGTTACTGTGAAGACCAAGTACAGAGACCGGCTGAACGTTGAAGGGGACCTACGTTGTGTACCCTCTGGCATTCGACCACGCATTTAAGATCTGGTAGCTAAGCAGTGTCAGGTGTCTCATTAAAATAATAACAAAGTAATGTCATTAAATATGCTGAGTATATTATTAGAACAAAATTTATGCCCGATAAAGAGACTAAAAATACCAATTTTTTTCAGTTTTTCCTTAAAATCTGGGAGGGAATTTTATCAATTTAGTTGAAGATGCGAGGAAGGCGTGGAGGGAAGGACCAACTACAACAGGGGACGTGGTAGTAAAAAGGTTAAGAACCACAGTCTTTCGAGTTTGAAATTGGAGAAAGTAGGTCAAGAACATGGTCATATTCCGCGCCGCGCTAGATATGCATCGGCTCGGGGCTGGTGTGATTCCCCACTTGGGGATGCCTCTAGTTGTTGTTGTTGTTGTTGTTATCATCATCATACCACCACCACCTTCATCGTAAATCTGAAGACACGGCATTATTATTATTGTTATTATTTTAGGCGTAGTAAGTGACCAAACATCCCAGACTAATCACCATTACGGAAGCAGAAAATTCGGTGGCCAAATAGTCAGCAATAGATATAATTACTGGATTGCGCTGCCGAGTTCGTTAGCGTTGTTCCGGCCAGATTGCAGACCTCACTTGTTTACGGCCATTATACCTTTATTTCAGAGTGGATTGCCCCTAATTACAAAATGCACTGATGACTATTTTGTAATTATTGAGTTTTCCCCGCAAAGATGAAAATCATAGACAGCTGGAATTATTCTTTTGCGGGTTTGTGTTATTCAAAAGGCGATTTTATTCAGATTAAAGTGAGTCATAGGAACCTAGGAGTGTTAATACCGTCGCCATTATTCCTCTCATGATGGAGAAACTCCGGTAATTTCAGGTCGCACCAAACGATTTTATTTTGACGAGAGGGAGTTTGTGGAGCCTGAGACTGTAGAAAACCACAGGTAGCTGTTTCTGTATCCCCCCCCCCTTTTTTTTTCTTTTCTTTTTTTTTCTTGGCTAGCTAGTACAAAAATCACCATCATCATCATCATGGTCTTTTTTCCCCTCTTCTGCCATAATTATATCCCCCCCCCCTTTCTTTTTACGTGCTTGTACAAAATCGTCGTCGTCGTCCTCCTCCTCCTTCTCCTCCTCTTCACCATCATCATCCTCATCCTCATCACCATTCAGGTCTTTTCCCCTTAAACTGTATTATTTTTAAAGCTACACACCATGCAAAGCTCAGTAGTTCACGGCAATACGGATAATTAACCTGCATTTGTCGAGGTTGTGAAAAAAAAAAAAAAAAAAAAAAGAGGCATTCACAGACTATTATTCCTCTCAGACAGTAATTTTCTTTTTCAGAGATAATTATTCCCTTGTTTCCAGCAACTCGTGGAAAAATCTGCGAATTTCTGTACCATTTTTCCGTATTTGTCAAGACTGTTAAATAAAATCGCAATCATAAACAATGAGGAGGAGGGATGGAGTGGAGAGAAATATGGGAGAGGGAGTGTGTGAGCTGGAGGGAAGGCAGCGTAATGGCGGGAAACAGAGCGACATGGAGGCGATTTGATTGTGGCCACCCCTTCCGGGATTAAGGCGTCTGGAAATAAATAGATAAATAATTCACTCTTCCTAACAATATTTTTAGAGTAGCTTGTGATGAACCAGGAAAAATTATGGTCGATTAAAGGATCGAGATACACAAAACAACTTACGATCAATTCATTGTCGTAACTCTGGTTTTAAATTGCAGGAAGGACAAGGAGGCTGTCGAATCTTCCTCTGTCCCCTGTTCTAACTTCATAAATAACTCTTAGTGGCGAGACGAAAATTACTACAGGCTATAACTGTTTTTCCCAGGATTATCAAGGTATAGAGTGAAAAAATCTTCTCTTGCCTAGTCCTTCCTGGAAAAACATATCTAAGTTACGACAGGGAATCAGCATTAAATAATTTTCAGAATCACACCCAAGGAAAATTATATACGGTATATATATATATATATATATATATGAATATTTTCCGTCCCTGCTGAGTCTGTGATACCCATGATAATTACGGTCTCTTATCCCAATTATCTTTTGACAAAAAAATGTGCAATATCAGGGAAATTATAGACGATTAATCTGTACTTCTGTTTATAAATTCAACATCCTGGAAATTACTGACAAAGAGACCAATATTTACATTTTTCCATATTTACTCCATCATTTTTTGAGTACTCTGAGAGCTTTTTTTTTTATTTTTGATTTTTTTTTTTTTGACTGGTTATAGTTTTCATGGTCCATTCCGTCATGCCCGGCAGTTCTGCAACCTACACTCCTTCACATGTCAGGGTGTGTGGGGCGCAGGAGGGCTACTGGGCTGCAGGGAAAGGATTATCAAGCCTACACCCGCAGCTAGACACAAAAAGAAAAAGAAAAGTGAAGAAAGATAGAGAGAAAGAAAGCTTAGGTAGAATCGGAGAAATCACCTGGTTCTGTACTTCTGTTGGACACATGTAGAATCATCCACAGGTACTGTTTGTTTCCCAATTGCCTCATCATACAAAATATAAAGAATCATTCTTTTGTTTATCATCATTATCATCATCATCATCATCATCATCATCATCGCTTTGATATCTCGGAGCATGTTGTACAATGGACTCTCATCCATAATGCATAATTTGAAGAGCGTGAACCCCCACTGATTCTTGGGGGGTCAACCCCTCTCCTAAAAATAAAAACGATCGGAAATATGAGAAGGTGTGCACATGGATGTCACCGAAATTGGGATATATATACATAGCAGGAATGGGTATCCAGTTTCCATGTTTTCTGTCAGTGCACACCACGAAACTGCACACCTACTTTTTTTTTTTTTTTTTATACGTTATCGTTTTTCCATTTTCTATTTCTCATATATTTCTTCAAACCGGTCGGAGCTGATCACAGCACTCGGATCTGCGCCATTCTACGGCAGCCTTGATGACCCCTTTAGTACCAACGGATTTACCTAAGCTGAATAAAATCGTCTGGAAGCAGCAAGAAAAAACTACATAATTCGACTTCAAATTCTGGAGGCTAAATATATTATCGGACAAAAGGGGTTAATCCAGATCGTTTTTGGTCCTCTGGGTGCTTAAATCTGTCCAACCTATACTGTTAACTCTTGCATCTTATCTATCTCGTTCTCGGTCTGCCTCTCCTCCTGTCATTCTTCTCACTGCTTGGATCTCTCTCTCTTCTATACTCTCCAATCATTCCTCGCCATCTCGTTCTCGGTCCCTGTCCTCCTCTCACTCTTCTCACTGCCAAAATATTTCCCTTGTTAATTCTCGTATCTTATCTATCTCGTTCTCGGTCTCCCTCTCCTCCTGTCATTCTTCTCACTGCTAGGATCTCTCCCTTGTTAACTCTCGCATCATATCTCTCCATCTCGTTCTCAGTCTTCCTCTCCTTCTTTCATTCTTCTCTCTGCTAAGGTCTCTGTAATTTAACCCTCTCATCTCTCCATCTCGTTCTCGGCCTCCCTCTCCTTCTCTCATGCGTCTCATGGCTAGGATCTCTCTTCTATACTCTCCAATCACTGCACTCCATCTCGTTCTCGGTCTCCCTATTCTTCTCTCATTTTTCTCACTACTAGAATCTCTCCTTTGTTAACTCTCGCATCATATCTCTCCACCTCGTTCTCGGTCTCCCTCTCGTCCTGTCATTTATTCTCACTGCTACGATCTCTCTCTTCTGCACCCCCAGTCATAACTCTCCATCTCGTTCTCGGTCTGCCTCTCCTTCTCTCACCCACCTCATTCACATAAAACAGGCTGCAGCTACAAGATATTGATATTCACCGTCGGAGTCAAAAGTTGTGTTCGAGAGGCTGTAATGGAGGATATACAGTTGGGATCAGAAGCTGGGGTGAAGAGAATGGTGGTGGAAGCTGCGTACTCTGTTACCATTAATTTTTGTGACAACTTTTTACCACTACGTTACTTCTGTCTGACACAACAACTAACCCCGACTGTACCTCCACCTGACACAACAAATGACCCCGACTGTACCTCCATCTGACAACAAATGACCCCGACTGTACCTCCATCTGACAACAACTAACCCCGACTGTACCTCCATCTGACACAACAACTGACCCAGACTGTACCTCCATCTGACACAACAATTGACCCAGACTGTACCTCCATCTGACACAACAACTGACCCAGACTGTACAGTACCTCCGTCTGACACATAAACTGACCTCAACTGTACCTCCGTCTAACAACTTTTGACACAGACTGTTCGCTTCGAGGCATTTAAAATTTACCAGAATAATAAACTTATGATAATCGCTGTGCTAAAGCAATTCTCTCTCTCTCTCTCTCTCTCTCTCTCTCTCTCTCTCGCAACAAACATTCACTATAACAGGGCCGGGGAGAGGTAATTGGTTTACAAATATTCATTAATCACTCGCTTGGCTAATCATTGTTTACCGCACACAAAAGCATCTAACTACACCAGAAAAGCAAAACCAACACAGAGAATAATGCGATAAAAAAGAAAGAAAATGAAAATAAAGTTACACAAAGGAAAGGCCAATTTTCTGTTTTTACGCATAATTCACTAAAAATGACATGTAGGGTCCTCCCAGCCTTTAGTCTTGCAGCTGATCAACTCCGTAAATGTCTTCCTTACCTTCCCCACTTCGTATGTATGAGGAAAGGCCATTATGTTTCCGATGTCCTGGAGCCCCTCACCCCGACCTCGTTGTCGGGGTCGTGAGCGAGTGATTTCCCAAGAGTGACCGCGACAGGGAAACAAGAGGAGGAGTTGATGCTTCTTAGTGGGCGTCCAGAGACAAGTTTTTTATTCTTCTAGCGATTTTACGAGCTGTTTTGTTCAGGGCTTTCTACTTGCGTGACTTTTTTTCCCAATACTATCTAGCTGATAATGGTTAATTTCCGGGAAGTTATTGTTATTATTATTATTAATTATCATTATTATTATTATTTATATCTGAGGATCAGTATTTTTGGTGTTTTATAAGACTTTGGTTATTTTTTGTGAGTGACTTAGTTCCTTTACAGATAAAGCCGCGACGGGGAGAAGAAAACTGAAGAGAAGCTGACGTTTTTCTTGCTGTGGTATCCAAGGTAAGTGTTTTCTGTGTGGTTTCGTTTTTTTACGAGTAATTTAGTTTTGGCTTATCTTAATGACTGCTTTTTTTCTTTTTTTTTTATAGTGGTTTTGTTTCTCGAGTGCTTTTGTTATCATGTACTGTTAAGAAGGCTGTTTGTGTAGCGGTTTAGTTTATGTGTTGTGCGTTTCTATCTTTGCTTCTCAAGTGACTTAATGTTAATTCCAGGAACAGAGACTAGAAGGAGAAAAGGACAAGGAGGGAGGCGATGTAGTGTTTCGTGATCTGATCCAGTTCATTCGTCAGTGTTTTTTAAGTGAATTAATATTCCCGTTTATCTTTTCTTTTTCTGGCTATTTTGTTTTTCTTTATTTGCGATTTCGGCAGTTTTTTTTTTTAATATTTGTTGGCTAAGCTGGTTTTTAGTGTTCAGTTCTTTTCCTGTGCGTCATAAGGGTTCTTTTTTACTAATCATATACTTTTGGACTTTCATAATGATAAATTTATTTTATTTTTTGTGATATACTGTTTTCAGCTCTTATCGAGCGACAGAGATTTCAGTGCTCTGTTGTGTGAGTAATTCTGCTTTTTTAAGCATGAAAGAAGAAACCAAAGGCCAGAAGCCCGTCAGATTGTTCCCTACAAGATCAAACAAAAACAAGTTAACAGAGAGCCAAACTCAAGATCCGTTCATTTCGAGATGCCTGGACATAGCGTTTAAAAGAATGGAGATCACAGGCAGTCGGAAATACAGACAGAGGGAGACAGTTCCTGAGTTGACCTGTTGCATATATTATGAACTACTGGGAGTAACGGTTAACTCTTGCAATGTAGTGAGTGAGTGATTTACCATAACAAATATTCGGTGGTTCTGTGCTTACAACGTCCTAGGTCCGTATTCTCGTCGGGTAAGGAGCATCCCTAACACATCTCCCTATGATAATTATTCTTAGATATGGGTGGTTAATATATTTTTTGTAGGTTACTTATGCAGAGAATGGCAATATTGAATGGATTTATGCAACAGTAGAGGACATTAAGATGTAACAGACAAAATAAATCACTTAGTTGAAGGTGTCAGGGGCTTTTTCAACCAGCGAGAACGCTGGCCTTAATCACAGTGACAGACTAGCACAGGTTCTATTCCTCAAAGGTAAATGAAAGTTGGGCAGTTCTCGTAAGGTCGCTGGACTGATCCCTTCAATACGATTATGTTCTGTTTTTGATCATGTAATGCAAACGATGAATACTGGTCATCTGCCACTAGACCATGGTAGCCTAGCCTCGTGCCCCTACATCTCTGAGAGCGTAAAACGGTGCTATATTCCTCTCACGGTAACCTGGGCCAAATATTCGTCCTTTTGCAGCTTATTTCACGTAGGACAGTGGCAGAAAAAGACAATACTACGGCTCTACATTCTTTCCAAAGCACTTCTTCGTGATCAGCATCGTATTCTAATATTAAACTCTTGCTACAACTCAGCACTGAAGGTGGTGAGATGGTAATTTTAGGCCAAGTTAGAGTAAAAAGAGTATAGTTGTCGGTGTTTTTTTTTTATTAATCATATTTTGCTAAGTTACGGAAACATGAAAAGAATGACCAGCCTCATCGAGACAATAAATACAGGGAGGTCCATAAATAGGTTTCCCCGACAAACTCACCTGACAGTATCTTATGTGTTGGAAGGACGGCTCAGTCTGTCAGTGTGGGCGTGGTTGTGGAACTGGGAGTAGGAAATGAATAAATAAAGCAGGGTAGATACTGACAACACTTAGCCGTCCCCATAACACACAAGAAATCGCCCAGCGGAGTTTAAGCGCAGTATTATATATGAACCACCCTGCATACAACATGAGAAAATAAATCGGGGCAGACTACACGAAATAAATCCTCCAAACACTGTATTCAGCTGATTGCATTTTACAGCGGGTCTTAAATCCTGAAACGGTATGGCATCCTACGTTCCCAAAAGTTCACTGGACTATCGTAAGTCTGAGATCGTTCGGTTATCGTAAATCTTGGAAGGTTTTATGTATTACGTAAGTCTGCAGAGTTACGGTGAGTTCTGCTGGGTTCCGCAAGTTTCCGGACCATGCCACACTAAACTAAATCATATTACACAACAACACCACACCATATCACATACCAGAGTATCCTACACCACACTGCACCACCCCACATCACCATACCAGAGTATCCTGCACCACACTGCACCACCCCACATCACCATACCATACCATTCCATACCACACCACACCACTACTATTACACCATACCATTCCATACAATGCTACGGGACAACAACACGCTTCACCACGCATCACACCTCCCAACGTAAGATCACAATAATCACACCATTCTCTCTCTCTCTCTCTCTCTCTCTCTCTCTCTCTCTCTCTCTCTCTCTCTCTCTCTCTCTCTCTCAAGGCGTCCCCACCAATCCTGCAACCAGCCAGCGGGACCAGCACTGTTTTCACCGAGTTGCACCGTCACCAGTGTTTTTCTCTCACGGTCCAGATAAAAGATGTCACTAGTTAGTGCGAGTTGCAGTTGCAGTCGTTGCTGTTTGTTGCATCAGAGAGGAAAAGAGGGGAGCGATATTTCCATGAATATTATACCTGTACAATATTATAATCAATATTATACCGGTATAATAAGAGATAAGAAGAAGACTATTATGTATTAATGGCTTAGGATATGTCAATAATGACTGCTGTAGGAGGACCTCCAGTGGCGTGACTGAGCAATGTCAGGACTCCATATTATAAATACAGTTCATTATAGAAAACATGATAGACAGAGAGATAGACAGATAAATAGACAGAGCACCAGGCAAGCCTGGGAACGGGATATGAGCTTGCAGCTCTAAGTGAAGGAATGTTGACAATACACCGGAAGCAGCAAGTCAGGGGATGAGATAGGTAGTGTGTCAGCGAGATAGGTACATCGTGACCATACACACACGTACACACATACTCACACACAGGGTTCTAGAAACTTCACATCAGCTTATTCCACGTGACACAACCCCTGCTAAAATGAGAATGTAGGATTTTCAGGTCAGAAGGAGACAGACCATAGAAACGGAAGGTAGTAGGGAGAAGGAGGTTAAGAAGAGGGGTCCAACTAGACTTACTAAGTATATTGTCTCTGTATTATATGCTGCTCAACTTAAGACTTTCTCTGAAGATAATAAATCAAGATCAACTCCCTGTATTCATCTTTAACTCTTCCTGCTCTTCAATTATCAAAATAACAATAAAAACTCAAGATTCACCTATTACAAGAATTGAGAGTTACAGTGTGACTGAAAGCGTTAAGACAAATATTCTGAGATGGTTTTGCCATGTGGAGAGGATGGAGAATGAGCGACTGATTAGGAAAGTGTAGGCTATGTGAGGGCGGTGGAGGGGGAAGGAGAGACTGAGGATTAGAAGGAGGGATAGAGTAGAGAGATAGGCCTATATGAAAGAGGATGGTGGAGTTGGAGAGAGGGCAACTAAATGGCAGAGGATAGGGCAACGTGGAAGCAATTTGTCGGTGGCCAACCCTTACAGGATTAAGACGTCTCGCTATAGAGAGAGAGTCTGAATTAAAATAGCAGTAGCAAGTTAGTGCCCTTACCATCATGGAGAGGGTGGTGTCCCGCGACAGTAGTGAGGTTACCCAGAACAGTTTTGAAGCCTTTGCCTGGTAGGATTTCCCTCAGATTTTAGCTTCAGTACAACACCAAAGCGCTCATACAGTGAAAGGGATGACAGCAAGGTTTGGGGCACGGGCTCAATTTTGCTGGTGTGTGTGTGTGTGTGTGTGTGTGTGTGTGTGTGTGTGTGTGTGTGTGTGTGTGTGTGTGTGTGTGTGTGTGTGTGTGTGTGTGTGTGTGTGTGTGTGTGTGTGTGTGTGTGTTTTCAGAGGGATAGAAACATAAGGAAAGGTGCCTAGTATGTCGAGGAAAAATTCAGTTGGACTGTCTCCTTTTTAATTCATTTGTTTCATTCATTATATTTATATTTTAAACATTTACACGCATTTAGTTATATCTAGAAAGTCCTCATTAACCCCAACAATAACCGAGTGCTCCCTTGGGATAAATAAGAAAAATCATCATCATCATCATCATCATCATCATCTGAAGGAAACCATTGTGGTAAAGAAAACGTCCTCGTACTGAATTGGTTCGGAATCGTGGGGCAGGGGACGGAAAAACTGGAAGCGGAGCCCAGGATACCGAAAGCAATTGCGTTAACTTGTGAAGAAGGCGAGGGTAACGAGATCACGCCAGGACACCCCCTTCACCCCCTCCCCATCTTCCTTCGCCAGGACACCCCCTTCACCCCCTCCCCATCTTCCTTCGTTCAGCACGGTTCAGTTTCTCTCTCTCTCTCTCTCTCTCTCTCTCTCTCTCTCTCTCTCTCTCTCTCGTGCCTATCCCCTGCGTTCCACCACTGCCACTTGCCTACCAACAACACTGTTAATTGATAAATATTTACCAACTCTTTATACGCGGGTGTGGCAGTGTAGGCAGCCCAGAGATGGTTTATCCTTACATTACCATAAGTCAGCCACGACCCGCATCCACATGGGATTTTTTCCATATCTTTCGACAAACGAGTGACCCTAGTAGTGGATAAGACAAAAATGTAATTCCTCTTGACGTTAGCAGGGAAGTGAAAGATAAAAATGGTAGATTACTAGTGGAGAAGGGAGAGAAAGTGAGCAGATGGAGAGAACACTTTAAGGAATTGTTGAACATAGAGAATGGATGTAATGAGAGTATAAGTGGCTGGGGAATGACTGGGAGAAGGAGGAAAGTGAGAAGAGAGGAAGAAATAAGTAGGGTAGAAGTTGTGGAAGCAATGATGAAAGTCAAATTGGGGAAAGCCCCAGGAATTGATGGAGTGTGTGGTGAAATGCTGAAGCATGGGGCAGAGATAGTAGTAGAATGGATGTGGAAGTTGTGCAGATTGGCCTGGGAGGAAGGTAGAGTCCCGGAGGACTGGAAGTCAGATATAATTATTCCCTTGTACAAAGGAAAAGGGGAAAAAGAAGTGTGTGGTAATCACAGGGACATTTGTCTTCTTAGTGTAACAGGAAAAGTGTATGGTAGGATACTTACTGACAGAGGTAGGAAAATAACAGAGGAATTAGTTGGAGAAGAACAGGGAGACTTTACGAAGGGAAAAAGTTGTGTAGATCAGATATTCATTCTTAGATCTTTAGTGGAAAAGTTTCTAGAGAAGGGAAAGAAGTTGTATGCGGCCTTCATGAATTTGGAGAAAGCATATGACAGGGTGGATAGCCAAGGATTGTGCAAAGTATTAAGAATATATGGAGTAGATGGGAAGTTGTTGAATGCTGTGAACAGTATGTATGATGGTGCTAAGGGTGCAGTGCATGTGGATGGTGAACTGAGTAAATTTTTCTCTCTGAAGGTTGGGTTGAATCAGGGATGTGTCATGTCTCCATGCCTGTTCAATCTGTACATGGATGGGGTAAAAAAAGAGATACAAGGTAGGGCAGTGGATGTTGGAGTGGCCCCAGTGAGAGACGATAGTGTTTGGAAACTCCCTGTACTGTTGTTTGCAGATGATACTGTGTTGTTAAGTGGAGAGGAAGGGGAGCTGCAAGGCTTGGTGGATGAGTTTGGAAGAGTGTGTAAGAAACGGAATCTAAAGAAGAATGTAGGGAAGAGTAAAGTGATGTTCTTTGAGAGAGGTGAAGCCAGAGAATGCACAGTGAGGTTGGACGGTGAGGAATTGGAAAATGTGAGTATGTTTAAGTACTTGGGGAATGTGATGAGTAAGGATGGAAGTTTGGTGGGTGAAGTGCTTGAAATGGTACAACAAGGAAGAAAGGTTGCTGGTTCCTTGAAAGCAATGATAAGAAACAGGGAAGTCAGCATGGAATTGAAAAAGTTACTGCATGACAGTATTGTGATACCAACTCTAACGTATGGAGGTGAAGCTTGGACGTTGTTGGAAGGACACAAGTCAAGACTGAGAGCAGTGGAAATGAGTTATTTAAGAGGAGCATGTGGAGTCACATGGAGAGACAGGCTGACAAATGAGGATATAAAGGAGCGTTGTGGTGTTGATGTGGATGTGATAGGAAGCGTTAGGAGGAACACACTGAGGTGGTTTGGCCATGTGGAGAGGATGGAGGATGAGAGCCTGACGAGGAGTGTATCTGAGTGAGGTGGAAGGAGGGAGAGGGAGGGGGAGGCCGAGGATGAGATGAAGGGATAGAGTGGAGAGGTATATGAGAGCGGGGGGGGTGAATTGTGGGCAGGGCAATGAAATGGGGGGGGGGCAGGGCGACGTGGAGGCGATTTGTTTGTGGCCACCCCGTACGGGATTGAGGCGTCTGGCAATAGATAGATATTTTTCACGCTAATCTTCGCTCCATTTTTAGTTAAGAAAGTGTCAGGCAGCTGTATAAGATAATATACCATAAACAAAGGCAACTTAACCTAAAGAAATCTTAAGAAAAATATCGCTGCCTGGTGTATAATTTTCAGAGGATTAATAAGGACGTATATCTCGTTGGTTTAGGTCCTCCCGTGACACTTTTTGCTCAGTGATTTATTCTGTGGTGGAAGGAACCCCAAAAGGTGGCTGGGGCAATTAAGGTGTGTCAGCAAACATGGTGTGTAGAGTTAAGAAGGATCTGGATGTCTTTGAAGATCGTATAACGGGGGCTGATTGTCTGAGGATCATTTAGAGGGATGTGATTGTCTCTACGGATCATATAGAGGGATCTCATAGTCTGAGGATCGTATAGAGGGATCTGACGATCCTTCAGGATCGAATTAAGAGGGATCTGATTGCTCATGAGGATCGTTTAAAAAGGGATCTGACTGTTTCTAAGGATCGTATAGAGAGATCTGATTGTTTATGAGGTTCGTATAAAGAGGGATCCGTGTGTCATTGAGGATCGTATAAAGAGGATCTAACTGTCTTTGAAAATCGTATTATGAGGGATCTGAATGTCTTTGAAGATCTTATAAAGAGGGATATAATTGTCTCTGATGATCGTATAAAGAGGATCTGATTGAGGGTCGTATAAAGAGTGTCTGTGTGTGTGTGTGTGTGTGTGTGTGTGTGTGTGTGTGTGTGTGTGTGTGTGTGTGTGTGTGTGTGTGTGTGTGTTATAGAAGACAAAGTGTTAATGCCGTCACCACCGGCCTTCTCAAGGTAGGGGTAACTCTAGTGCCCTATTCTAGCTGACAGAACAATTTGATGCCCCTCAGTCATAAGGGCCTGGTCAAGTTCACTGTGAGGGAATACTGAGTTCATTTTTTTCCCCTTTTCTCCCTTCGGACGATTTTATTTAATTTAAGCAAGACATCCCGTACCGAGGGAGTTAGTGAAGGTTATATCTAAACCCTCTAGTATCAACTATCTCTTCTGATAAAATAATAATAATGATAATAAAAATAATAATAATAATAATAATAATAATAATAATAATAATAATGACGATGATGATAAATAAACTAAATAAGGTAAATAAATTGTTTTCAGGTAGCAAGAGTAAAATCAAGAGGGGCTTTTCGTCTACCGGATGACCTGCGTCTCGCCATGATCTGTTCAAAAGTGGTGGGAAAGAAAATGGGCGTGACACGCAAGGGAGAGGGTGGGATGGGCTGGGAAGAGAATGGAGGATGGGACAGGGGCAGGGATCTATACAGTGTCAAAGTGTCTGCTGTAGGTTTTGTGGATGCAATAAAAGCTAATTTCAAAGTTGCCTACACATCAGCGGTGGAGGTTGGGTGGAGGTAGCAGAGAGAGGAGGGTGAGGTCTGGTGGTTGTGAGTTGTGAGTCGTGTCTCACTCTTCGTTTGTTTGTTTTGTTTTTCTTTCTCGATGTATTCTCGGTCCTTTTTTCTTGTGATTTACTCGTTGTGGGATGAAGACTGCCGCTACTTGTAGGTGCGTGTAGAAGATTATACAGACGACTCGTAGAGTTGTTACTTGTAGTTGATCGTAGATGGTTGTAGTTCGTTGGTTCGTCGTAGAAACTGCAAGATTGTATAGGACTACATAATAGATAGATAGATAAATAGATAGATAGAGAGACAGATAGAAGCAGGAAGTCAAATGATGAGAAGGTGTTGTGTTTGCGAGAAGCGAGCAGCGCTAAACGCTTACACGGGGGAAAGCTGACGACAGCGGCCAGTAAGGAGATGATTCAGTTAGCTGTCAGCAGTCCTCTCGTGAGAAAGTTCTGTTGCCATGAGGAAGATACGTGACACACACACCCTACTACACGAGATTTGAGGAAAGAGAGTTTAGAAGGAGACAAGCGACCCTAGAGAGAGGTCGAGACGGAGATTAGCTTTAGAACAGAGAGAGAGAGAGAGATAGCGAGACAGGGAGGTAGCTACCCAGGACTTATACTATTATACCTGTTTAATATTTCCAAGACAAATAAAAATAGTCCCATACTATTCTTTACCTCTCCCGTCACTACATGACATCTGGTGGGGAAACTACTACAAGATATAAAAGCCGCTCGACCACAAGTCTAAAATATACTTCTCTACAATTAACTACAAAGTCTTTATGACATTTGGTAGCAGCGAACGTATACGAACCTCGTCTACGAATCAACATTAAATTCCTACAAAATATCAAGATTGACAACAACCAACAATATCAGCTCCTGCCCCCTCCGTCTCCCAGATCATTACGCTGATGCAGAGGTCAAGAGATCACTCGACGCCTTGCAAGTAGCTTAACGACAAACCAGCAAATCTGCGGACATCGTCTCCGAATTAAAAGCAAATTTCTACAAAAGCAACCGAGACTACAAGGTTAGCTTCAGTTCTACAAAGTCTACAGCCATCTACAATCAACTACAGCCATCTACAATCAACTACAATTAACAACTCTACGTCGTCTGTATAATCTTCTACACGCACCTACAAGTAGCGGCAGTCTTCATCCCACAACGAATAAATCACTAGAGAAAAGGACAGAGAAAACTTCCACATAGAATAAAGGGAACAAACAAACGAAAAGTGAGACACGATTTACAACTCATCTTACTCACTCGTCTTCACTCAAGTTACTCATCGCTACTCATTCACTCACCACAGCTACCAGTGTGGGAAGCCGACGTCACCATGTGCTGAGATGACATCACAACGCGAGTCTGCCATGCCAAGCAACGTGTGACGGACACCAGGCACTTCTCACCCACTACTCATTACTCATTATTCACATAGCTCCTACTCATATTCACTTATTTTCACAGTTAAGTTGGAAATTCGACGTTCTATGTTGAGGTTTGCCTGGGACAGCCGTTAACCACTACAAATACCAGGCCATGGAGTTTCCTGAGTAATATCGTCCATCAACACACCACTAGAATTATCAAGAGATCTTCAATCAAACCTGTATTTTCTTCCGAGATCGACTTTTGTATCGACACACCTCTACGATCTGTATCAAGTGGGTAAAATTATACTTGCTCATTTCTTCTCAGTGCTAAAATTAGCTATATTCAACTTATTTAATCATCTAGTTTGCTAGGACATAAATAAACAAGAGGCGTATTTCATAACATCATATCTTAATGACAGGAATATTTTCGCAACCACCCACGTTAATACCAGATGACACACAAATTGCCACAACATCAGACTCACAATTAAGAGACAGCCCACCCATTGTACAACCCACACCACACGTTATAGATAAGGAAACAAATACGGGAGTTTCGGATGATGAGTGGGAAACCCCTTCAGATGTTGAGAGTATCGACTTCGCAGCTGCCTTAAATACGTATGCCAATATACTTAACAGGGTTCACCGGTCCGGTCATACATATTCTACCATTCCCTCACATAACGATAAACTCGTACAAGTTGAATTAACAGGGCAATCATTAAATATGAATCAAGAAACAAATACTGCTGATCTAAAAACCACACCTCACGTTTTTGTGTATCACGAGGATAAGACTGCCCCAAAATTCTCTGGCACAGACAAGGATCGCATTGATGTCATTTCATTAATCAGTCAGTGCGAACAAATGTTCATCAAGCGCCACATACTAGATGAACAAGAGAAAATTGCTATTTTTTCATCTTGCATAAGCCAGGAAAGATGTCCAGCAAGCAATTTATTGCGCTCCGATAAGCTACATCGTGCTAGGACATATGATGAATTTAAAACTGAATTTCTGAAGAAATTTTCTGGAGGTATGAACTTCTTGCCAGGTATAATTCCAGAATTACATAAAATTGTAGATCTTGTAAGGGAGCACACTACAAACCATGTGCTCAGTGAAATAACTGCTGATGTCTCCACAATCAAGAGAACCCTATTAGCTACTCTGGAGAATTCTAAGTGGATAACAGATGATGGAAAGATGTCCCCAGACCTCGTCGTGGACATCATTGGTTATGTAGCTGCCTTGTGTAAATTACCTGATAGAACCCTTAAGATCGCCAAAACAATCGCGTACATCCCTGGAATGTGCTTACTAGACTTAATGAACGAGGTAGAGATGCAGTGCAGTAAAGCAGGTGTGGTCGACACACATGCACATTCTGGTAGAATCAGGGTACCTGAGACAGTATCAGCTGTGAAAACATCAACACCGACCCCAAACAGAGAACAAAATCGATCGCGACCTGAAATGAGGCAGTCCAAACAGACAAAGACGCCTAGACCTCGTTCCCACACGCCTTCCTACAGGCAGTTTCATAAGTTTTCGCGCAGCCCGAGCAGGTCTCGCGCTATAAACAACACTTTTTATGGGAAATCACCTCGTAGGTCACAGTCAAGGGATAGGTCCATTCTGTGTCATTACTGTGCAAAACCAGGACACACAAGGTATGAATGCTTTATCAAGGCAAAAGAGGATAATCAAAAGACACAAGGGTTTGGTCCTTACTGTAGGCATCATAGATACCAAGGGCACTGGACTAGTGATTGCAAAACAGTAGAAAAAATTGTGTCTATGTTCAAATCGGGGGAAGACCAAGTCATGACAAAAAACGAACAAACATAAAAAAGAACAAGGTTAAACTTCACATAGGAGGCATGTTGGGAAATGAGTGTATCTTGATACCAGCTGTATGTGAGGATCAAAACGTTTCCTTATTTTTAGATACAGGCTCTCCAGTGAACTTAATAACACATGAAGAACTAAATAGAATTCTTAAAAATAAAAAGAAAGTAACTTTTCTGGATGAAGCTGATTTAGAATTAAACACAGTAGATGGTCAAGAGATTACAGTAAAAGGTATGATAAGATTAAATCTCAGTTTCACAGAAACTACAAGACCATTCTCTGCATTGTTCTATATCGTTGAAAACTTAGCAATTAAAGCTCATATGTTACTGGGCTTAAGATCCATGAGAACTGAGAACATAACTATACTCCCACAAATGAATGGAATAGACTTTGATAATGAATTTATAGAGGAAATAACTTCAGAGCCCTCACCGATTGGTAGAAGAGAGCCAAAAAGAATTGGTAATATTAAAGGCTTAAACAAACATACACAAACAGATGAGTGTATAGATCCACTTACACCAGCAACCCCATCCTCCAGAATTAGTGACCCAGCTAACAGTACTGATTTATCAATTTTTCCAGCCCATCTCACTAATGATTTGGTTATACCACCTAATTCATACATGAAGGTTACCATAAAGAGCAAATTACGGAATAGTACTGTTCTTGTCTTAGAAGAATTATGTAAGGTAAAGGGATTGTCAGTAGAAAACGCATTATGTCATACGAACGACGAAGGGCTAACTCAGATATTCATTATTAATCACATGAATGGGGAAGTTCAGTTGAAGAAGGGAACTTGCATAGTTAATATTGAAAAATGTTTCGCCCCTGTAAAGGAAATAAATATTGGTGGAGTAACAAGTGAGATAAAATCTACGGATAGAGAAAGAATAAAGAGAATTTAATTCACTCAGGTGAATTTGACGAAGAAAATGATTTGTTAACCCTGCTGGAAACACACAGGGACACCGTAGCCTTGCCCGGAGAACGATTAGGGTGTACTAACTTGATTAATCACATGATTAATGTGCACCCAGAAACACCACCAATTTTCGTACCAGCTTATCGCATACCACACTCCCAACGTACACTTGCAAATCAGTATGTCGATGAAATGTTAAAGCTTGGAATTATTGAGCCTTCAGTTTCTCCGTGGAACGCTCCCTTTTCTTTGTGCCCAAGAGAAATGGAGAAATGCGTGCGGTAGTAGATTACCGTAAACTAAATAATCACACAATCCCTGACAGATTTCCCATGCCATTGCTAAGTGATGTGCTACAGAATATTGGTCCTGAGAATAATATATTCTCGACCATCGATCTCCTAAACGGATACTATCAGATTCCGGTATCTCAGGAGTCACGTAAATACACTGCCTTTTCAACAAACAGAGGCCATTATCAATATACAAGAATGCCAATGGGACTGAGGACAGCCCCTGGTACGTTCCAGCGTCTTATGAATTACGTATTGTCCGGAATTTTAGGACAAGGAATATTTGTTTATCTTGACGATATTATTATCGCAACGAAGAATATTAAGGATCATCTCAGGAAATTAGACTTACTCTTACAAAAGCTTAGTGATGCTGGATTAAAAATTAAACTTTCTAAATGCAAATTTTGCTTTAAGGAAATAAATTTCTTAGGCCACAAATTAAGCTCTGATGGTATTCACACCACTGATGACAAAATACAGGCAGTGAGAGATTTTCCTGAACCCACTACGACTGACGAAGTTAGACAATTTTTAGGTCTGGCTGGGTACTATAGGTCCTTCGTACCACAGTTCTCTCATATAGCCTTCCCTCTATTCCAACTACTCAAAAAAGATGCTGTATTCCAATGGGAAGAAGAACAAAAAAGGGCATTTAACAATCTAAAAATTAAACTAACGAATGCACCTTGTTTAGCATATCCAGATTACACGAAATCATTTCTTATTTGTACAGACGCATCAGTTAAAGGATTAGGGGCTGTACTGATGCAGGAAGATAAAAGAGGAAAGAATCAACCAATTGCATTTGCCAGCAGACAAACAAGAGGTGCGGAGAAAAATTATAGCACTACAGACTTAGAGGCACTTGCAGTGATTTTTGCATTACAAAAGTTTCGAGATTTGGTATATGGTTACGAAATCCACTTATTCACCGACCATAAACCACTGGTGGGTATGTTTAAAGAAAAACTCCTTTCTGGGAGGAGAGCAAGATGGAAATGTACAGTTGAAAACTACAGTGTACAAATACATTATATACAAGGTAAAATGAATATAGTAGCTGACGCATTATCTAGGAACCCGAACACAATTCAGGTTGCGGCGTTAGATCTCAAAGGAAATATCCCAAACCACGAGGATATCGCAAAGGCACAAAGACTTGACCCAGTATGGTCAAAAGTAATATACAAGTTAGAAAGTGGAGATGACATACAATTACCCAAACTGCATGTCCCACTTGAACAATTCACAATGGTCAATAATACATTATACAAAATTAACTCTAAACAACCAAAACGCCAAAGAAATACTAACCAGTTGGTAGTACCTAATGACATGATACCCCAAGTATTACGAATGATACACGACAGCCCACATGCAGGACACCCTGGAAAGGATAAGACATTCAACCAAGCCCAGCTATTATATTACTGGCCTTCATTACGAAGAGATATACACAATCATATAGACAGATGCGAATCATGTGCGAAACACAAAGGATACCCAATCACACCTGCACCGATGGGTAATTACCCAGTACCACATCAACCATGGGACGTTGTCGCTGTTGATTTACTCAAGATGCCATTATCATACAATAATAACCTATACTTATTCGTAGCAACGGATCATTTTTCCCGTTATGTCATTTTAGCTCCAATTAAAGATAAGACAGCAGAGACAGTAGCAAAGGCAATAACAGATAATGTAATATGTCGCTTTACTACCCCAAAGGTATTAATAAGTGATAATGGAGGAGAATTTAATTCTGAGATCTTACAAGAAATATGTAAACAATACAACATTAAAAAGGTTAACGTTTTGGCCTATCACCCAGCATCGAATGGGTTGGTAGAGAGACAAAATAAAAGGTATTAGATGTGCTACGACACATTCTCAGTGAAAATTATGCAAGCTGGGATGATTGGATTCCCAGAGTAGAGGCCTCCATTAATGGGTCTATAAATAAATCCATTGGTGACACACCACATTTCATTATATATGGCACAGATAAAAAATTACCATATGAGCTCCTAGAAGGTGACAGCATGCCTATATACAATTACGATGATTACTCTAAACTCCGTTTACGTGAATTCCAGGACATACACAAAAGAGTGCAAAAACAATTAACGATGTCCAAGGAAGAAATGACGGAGGCATTTAACAAAAAGCAAAAGATTCACCTATCAGCTTAGGAGACATTGTTTACGGAGTCATTCATACGAGAGACAATAAATTATCCCCTAAATTTGAGGGCCCATACAGAGTAATTAACATAAAGGCAAACAAAGTTTTAATTAAGTCACTTTCAAGTGGCGAGGAAAAACAAGTTCATATTGACCATTTAAAACGAGTTTCAAGGGAATTATCACATAATTATTCAGCCTCGGATACAACCGAACAGGTGAACGTACCTCAAGAAACCAAGCAAGAACACAACAATGATTACAAAAAGAAATTAAGGTCATATACCAAACAATCGAACATAGGGTGCAACTATTCCGATGAAATCTACAGTACATCATTTACGGGAATTAAATATCGATTTAAACTCCTTCTATAAATGAAATAACAGCCAACCGTAACGCACATCATCACTATCATCAACCACAGCTTTATAGGAAATTAATAGATTTTTTTTTTCGGTAGGTTACGATGAAGGGACTTATGCTATGGATTCTCCTATACATAGTAAGAGTATATGCGCACCTAGACCCCAAGCATATAGTACGACAAGGATGCCTCATAGCTCCAACGGCCACGACTACAATCGTCAAGGATGTCATGAGTACTGAAATAAGTCTAGATTACTTGTATGACTTACCTACTTATATAGAAAGACTTGCGACGCCGATGCGAACTCTGGACTTCAAGATAGGGAATTATGTTTCACAATCACATATCACCAAGGAAGTGGATGAAATGGTGAAGTTAGCGAAATGGAAACTAGAACAGGCGAAGTCAACTATGCTCGTCATGATCCAAGATCTCCCATCTTCTGGAACAGAGGTGCTGAGCGACAGGAACAACATCACACGTACTCGCCAAAAGCGCGGTTTGTTCGATCTGGGCGGCGCAATTCTTGGGAACATCTTTGGATTGGCTACAGAGGATGACCTTAAAGAAATAAACAAAAAATTTAATAAGATAGCTCAGGTACTAACATACCAAGATAAATTCATCACAGGACAGAACTCAGCAATGAAAACAATTGTGAAAAATCTGAAACAAGCAGAAAACGTAGCTCTCGAGAGTATAGATAAAATAAATAGCTTGGAGGGTAACGTTACCCTTTTCCAGCACTTCTCCATCATCACAGAACATATTGACACGATTCTACTACAATTAGAGAACACTAGAGATCATTTCAGGGCACTTATGCAAGGAATTTCGAATGCTGGTGATGGCAAGATCACAAATGACTTACTCCCAGTTCATGAGCTACGTCAGATAGTTAGTCAAGGCATACATACACATAAATTGAAGCCATTGTTCCGCAGTAGGGAATTTATGCAATATTACCCGTACTTGGAAGCAACACTAACACCAACATCAGTGATAGTTCATGTACCATTCATCACGGAAGACCTGTTCACAGTATACCAAATACACCCCTTCCCCTATAGAAACAACAACACTTTAGTCATCATCAACATCAACACAGACACCGAACTCATCATGGTCTCCAAGAGACGAGACACTGTCACTTTCGCAAGTGAGTCAACGATTGAGCGAAAGTGCCGCACATCCTTACATGCTGTTCATCTTTGTCCTGCGTACATTTTCACGTTTCAGCCTACTGATACGGTCCCTTGTGAAATGGCTATCATCAGCAATAACAATATTCATCATCATTGCAACTTCACTTTTGCTCCAGATAAACTTGTACACCATCAACGCATTGGACACTCGCAGTTTTTTTATTTCCCTCATAACACATCAGTTTACATAGTCTGTCCAGATATACCACCATCTCATACATCAGCCTCAGGATTATACATAGCACCAGACTACTGTGCGGTATTTACACCATCCATGTCTACTTTTTCCACCATCAATCACTACGCCATCCTCAATCATACACACAAACATTTCCACCCACTGCCTGATATGGACTTAAACATGAGCACAAGTATTAAGCTGACTTCACCTAAGTTTGAAACTATGCAGCTGATCAATGAAACAATGAAGCCCTGGGAAGATTTGAGTTTGAGTATGTTCAACCCATATTATGTGTATAGCCAAGCACCTTCTGTCTTCATAATTATCTGCATTGTGGTTGCAGTATTGCTGTTGGCCATGCACAGAATGCATGCAAGAATTGCTAATTTGGAGTCATTGTTTAGTGGGGGGAGAGTTAACATCACAGTTAACCACCCTGAATGAAGTGTATATATTTTGTATATAGTATTAATTATATATAAACAAAAAAAAAAAATAATAATAATAATAATAATAATAATATTAATAACACAAAGAAGAATGACCCATATATGGCAGACCAGTACCATTATCTTTAAATGAAATATTAATAACTCTTACAATAATCTTAATTTTAAACTATTTTTATTCTTGCATGTATGCATTTCACTATAATAACCCAAGTACATACTGTATTACAGTTAAATAATTTACTTTAATGCATTTATTCCAATATGTATTCAACTTATTTAAAATGTAATATTACTGAATAATCACTATTTACTATGAATAATATATGTCTACAATATTCATACAATTATGTTACTTTACAATATTATGTATTTCACTTAATTAGCTTATAAGTTCATTATAATGTGTATGTAGTATGTATTAATATATTATAACTATTAAATGTCGATGGTACGTCATTTTCGCGCGGCCGAGCAAATATAGGACTACATAATAGATAGATAGATAAATAGATAGATAGAGAGACAGATAGAAGCAGGAAGTCAAATGATGAGAAGGTGTTGTGTTTGCGAGAAGCGAGCAGCGCTAAACGCTTACACGGGGAAAGCTGACGACAGCGGCCAGTAAGGAGATGATTCAGTTAGCTGTCAGCAGTCCTCTCGTGAGAAAGTTCTGTTGCCATGAGGAAGATACGTGACACACACACCCTACTACACGAGATTTGAGGAAAGAGAGTTTAGAAGGAGACAAGCGACCCTAGAGAGAGGTCGAGACGGAGATTAGCTTTAGAACAGAGAGAGAGAGAGAGATAGCGAGACAGGGAGGTAGCTACCCAGGACTTATACTATTATACCCGTTTAATATTTCCAAGACAAATAAAAATAGTCCCATACTATTCTTTACCTCTCCCGTCACTACATGACATCTGGTGGGGAAACTACTACAAGATATAAAAGCCGCTCGACCACAAGTCTAAAATATACTTCTCTACAATTAACTACAAAGTCTTTATGACAATTGTTTGTATCAATATTTTGTTAAACTACTTACAAGGCGTCCTGTGACCTCTTCACCTTTACATCAGCGTGATGATCGGGGAGACGGAGGGGGGGTTGGAGAGAATACTGTCAGGAGCTGGTTGTGAGTTGTTGGTTGTAAGAGGTATTTTTCGTTTTCAATCTTGATAATGCACTCGTAGACTCGTTGGCTTTTAGGCTTGTAGACTCGCAGACTCGTAGGCTTGTAGCTTGTATTTTGTAGGAAATCACTGTAGATTCGTAGACGAGGTTCGTACGTTCGCTGCCGCCATATCTTACAATGACTTTGTAGCTTCTTGTAGTGTGTTTTGTAGATCAGTTATACATATATTAGACTGAAGGACGAGCGGTTGTTGTACGTGAGTAGTTTTGTAAGTAGATAATCTTCGTTCCCTTTTTGTCATGCAATGACAGGAGAGGTAAAGATTAGTATGGGACTATTTTTATTTGTCTTGGAAATATTAACAAAGTCTCTCACACACGAGTGAAGTATAGAGTCCCGCGAGCTAAACTCCCTGTCTCGCTCTCTCTCTCTCTCTCTCTCCCACCCTCTCGCCCATGTTGCTAGGCTCTTTCTCCCTACTCCCTGTCGGTTCTATGGCCTGTCTCCTTCTGATCTCTGCTTCCTAAATTCTGGAGTAGCAGGGGTCGTGTCACGTGTGTTACACTGTTGTTGAAATGTTCTAGAAGCCTGTGTGTGAGTATGTGTGTATGGTCACGAGGCGCTGTCGTGTGCCTACCAAGCATTCCTTGAGTTAGAGTGTGTAAGCATGTTTACCACTGCTCGATTCTCGCAGACACAATACCTATCTCATCCTCTGACTTGCTGCTTCTATCTGTCTGTCTATCTATCTATCTATCTATCTATCTATTATGATCTGTAATTATAATATGGAGTCCTCACACACACACACACACACACACAAAATCATCAAGTCAGTGGGGACAAAAAAAAAAAAAGATGGGGGGGAGGGTATGGCTGAAGGGTGGTGGAGGGGCCATGAGAGAATACACTGCGGAATTGGAAGCTGTAGAGTTAAAGGCTTGAATAAAGATTAATTTAAAAGTTAAATTCAACAAACAAAAGAATAAGATATGCTCGATCTCCTCTCATATCCTTGCGTCTTGAAACGGAGATAAAAATAAATCACTGGAATCAAGGCGTCAAAGGTTGATAGCAAATTAACCAAGAAACAAATAAACCAAGCCAATCCTCGGATCCCAGGATGAAGATTCGCGATTAGAGGGGGATTAGTGCGAGGGGGAGGAGGAGGAGACGATGGTGGTGGTGGTGGTGGTGGAGAGAGACATGGATGAGGATGAGGAGGAAGAAGATGGGAGATAAGATAAATACGATATGAAAAGGAAGGACGAGGAAGGAAAGGGGGAGAAGACGAATAAAAAAGCGAGAGAAAATATACAGCAATAAGGAAGGAGAGGAAGGACAAGAGAGAAATAGGAAAGAAAGGAAAGCAGCTGAGACTGAGTAAAAGCAGCCGAAGTGTTAAAACCCTCACCATTACCTTTTTTCATGGTGGTGACAACTTGAATACAATATTTCATTAAACTTTATACTATTTATCCAGCAGAGTGGATCATAGGAGCCTTAGTATGAACACTGAACAGTATCATTGATCTCCTCATGATCGGAACAACACGGTCACTCCTTTCAAGTTAACGACAAAAAGATAAATTTGTTTATCAGTCTCATCCTTTCACTTTTTTCAGCCTCTCTCCCCTTTCCGAGTTCCATTAAAGTCTTCCCTTCTTGCTTGCCAGTCTCTTCCCCATCTGCTGTTTGCAGGTTTGTTCTATCGTTGCTATTTCTCAATTCAATCTCCCCTCCCCTTTCATCATCGACCTTTTTTTTTCCCCTCTTCCTTTCTTCCCCTTCCCAGCTCCTTTCACGCCCTCCATTCCTAATACCCTGTTTCATCTCCCACCTCACCGGTTTTCATTTTCCAGACGTTCTTCCTTTATAGTTCTGGCTCCCTGAGCTTTAAGAGATTCCGTTACATCTCTGTTACTCATCGTACTTTTAAATTCTAAGTCTCCCTTAATTCCCAGTTTCATATTTTTTTTCTTTTTTTTTTCCTTATCTTAGTTCTGTCCACGTTGTCCCTCTTCCCACCTCCGCCAGCAGACAACACTGCTCAAGACTGTCCCCATTGCCTTACAATTCTTAGATCAGGACTGTCTAAATTATGCTAGCTTGTCCACCCTCAAACCACATACATCCCAACCCACGAACCCTTTTGATTCATAGCATATTCTGTGATTTATCAACGTGTATGTTTTATGCACCATTACTACAAGAAGTTGTGCCAAGGGACGGCAAACCTCTCCCCGGCAGTCATTTTAGTGCTGACGTATAAACACAACAGGATATCTAGTCGAAGATGTCACGTACCAAATTTGGAGTAAATCGGGTGAAAACTAACGATTTTATGTCCATGTAAAATTTTAGGCCCGATCCACCTGACAATGACCCCGCAACCGCTAACTGAGAGGTGACCCCCCTGATGTAATGAGGCATGTTACAGGATGCAGATCTGAAAGATGCACCTCCAGGTTTTAGTCGATAGGGTGAATTTGAAAGAAGTTATGGCGAAAAAACGAGTTTTATTTCCCTCTTTTTTTTTTTTTTTTTTTTTTTTTTGGCCTACAGCCTGGGCCTTGGCCCAATTAAGACCCAAATTTAATCAGGTGATCAGAAGGTCATAGCCCATGATACTTGCAATTACAGTCAGAATCGCACCAGTAGTTTTCGCGTAAAGCTGTTAACAGACAGACAGACAGACAGACAGACAAACCGAGTGAAAACAATACCCATCCCAGGGCCCCCCCGGGGAGAGGACGGGTAAAAATAGTCGCTCAGCTTGCCAAAGAACAGGTGACACTCACAAAGCAAAGTAGTGGATATTCTTTTAGATTAGACACAACGTCAATAGAATCAGATCCAGAATTACTAGCAGGCGTCGGTAAGCAAAATATAAACCACTATTGCATCCTAGAAACCGCTGAGGCTTTTACACCCTCCGGTTGGACATCCTTGCCTTAGAGGTTTGTGTACAATCGGCATCAAAGGTCCCGTCACTTCTCCTTCGTCTTTTTCCTGGGTGTATGAAAATCAGTGTGGTAAATCCGACACTGAAGACACTGATCTGTGGCCAAATACAAAGATCCGTGTCGGCTGCTGTGGATTCAATTTGCTGATTTTCAAAACCCATGGAGAGAAATGCGGGAGATGACATGACTTGATGCCGACTGTACAAACAAGATGGATGACATGACTTTTGATGCCGACTGTACATCTTTTTTATTCTCGCATTCTTGGTGGCTTTGGAGATTTCGTAATAGTTCTGCTTTGGCGATTTAGCTGCATATTACAGTTCAATATGCCCTTATGATATGTTCTGTGTCGATACTAAAACTACAGTATATAATTAACATATAGGTGAAAGTTAATGTGTTAAAGTTCAAAATAAATAGCTAAGGAAGAGGAGCTACGAAGCCTCCGATATCATGTTGAACATGGACCAACGACTAGTATATCATTTGCCCTTACCTTCCCAGTTCTCTCTCTCTCTCTCTCTCTCTCTCTCTCTCTCTCTCTCTCTCTCTCAGTTCCGTGCACGTCCTCCCTTCTTACCTTCTCGCCTCTCCAGCGGTCACACTCCCTCCTTAACAGTGTTCCAGGGGATGTAAAAGTTTAATCCTCACGCCTCAGAATCCTAATTTTGCTTTCGACTGTATTCCCAACACTCTTCGTCTCGATCTGTCTGGAGGTCACGTGCGGAGACAAGAGGGAGGAAGGGCGAAGAGAGGAAGAAGAAAAGGGGGGAATATAGTAGAGGAAGAGAGAGGGAAGGATGAGGTGAGAGAGGAGGGAATGGAAGGAATGGGCAAGTGAGGAAGAAAGGGAAGAGAGAAGAGGGGATATGAAGAAGAGACTTAAGACAAAAGAGGAGGCTGATGGAAGGGGGAGAAGGGGGAGGAGGAAGATAGGGGGAAGGAGGGGGAAGGAGAGAGAAGGAGGATAGGGGAAGGGGAGAAAAGGAGGATAGGGGAAGGGGAGAAAAGGAGGATAGGGGAAGGGGAGAAAAGGAGGATAGGGGGAAGGGGAGAAAATAAGGATAGGGGAAGGGGAGAAAAGGAGGATAGGGGGAAGGGGAGAAAAGGAGGATAGGGGGAAGGGGAGAAAAGGAGGATAGGGGGAAGGGGAGAGAAAGGTGATACGGGGGAGGGGGGAGAAAGATGATACGGGGGAGAGGAGAGGTGGCTAGGGGGAAGGAGAGAGAGGGATGAGAAGGGCATGAGGTGAGAAGAGAGAGGGCGAGAAAGATGGCAAAAAGAGAGGAGAGATCGACAGAAGGGATGAAGAAAAGGGAGGGGGGGGGTGTAATTAGGAAGGAAGTAGGTAGAAAGGAAATGAAGAAGGAAGGGAAACAGAGGAGGAGAGAAGAGAAAAGATCAAGAAGAAGGACAGGAGCACAGTGTAGGGAGGAGACTGAAGAAGAGTAGGGGACATATATGATACCTACGTCTGTGATTTGATGACAGTAAAGCAGGACGACTACCCCTATTCACCAAACACAGAAAGGAGGAGGGACAGGGAAAGAATTAGCTGGTGAGGAAGAGAATTTCAGTGGGAGAAACAAGTGAGGGGTCTTAACTTACGCTGGTGGTACTTTTTTTTGGCACAGGACAGTGGAAGGAAGGAAGGCGGCGGGGGAAGAATTGGTTGGTGAGGAAAGGCATTTCAGTAGAAGGATCAAATGTCGGGACTTAACCCAACACAGCGCGGCAGTATTTTGTGAGCAAGGAACAATTACACTTATCATGAAGGTGTGATTCCGAAGACAACCAACCAAACATTACCCCAAACAGCGACACACAACCGTCAAATTTACATCCACGTTCCCATTTCAGTTGTAGGTACGAATACATTGGCGTAAAGGAGACCCTACCCAATGGTCCGTGTTTTGCCCGGGAATCGAACCCAGATCCTCTCACTTAAAAAAGGGCCTGCTACCTATCACACCACCACCACCCACAAAACGGAATGGAAAGTGTGAATGAAGAGAGGACAGGAAAATGGGTGTTAGGGATGTAATGAGAAAATGGGTGTTAGGGGTGTAAAGAGAGAGAGAGAGAGAGAGAGAGAGAGAGAGACAGACAGACAGACAGACAGACAGACAGACAGAATGTGAAGGTAGACAAACAAATACTCAGATCCTTTCAATCACATAGCAAAATTTTCATTACACCTGAATTCTTCAAGCGAGCGAGCGTGATATGTTTGTTTCTCTCTCTCTCTCTCTCTCTCTCTCTCTCTCTCTCTCTCTCAACCATCAGAGTTCATTCAGTATGCAATGTCTGATCCAATAATGCCATCAAGGGAAGCAAGCCGGTCATCTATCCTTAAATGTACAGTCGGTATCAAAAGTTCTCTCGTCTCTCTTGGTCTTTTCTCCATAGGAAGTACAGGTACGTTAAATCAGAGCGACCCACACTGAACACTGTATTCGACTACGGATCAATGTCATCAGTATCAGTTGTTACGGATCCACCACACTGATTTTCATACACCATGGAAAAAAGAACCAGGAAAACGACTGGACTTTTGATGCCGACTGTACAATACCGATCATGGTAGCCTAGCCACGGGCCCTTACACCAAGGGGGTAATAATTATGGACCTGACTGTTACCGACTCATTAACCAGCTTCCAAGATCATGCAATATGTTAATTCATGCGAACCTGCCGACGACTTCCATGCACTGGTACGAGCGTCCATGTGGAGCTGAACTCCACTTCAGCCAGGCCAAGGACGTGGGTATAAAATTTCGCGGACTTGATTACGTCGAAGATCAGTAGGGCTGTATTCATAAAGTGTCCAGAGCTTAAAGTCATGTATTTATACAGTCTCCTACGGTTAAGTTATGCATTAAACTGACTAGATGAAGTCGAGGGTCAGTGGGGCCGTATTTATAAAGCTTGCTGAGCCCATGGGGCTATCATCTGTCTATCAATCTATCTATGTTTTTTTTACATACCTTTAAGTACTTATATATATGTATTGTCTAATACGTATATATATTGCATATTATACATTAGACATGCAACAGGTAATATATATATATATATATATATATATATATATATATATATATATATATATATATATATATATATATATATATATATATATTGTTACGGAACAGAGAAAACTGTCCCGCAAAGTTCCAGGTTCAAAACAAAAGAGTTAGGTAAAATTACAAGTTAAAGTTTAATGCTCAAACTAACAACTAAACATTCAGGACTCATAAGGATAATGTAATGGCAAAAAACAGGTTAAATATATGGTTAACTGCAATAGCCTCTATTAACACGAAATTAGCAAGAGTAAATTTATCTAAGTCAGCCCTGATAAAATGAGAAAACCGGATAATGCTCAGTTAATGCAAGATATATTATTACAGATACAAAATATTATTACTACTGGCTGACAGTAAAAACTCTACACCAATCACAAAGACCCCACCAGGCCCACGAACTAACACCCCATGGTATACAGTACAAGAAAAAATATAATAACAATTATACTCAAATTACACAGCAGCTAGATGGTTGGAGACTTCCTGAGCACTCACAAAAATAATAACAACTGTACAGGGGAGGACAGAGATGTGAACAAAATGAGGAGTAGATCTAAGTGGCAATTAATGCAGAGACTGAGCTCATTATATAGGGGCCGGCAGAGCTTGATAAAACTTGTAAGAAGGACGCGCAAATGAAGCCATAGGGGACAAAGAGTTGACAATCCTGCTCTGAACAACAGAAAGAACGACTTACTCTACTATAAGGGGAGAAGGGGGGAGTGAGGCAGAACACGCAAGTCCGGTCACTATGGAAGCCACGAGGCGAATCGTGATCAAACATGCAGCATACTGTACGTTAGAATTATACAAAGGATGATGAAATCATAGGCTATGTAACACCTCCCCACAAAGAAAAAGAAATTTACAAAGGAAATTTCTTATTACTCTAAAACAATCTGTCTAAAGTCTAGATAAGCAATCTGCAATAACATTTTCTTTCCTCTTGATATGTTGTATGTTTAATGAATACTCCTGAAGAAGTAGACTCCATCTTGTCAATCTCTGATTTTTATCTTTAAACTTACTAAGGAATTTCAGTGGGTTATGATCGGTATAAATGACTATGGGGTCAAAACCAGAACACAAATAAAATGAAAAATGCTGTAAACCCAAAATCAAGGCCAAAAGCTCTTTCTCAATAGTTGAGTAGTTCTTTTGAGGTGGAGTGAACTTCTTACTGTAATAAGATACAGGGTGTTCAATACCCTGATCATCCTCTTGCAGCAAAACAGCCCCAGCTCCTGTATCACTTGCGTCAACAGCCATCTTAAAAGGCTTAGCAAAATTTTGAGTAGCAAGCACTGGCTGACTTAATAGGATAGCTTTAAGTTTGCTGAAAAGGATTCACAGTTATCGGTCCAGACAAATTTATCTCCCTTTTTCAGTAGGTCTGTAAGTGGTGATACAAGAATTGAAAAGTTAAGAACAAATCTCCTGTAATAACCTACCATTCCCAAAAATCTTTGTAGCTCTTTCCTACTTTTAGGTCTGGGAAGATCACTTATAACCTGAACCTTAGCTGCTGCTGGTGCAACATGTCCATCACCAATTACGTACCTAAGGTACTGAACTTTAGCTTAACCAAACTCACACTTTGATAAATTAGCTACAAGATTAGCCTGAACCAAATGCTCAAGAAATTTACTGACATGGCATAAGTGATCTTTCCAGATGTCACTGAAGATTAATACATCATCAATATAAACAACACACTCTGCCAAACCCTCTGTTACAACATTCATGAGCTTCTGAAAAGTGGCTGGTGCATTCTTCATACCATACGGCATTACAGAACATGCAAAAGTCTTTCCTAGTGTTACAAAACATGAGATCTCCCTAGCACGTTCAGTCATAGGTACTTGCCAGTATCCCTTTAACAAATCAAACTTACTTATGTACCTAGCCTTTCCGATCTTGTCTATGCAATCTTCCACGCGAGGGAGAGGGTAAGTGTCTGTTTTGGTTATTTGATTAACACGTCTGTAGTCGATGCAAAGCCGCTGTGACCCACCTGGCTTAAGGACTAGAGTGACAGGAGAACTCCACTCGCTCTGACAGGGCTCAATCATCTTGTGGTCCAACAGGTAGCCAAGCTCCTTCTGGATGAGAGGAACTTTCACTGGGTTCACACGGTAAGGAGACAATTTAATTGGCTTTGCGTCTCCAACATCGACATCATGCATCAACACAGTGGTTTTTCCTGGAGTAGCACGGAACACTTGCGGGTACTCCTGCAGTAATGCCGAAACCTCCTGCCTTTTCTCGGGAGCTAGATGAGAAAGCTTAGTCTGGAGATCATTCATGATATCAGGATTCTTCCCCAAACTATCACTCAGGCTCATACTGCATGGCAGAGCTTCACTTGCAGACTCGGGTGGAACAGCTACAGTGCAGACTGGGTTATTTTCGTCCCGCCTGTGATATAACTTTAGCATGTTGATGTGACAAAGTTGCTTGTTCTTTCTACGATCTGGTGTGGCGATGACATAGTTGACATCACTGAGTTTCTTCTCCACGAAATAAGGACCACTAAACTTGGCTTGAAGAGGTTGCCCATGCACCGGTAGCAGAATCAAAACCTGATCTCCTGGCTGAAAGTGGTAAAACCTGGACTTCTTATCATACCAAGTCTTCATCTTCTCCTGAGCAGCTCCTAAATTCTCTCTCGCCAGCTATAATGCAGTGGACAGCCGTTCTTTGAACTTCATCACATACTCCAGCAGGTTGACGTCATCTTCCTCTGACAACCAGCATTCCTTGAGTAGCTTAAGGGGTCCTCTTACTTCATGGCCAAACAGTAGTTCAAAGGGTGAGAAGCCCAGTGATTCATTTGGAGATTCTCTTGCGGCAAATACAACGAATGGAAGACCTTTGTCCCAGTTTTTCTGATGTTCCAAACAGTATTTCTTGAGCATCGATCTGAGTGTTTGATGATACCTCTCCAACGCTCCTTGGGTCTGGGGATGGTAAGCTGAAGACGTGATCTGGGTAATGCCCAACTCTTTCAGAGACTGCTTGAAAACATTTGACATGAAATTACTTCCCCGGTCTGACTGTACCTCCTTGGGCAGACCAAACTTGGTGAAGAACCCTAGCATTTCCTTAACCACGTTCTTTGCTGAGATATTTCTTAGTGGAATGGCTTCAAGATAACGAGTAGCCATATCAAGCAGGGTCAACACATAAGAAAATCCTGAAGAAGTCTTAGGAAGAGGGCCCACAAAATCCACCAACACACGGGTGAATGGCGTCTCAAAAGGAGGAATGGGAACTAGAGGTGCAACCTTTTCGGTCTGATTACACTTCCCCACAACTTGACAGGTGTGACAAGACTTATAATACCAGGAAACATCTCTGAAGATACCTGGCCAGTAGAAGTGTTTCAAAATGCGTGCCACAGTCTTCCTCACTCCAAGGTGTCCTGCCAAACTGGAATCATGAGCCATCCTACTTATATCCTGCCTACAAACACGAGGGATGACAACTTGATGTACAACCTCCCATTCACAGTCGGCTGATGCTGATGGGGGTCTCCACTTCCTCATAAGTACTCCTGACTTTATATAATAACAAGTAGAAGCACCAGCTGACTCTTCCTCACTGGAAGCAGAGTTAGCCAGACCTTTCAACTCAGGGTCAGCAACCTGCAACTCAACCAACTCTTGACGAGACAAATTATCAACACTACGGGGTACTGCCTCATCTGGTGAGTGGTCCAAATTAGCAAGAAAAGAGTCAGCTAGGATAACATCATCATCATCATTATCCTCTAAGTCACCAGTAACTTTAGACTTAGCCCTAGTGACAGCACATGCAGAGAACACATCAGGGATATCACAATCCTGGGTCGCAGCCACTGGCTCACTAGACAACTGAGGAGCTGGACACACTTGACTTCCACCAATATCATTTCCAAGTAAGAAAGTTACACCTGACATTGGGAGTGTCTCAACCAACCCAACAATAACGGAACCATTAACAAAACCAGACTCTAAATTCACTCTGCACAGAGGGACAGAGAAGTAATTATTCCCTACACCTTGTAAGATTACAGTTTCATCAGAGGAATTAACATTAGAGCCTAGAACACTGGTCAGCATAAGGGATTGGCATGCACCTGTATCACGATATATTTTAACTGATTTCCTGTCATTACTGTCCAGAGGACTGACAAAACCATCAGACAGGAAATTAGCACATGAACTCTTGAGAGTGTCACCCACGTTACTGCTCAAAAGAGGAGCTTCATCATGAGAATTTAATTTACCCCTTAAAGCCGGTTCAGTTAACTCAGTTAAAGAATTCTGGGAACTCTCAAGGGTGGACACTAGACCAACTGACTGAATATTTAAAGACTCCTTTTTGTTCACATCACGCTGTCTCCTGAAACATTTCTCCGTAGTATGACCAAGCTTACTATAATAAGTACATTTACTTTTCTGAAATCTAGAGGTGAAGCTGGTATTTACTTCCTGAGAAACATCATCTTTATTCTCTTTCCTGTTACCTGTACTCTGAGTAGAGGCAACGTACTTACTCTCAGCTTTCCTTTTTTCTTTAGAATATCTCTTGTGAGTGAGAACATATTCATCAGCTAAAACTGCAGCATCAGACAAATTATCTATTCTTTTCTCATCAAGATATAGGCTTACATCTTTATTAATACACCTCTTGAAGTCCTCCAGCAAAATTATCTGCTTAAATTTACCAAAATCAGAATCCACATTCTTAGAATTTAACCACTGCTCTAACAGATCTTCTTTGATTTTTGCATACTTAACATGGGATTGCTTATCTTGCTTATAAGTTGTCCTAAATTTTACTCTATAGGCTTCAGGAACAAGCTCATAGGCCTTAAGAATCAAGCTCTTAACTACATCATAATTATCAAATTGATCCTGAGGCAAAGATGCATAAGTTACTTGAGCTTTACCGGTGAAAACAGTTTGAAGGAGTACTGGCCAATATTTTTTGGGCCAATTAAAACCTATAGCTACCCTCTCAAACAACTGAAAATTCTTTGTTAAATCAGATTCATTAAAAGGAGGAACAAGTTTAACATTTTTAGCCACATCAAAATCATCAGAGCTAGATGATCCAGTTCCACATTGTTTCATGCGATACTCATGGTCTGCCTGAATCCTAACAAGTTCAACTTGTGCGTGAAACTCAGCCTCCTTAGCACGAGCCTCCTGCAGGCCTAGCTGTAACTTAGCTAATTCAATCTGCATTTGCTCATCTGGAGGAGTTACATTAAACAAGCTTTTATTAATTATGTCAACAATTTGATTTTTAGAATGATGAGAGCGAACAGCAATTCCCAACTGTTGAGCAACAAGCTTAAGTTCATTCTTTGTTCTGTTTTCTACATCACACACTGTTTGCACATTTGACAAAAAATCTTTGGCTTCATCAAGAGTAGGAATAGTAGACATCATGAATAAATCACAGTCACAAAATATCAAGCAATATCCTTATGATAATATCCTAAATATCCTGATAAGAGGTCGCCAAATTTATGTTACAGAACAGAGAAAACTGTCCCGCAAAGTTCCAGGTTCAAAACAAAAGAGTTAGGTAAAATTACAAGTTAAAGTTTAATGCTCAAACTAACAACTAAACATTCAGGACTCATAAGGATAATGTAATGACAAAAAACAGGTTAAATATATGGTTAACTGCAATAGCCTCTATTAACACGAAATTAGCAAGAGTAAATTTATCTAAGTCAGCCCTGATAAAATGAGAAAACCGGATAATGCTCAGTTAATGCAATATATATTATTATTACAGATACAAAATACTATTACTACTGGCTGACAGTAAAAACTCTACACCAATCACAAAGACCCCACCAGGCCCACGAACTAACACCCCATGGTATACAGTACAAGAAAAAATATAACAACACTTATACTCAAATTACACAGCAGCTAGATGGCTGGAGACTTCCTGAGCACTCACAAAAATAATAACAACTGTACAGGGGAGGACAGAGATGTGAACAAAATGAAGAGTAGATCTAAGTGGCAATTAATGCAGAGACTGAGCTCATTATATAGGGGCCGGCAGAGCTTGATACAACTTGTAAGAAGGACGCGCAAATGAAGCCATAGGGGACAAAGAGTTGACAATCCTGCTCTGAACAACAGAAAGAACGACTTACTCTACTATAAGGGGAGAAGGGGGAAGTGAAGCAGAACACGCAAGTCCGGTCACTATGGAAGCCACGAGGCGAATCGTGATCAAACATGCAGCATACTGTACGTTAGAATTATACAAAGGATGATGAAATCATAGGCTATTTAACAATATATATATATATATATATATATATATATATATATATATATATATATATATATATATATATATATATATATATATATATATAATATATATATATATAATATATATATAATATAAATATATATAATATAAATATATATAAAATATATATATATATATATATATATATATATATATATATATATATATATAGAAATGGAGTTTTATGCCAGGTACCCCTTTTTTGGATAAGGGCTAAGGCGTTGCCCCTGGGTAGATGACTTTGGTTTGGAGCGTGTAGCATTTTATGACTGGATGCCCTTCCTGATGTCTACCAATGACTCTTGGGTGGATTCGATCCTCCGACCCTTCGATCAGAGCGGAGCGCTCTAACCCACTGAGCCACAGCTGCTATATATATATATATATATATATATATATATATATATATATATATATATATATATATATATATATATATATATAATCATGCACTTAGTGTGTAAGACAGCATGTATACAGGCTATGTTTGTCTTCATTCATAGTGTTACCAAACACTTCACAACCAAGTACAAAAGCCAAAACAGCCTGTGATAATAGTTAACTGTTTTGGAAACTTGTTTATCCTGTAAACTGATTAAAACCCTAACAGTATATAAGTCAACAGGTACGCAGAAGATTATAGTATTATGTTCACGCACGCGGCTACTAAGGCAATTCACAACTAGAAAGAATTAAACTGAGAAAAATGTGACCAATTACAGGGATTTCTTTTACAATACTTCACTGCTATGGAGTTTTTATCATATAAACTGTTTAGGATCCATGATAAATATGATTTCATAAGAGTTTGGCTATCAGAAACAACAGGATCCTTTATAAATACGACGCCAGGGGAATTGGGGACATTAGGGGAGTTGGCCAGGGGATGAGTCAGGTCGTGTAATCTCAAGGCAACGAGAGGCAAAGTTGCAAAGGGGGAGGAGTTGTTGCAAGATTCCTGACAAACTTTTCATACATCAGGTCCGCGCTACTATTAGCCTATATAGCAACTTATTAAACCCTTTCTATAACACGCTTTTATATGGTCTATTTTATAGAAGAAAATATTTCAGAACAAATATATATTATCTTCCTGTCTATAAGCATGTGTCATTTTCCTATACTCGTATTGCCGCTATTTGTTTTTATTCAGAGGAGGAGAGATTTTCTTTACCTGGAAGGGGAGGGGTTCACGACAGCCTTCATTAGCACCTTCACGACGAAAGGCCTCCCTAAAGCTCAGCAAAATCACCCGGGGTCAGCAGGAATATAATGAGGAAGGAGTCACGGTGGGAGGGGTCGAATGGGGAGGTTCAATCTGCCAGCGACGAGACGGAAAGTTGGAGGAAGAGGTTACCCAGCCTTGGAGAGTTGGTGGGCCGTATCAACACTCTTATTTTACTGACTCCTCAATATCCTCTTAAGGCAAACTAAGTCGATATCAATAACATCAATAACAAAGACGTGGAGATTACGATCCCTTGGCTCAAGAAGGTTAATGAATGCTGTCACTAGACTCAAGAATTTTTAAGACACTCCTAGACTCAAGAAAGTTTATGAATACCGTCCCTAGGCTCAAGAAAGCTTACGAATACGGCCTCCAGACTCAAGAAAGTTTACGAATACGGCGCCAATCTGAAGGGGTAGGGCAAGAAGCAACTCCAGCCAGTCTCATCAGCGAAGGAAACTGCTCCCTTTGGCTATCGTTTTCGGAAAAGATGGAGCTGAGTTTGGATTCGTCTGGAAGAAATCGGCGCATCCAACCGTCGTAAAGGCAGGCTTCCTCGGCTCGCCATGCTGGTAGTTCTCATACTTTTGTACGACCCGGTTCCTGCCTCTGGATCCCTCCTTCCCCGTGTATTCAAGGCAAATGGTGGTGATGGTGGTGGTGGTGGTGGTGGTGGTAGCCTTGGGATGTTGCTGGTGTTGCTGATCAGAAAGATGATGATGATGATGATGATGATAATGATAAGCAGTGTTGTAGATATTTCGCCTTGATCCCAAAAAGTTACAGCATATAATTTGTAAAATAACTTTTATGTGAGGCGACGACGATGACGATATGTTGCTTCCTCTTGTTTGGAGCCGAGGAGGAGGAAGGCTGGTAGCAACTTTCATTCCTGCTGCTCTTCGTTTTTAGAGAAAGAGCCGTCACGCTCTTACTGACGCTGCGTCCATGTGCTCCTGCAACTTAGTTAAAATTCGCGTCAGAGTTATGTGATCGCGCAAGTGACTCAGCCAACCATCTGTCACTGGTATTAATAAATTCTCCTCTGCCTGGGTACACACGGCCACGTTTTCTTAGCTTGAAATAAATCGTCTGGCGTTACTTGGAACAAAGATACAATTCTTCAGTCTCGTAAAAATGTTGTTTCATAAATTTTTACCTTTTAGACGGTCGTGGGTACATGAGAAAAAAAGAAAAAAAAAAAAAAACTTACGGTACCTGGAATACAATGTTCTTAACACACTTCACAGCCGAAGCAATAACTCACTGACGGCGGTATACGAATTTCACTCGTCTCAGGGAAACCTACTACTATTGCTACTACTACTACTACTACTATTACTACTAGTACTACTACTACCATTAATAACAATAACAACACAGTCTTATTCAGCTGACGAGGGCCTACAAGTACTCAACGCAATAATAAATGCTATAACCTTCATAATTATATTCAGTGTATCAAAAACCCAATTCCTATGTCATTTAACTAGTCAGAACCTCTCACAATAATATCCAGTCCACAACATACACCTTCATCGTCCCTAAATATCAGGGGGATAACTTTCTCTTTTACATCCTTTGTAACAACGTCATCCCGGAGATTAAGTGTGCTAAACCGACTCCGTAATTTCTTTATCCCTGCACACTAGCTGACTTTGCACAGTGAAAATTATTCACCCCGGTGAGGAGTACTGCTTTTTTGTGTGGGGGCGTTCCACCAACATGCAGCTCTTCTCAGCAGGGTGAAAGCTAAGGATTTACGCTTTCTCTCTCTCTCTCTCTCTCTCTCTCTCTCTCTCTCTCTCTCTCTGCCATTTACTGCTACCTCAATAATCACTGCCCCTCTAAACTGCTCACCTTGATCCCTACCTGATAGTCCAGAGCTCTCTCAATTAGTTCTTGTAGTCCTTCAAGTATGCAAATGGTTAACTCTATAGCCGTCTTCCCTTGTCTGATTTTCCCTCTGCTTATGAACTCCAGTCTTTTAAACGCAACGTGTCCAGGCATTTTGACAAAAATAAAAAATAGATCTAGGTTCTTACATTGTTGTTCAGTTTTCCCCTGAAACACCATTATTTAAAGTTTCCGCTTTTGTTATGTTATCTTTTGTTTTCATATAACAAACAACTACTTTCCTTGTCACTCTCTGTAGTCACTATCTATATATATATAAGAGCCGCATTGTTTGTTTGTCCTTCAATCACGCCCAAACCAAGTCCCAGAAACCCCCAGACCCATATCGGTATAAATGCTGAATCAGGGTGACCAAAGGATGATTTTAGGGGGGTCAAAATTCAGATCTGGGTCATTTGAGGTCACCGGTAGAGAGAGAGAGAGAGAGAGAGAGAGAGAGAGAAATCTTAAACAAAAACATTTAAAACAAAACAATACCAGCATCATCATCATCGTCCTCAACACTGTCCAATCCTGTATTGCCCATTAGTAACGTCGAGGCCAGACGACACGACTCTCACACCAGTTATTAAAGACGAGTGACCGGTCGCCCTCCCAAGACTGATATTGTGGAAGAAGTACACATTAATCATCCCTCGAATTTAATCCCACTTAAGCCACATCGGGCTGGAGCGCCGCAACCCACTAGACAACCAACCATCCAAAATAATAATGAAAGACAAAGAAATAACATGCAATAATTACCAAGACAAAGAAAGACAGACGAACAGGGGAGACAAAAGGAAAAAATGATAAAAGAGGGAAGTGGAAGACAATGAGTGATAAAAGGCGATAATGTCACGCTGAGGGAGGAAAAGATGAGAAAAAAATGGAGATAATGACATGAAGATGAACTAAACAAAGACAAACATAGAGGAGAAAGAGGGAAGGAAGTAGTACAGGAAGACGAGAGAGGATTTATAGAATTATATGACAACGAAAAGGAATATAAAGGAAAACAAATGGGGTGAATAAAAAGTATATTTATTTAAACGAATGTGAAAATATATTTACAAAGATAACTTGTTTATATAGTACACACACACACACACACACACACACACACACACACACACACACATGTACGTATGTATTTATGTATGGATGTACGCATATATGAATTTTTTTTTTATGTGAAGAAGAAGGAACCAAAGGCCATGCGCCCGCAAAACTGTTCCTTCCAAGAGAAAAACAAAAAAAAGAGGGAGCCAAATTCAAGATCCATTCATTTCGAGATGCCTGGACATACTGCGTTTGAAAGACTGGAGATCATAGGAAGCAGGAAATTCAGACAGAGGGAGACAGTTCAAGAGTTGACCTGTTGCATAAATGAAGGACTGGGAGTAACGGTTAACTCTTGCATTAGAGAGCTGGACAGAAAAGGGGTGAGAGTTTGCTACTAGACGGGCGCTTCGCGCCCGTCGTAGAAGTGGAGGAATGCATGCAGACAGTTCAGAGGAACAGTGACCATTGAAGCAGCGATAGAAAAGAGATAAAGATGCAACACTGCGGCCAAGAGACAGAGGTTGAAGGGAGTCAGTAAGAGGGGGAGAGTTAATGAGACGAAAAGCCTTTGACTCCACCCTATTGAGAAGAGCTGTATGTGGGGAGCCTCCTCACACATGAGAGTTGTACTCCACACAGGGGCGGATAAAACCTCTGTACAGAGTCAACAATTGTGCAGGGGCAAAGAAGGAACGGAGTCGGCTTAGCACACCCAATCGCTTGGAAGCAGATTTTACAACAGATGTAATATGATCTTTCCAAGACAAGTCCCGAGCAAATGAAACCCCAAGCATGTTCAAGGATGATGCAGGATTAAGTTGAGTATTATTAAACATAAGTGGGTATACCTGTGGAAGATTCTGTCGGGTTGATAGGTGCAAAAACTGAGTCTTTGATGCATTAAAAACAACCATATTATTTTCACCCCAGTCAGAGATACGAGCCAAGTCAGACATTAGGTGTGCCATAGCCTCATCCCTTGTTTGTTGAAGTAACTGTTGAGATGGACGTTGTGGGAATCGAATGGAAAGGTGAAGGGTGGAGTCATCAGCGTATGAGTGGATAGGGTTAGATGTACAGCTTAGAAGATCATTGATGAATAAAAGGAATAGAGTTGGTGATAGGACAGAGCCCTGAGGAACACCACTGTTAACAGATCTAGGAGGTGAACGATGTACAGTATGCATGCTGAATGCACGTATATATGTATGTATGTATGTATGAATATATGTATCCATGTATGGAGGGTGGGAGGGAGAAAGTACAAAGAAATACAAAGGAAAGCAAACACCAACAGACCTGTTGGTCCTTTCGTGACTATCTGGTATGGGGAAGGTTATAACTAAGAAAACTATTCTATCAGCTAAAGACGAGAGAGAGAGAGAGAGAGAGAGAAAGAGAGTTTATCCTTTCAATTCAGTCTCCTAAGCTGAATAAAATCTAGAGAAAGCCAGAACATGGGTTAAAAAAATAAATCACCAGATTGAAGGGGTTAAGAAATGAGCTAGGAAAAATTAAATAAAAAGATGAAATAGAAGAAAACGAAAGAGGAAGTTGGAAAAATAAAATAAAAATGATATAAAAAAAAACGAACGATATATGTTTGACAGGAGAAAGGGTTATAAATTTTACAGGCGTCCAGTTAGGGAATATGTAAAGTGAATAAAAGAACAAAGAATTGGGGATGACAGACAGATAGACAGATACATACAGATAGATATAACAGCTACATAGATAGATGGATGGATGGATGGATGGATAATCAGACAGGGGTCGACTGATATAGAAATAAAGACAGACAGAAGATAGATTGACAGACGGAGATATTCAGACAGGTAGATAGGTAAATGGATAGATAAATGAAGGGATGGATAAATATTCAGACACACGGGTGGACAGATATACACAGATATAGACAGATAGATGGATAGAAGATAGACAGACAGACCGAGATATTCAGACAGTTAGGTAGGGAGATAGATAGATAGATAGACAGGTAGACAGATACACAAATACAAGACTGACTGACAGGGAGATATTCTGGCAGGCAGACAGATATATAGGCAGATGGCAAGATAAACAGACTGACAGACTGGGAAATTCAGACGGGTAGATAGACACACTGGCAGACAGACAGACACTGACATCGACAGGGAGATATGCAGACAGACGGGTAGATATAAAAATAAATTAATAGGAATAATCGATAGACAGACGTACACACCACGATCATTAAGTGACAGAATTATCACTCTTAGGCCCATATTCTCGTCGGTTAAGGAAGCTCCCTAACACCTCCTCCTCAGTGATTTATTTCGCTTATTATACCTTGCCGTCCTCTTGTTAAATCATTCTGATATCACCACGCCCTGCATAAATAATGTACAAAACGATATTAGCCAGCCCTAACCCCCCCAAAAAAAAAAAAAAAAAAAAATCGGTAAGGAAGAGGTGTTAGGAAGCGTCTTTGCCAGTCGTGAATAAATAATGTACACGATATTAGCCTGCCCTATCCAAAAATAAATTGGTACGGAAGAGGAGTGAGGGAGCTTCTTTACCAGTGGTGACTAATGTACTGTACAAAACGATATTAGCCAGCCCTATCCCAAAATAAATTGGTAAGGAAGTGGTGTTAGGGAGCTTCTTTGCCCGTCAAGAATACCGATCTAAGATGCTTATAACTATCTCAGCTGAAAAAAAAAAAAATAGAGTTCTTCTGCTCATGTGTGTGCTAATCTATGTATCTATCAATAAATCTATATATCTATCTGCAACCAGATACCTTAATCCCGGAGAGGGTGGCTACTAACAAATCCACTTCATGTCATCCTGTCCACCGCCATCAGGCTGACCTCTCTCCAACTCACACCATCCTCATTCATATACATCTCCATCCCCATCCCTCATCTCATTCTCGGTCTACCCCTTTCCCACTCCCACTCCATCTCACTCACATACACTCTCCTATAATAGTAACTCATCTCCAGTCGTGGAGACCAAAATATATCATGATAGTTTTCCAAATACTTTCCAGCAAATCCTCAAGAAATATTTAACAAGAAGTGCCGCCATCTTACCGTCTGAGGGAATATCAGTAGTACAGCACCTTCAACACATACCTGAGGAGGAAGAGTGGAGCAATTAGTGTGGAGCCAGGCCACGTGGAGGCAATAGTAATGGGATATGTGGGTTAACCAGCAAAAGAAGTGGATGAGGTAATAGCATTACATAGATATATTAGAAAAAAATATATATCAAATATAGAGCACTAACAGTAGTAGTAGTATAGTAGTAGTAGTAGTAGTAGTAGTAGTAGCAGTATAGTAGTAGTAGTAGTAGTACTAGCAGTATAGTAGTAGTAGTAGTAGTAGTAGTAGGTGGTGGTAATAATAATAATAATAATAATAATAATAACTAGAACTCTGTAACTGTCCTGTTGACAGTCACTAGTCTCCACCTACTGTTTCTTAGAATGACCCTGACCCATCTGGGAAGATCTGGATTTTTTCTATCAGCAATGACCCATATTAGGACAAATGACCTGGGCCATTCAGATTCCTTGCGCACGTCCCATTGAAATCTCCTATAGACACGACCAATTTATCTGTTCACAACATAATACTGATATGAAATTTTCTAACACGCTCTTCCACTGCACATAAAGGATTTTTTTTTTAAATCAGCAATGGCCCATGCCAGGACACATAACGTCGTGAGACTCTGAGGCCGGAATAATAATAATACCAGAATAACAACTGGTGATGACTGAAATTCAATAGAGGTCGTAGTAATAAGGAATGAATATTGATCAGTGGAACAGGTGAGCAAAATAATGAAACAGGCCAAAAATGGCAACAATCAAGCCACTGATATTGCCTCAATGAGACCATTTTTTTTTTTTTTTAATTCGTGCCACCTTTAAACTTTTTCAAACCAAATGAGGGAAATTTGGAAGCGGGGAGAAGGGAACAGATATAACCTTCATTATCTATTTCATATATCAGCGTCCCCTCTCACTCTGAATAAAATAAGTCCGAAATAGGATGAATACAAAACAAACGTTATCATGGCAGTGTGTACAGTTTTGGCCAGGATTATCGCTCCATTTTTTTGGCCATAGAATTGCGAAATGCTTACACAATATTTTAAAAAGTGTGTTAGGTTTCGAAGATAAGATCACGTAGTTTCAAAAGTCATCGTTCATGGTCTTCCTCTTTATCGTATGGCATAGATCGATATTACAGTCCCAAACAGTACATGCAGATCCCTTAAGACATTCGCTTTATGTAATGATTTAGTTTTATTTTTACTACCTTAATCTGACTCTATTCGACTAAGGAAGGACGCAGAGTGTACTGGTGAACGGGTTAATGAAGTCTCTCTCTCTCTCTCTCTCTCTCTCTCTCTCTGTAAGGAAGAAAGAAGCAACACAATGAAGCCTGCAAGTTGTTCTCAAGGAAAAACTAAACAAAAGAGCCAATTTCAAGATTCGCTTATTCTGAGATGCCCAGACACAATTCTTTTAAAAGCCTGGAATAAACCATTGACAGAAGGAACTACGGGCTGAGGAAGACAGCTCCACAGGTGACTTGTTGCATACATGAAGGACTGAGACTACTGGTTAACACCTGCACGAGACAGCTGGACAGAAAAGGGGTGAAAGTGGGCTGCCAGACGAGTACTTTGCTCCTAATGCAAACAGACAACTAAAAAAAGCATTATGTTTAGAAGAGTATGCTGATCTCTCCGTGTCACAAAAAAAAAAAAAAAAAAAAAAAAAAAAAAAATATGGTCAGAAGCAAGGTTATGAAGATAACACTCTTTTTACATTAACTTGGCCTAAAATTTCCATCTACCTTGGCCTAAAATTTCCGTCCCTCGATCCTGAAAGCTGAGTTGTAACAGTGTATTAAGCCTAAACTATGGTGCTAGACACGAAAAAGTGCTATGGAATGGATGCAGAGCCATAGCACTGTCTTTTTGTGCCACTGAGTCACGTGATATACAGAAGATCGAATTTCCGGGCCAAGTGAAGGTGAAAGAATTACAGGAAAACGTGAGGTGCGAATCTCCTAGTCACCAGGGTTAAGAGTAGTACTCTCTTAACCCTGCTAGTCACCAGCTTGCCATCCATCCCGGGGGCATATTCCCGATTTCTATTGCTATTCGGCACTCCTGGCAGCCGCTGAGCCGTAGGTGACGCTCGGGTCGAGGCTCACAAAGTAACCACATGATTCTCTTATAACTGTTCTCACTGTATTTCCCGGCAAAAAGTACACAGGAGCACGTAATCCTAATCTAACCTAAACCGGGTCGGGTGCCGAAGTCCAACAGACTTCGGGAATTTGCATCCCTGGGAGTACCGCCATGTTGGACTGGTGCTACATCTCCTCCCTCGGTTACGAAAAACCCCTAAGCTCTCGAAAATCGTCTGAAGACTGTAAGACTAAAATTTAAGACGCCATTGCAGCATTTACATCGGAGACAAAACAATGCTTCTTTCATTATTTCACATCTTTCAACATAATTTCGTCTGCAGGCTAATGTACCTATTAAGATGCCTGGTATATTAATCAGCCCTTAGATGATTATTATGTGAAGGAATTGGATGGAATGTGACAAAGGTCCGTATTCTCGTCGGTTTAGGAAGCTCCATAACATGTTTTTCAAGTGAATTATTTTGCTCATTACACCTTACTGTTGTCTCCTCTTACCTAAATCTTTACGGTCTGTCCATACTCGGGAAAAGTAACTTATTAAAGGACCTAAACCATCCATATCCTAAACTAAATAGCGAAGGAAGAGGTGTTCGGGAGCTTCATTACCCTACGAAAATACGGACTGGACCAACATTTGATCTCCATTTTGATGCCTGCCATGTCAGCCACGCTGCTTAAGGGTTTTCACTGAAGGCTCGGAATGAAATCGTGGCCTTGTTTGATATCGAGTTTTCCCGGAATGCTACCGAACTGGTGTGTGTGTGTGTGTGTGTGTGTGTGTGTGTGTGTGTGTGTGTGTGTGTGTGTGTGTGTGTGTGTGTGTGTGTGTGTGTGTGTGTGTGTGTGTGTGTGTGTGTGTGTGTGTGTGTGTGTGTGCGTGCGTGCGTGCGTGCGTGCGTGCGTGCGTGCGCGCGCGCGCGCTTTCTGCTAGCGCGAAAACGTTTTTGCAAATGCACATTCTGTAAATTTCCCAAGAATTCTGGAACACATCCCCATCATTATTATTATATTATTATTATTATTATTATTATTATTATTATTATTATTATTACTATTGTTGTTGTTGTTGTTATTGTCATCATCATCATTTTTTTAGGTTCCGTAATGTTTCAATATTCCAACTTAAGGAATATATACAGAGTGATTCAGTTCTCTGAGACTACACAATAAACTCATTAATTTCGTTATTAATGAACCTGTTCAAGTAAAATTTGGTACTTCCTTTGTTCACTTCAATAGAGTTTATCCAAATTTATACTAAGTGTTCAAAGCAGTCCCATTCCGCGGTTTTTTATGCGAGGAAGAAGAAACCTAAGGCGTATAACCGACTTATTTTTCCAAACTAATTTTCGGAGCTACATAACTATTAGGACTGCTGCATTCTCCCTAAAAATGTTTTTCTTTTTTCTAGCCAATACAATATAAGGTTTGTTTTACATTAATTTTTTTTTCTTAAAGTAGTCCCAAGGCCAGGAAAAAATAAAAACAGTAGTGGTCGGGGAGCATCATTTTACCACCTCAGAAAAGGTTATGTTTTTGTCGGCATTGGTTAGTTTGTCTGTTTGTCTGTTAGCAGGATTACTCAAAAAGTTATAAACGGATTTTGCTGAAATTTTTTGGAGGGGTAGGGTGTGGCCCAAGGAACAATCCATTAGATTTGGTGGTGATCCGGATCATCATTCGGACCCAGGAATTTGTGGAATGTTTGTCCACATAATATCTTCAAAAGTCCACAACGAATTTCAATGAAATTTTGTGGGAAGGTGGGTCATGGGCCAAGAAAGAATTGACTAAATTTTAGGGCGGATTCGGATCCGGATCCTGCAGTGGTATTGGCGGAGGTATGCGCTCTCTGTGTGCTATATAGTTTTCCGCATATGTTTCACTGATTTTAAATGTAACAGTGTTTTCCACTGCAGTATAGAGTTGATGCTGACAGAAGACTGTGCGTATGGAGTTTCATTTAATCCATTCACTATACAATTTTTACTCTAACCTTGCCTAAAACTGCCATCTCTCCATCTTGAATGCTGCGTTCTAACAATAGGTCAACACAAAAACATGATCTTAGTCACGATGCAGTCCTGTGAAAAGGATGCAGAGCCGTAGTAGCCTACTCTCTCTGTCTGCAACTAAACTACGGGAAATAAGCCGAAAAGAACTAAAATCTAGGCCAAGTTGGAGCAAAATGAGTATAACAACGAGTACACTGGCGTTGTCCTATAGTGACTGAAGCTTCAGAGACAATAATGACCACGCAACGATCGAATAATTTAGTGCACAGGTCTCTGTAAACCCTTTAACTACGACGGGGCAATACTAAGTAAATCATTGGGAGGTAACAAGAATAAGATCTGTTTGTAATATGTTCGACCCTGGGAACAGACTGGAAAATCCGTTCCCTTAATCACAAACCTTCTCACCAATACCCACCGTCCGCAGTGAATACCGGTACATGCTATGGATACGTACTTCGCGACTGGTGTTGTGGTATTAGCGAGGGTGTTTTTAGGACATCTGGGTGGGTCTTGTGGGGAATTGTGTTTTAGCGAATACATATCAACAAACCGTTCCCTATTCCAGACTGGTCGAACGCGCGTCCTTTCAGACACTACATCAGTTCTCTAACCACTGAACCCATGTGGTAGCAATACAGAAAATTTATATTCACTTCAGTTTAATTATTCCATCCCCAGCTGAATAAAATCGTCCGTAGATTGACAGAATATAATACCAAGGCGTCATTGCACTGAGATTCAACAAGCAGCGTAAAGACAGCCACTGAAAGGAAAGGAGGGAAAAAGACAAAAAGACCTTAATATTATTACATTAAAAAAAATATATGTAATTTTTCTTCTTCTGGTTATCTGAAGATTTAATGAAAAAACAAAAGTGAAAAGTTTTACCTGAAAAATTCTTTGGCTTTTCTTTATTTCTCTTTGACTTCCTTTTTCCTTCCTCTCTCCCTAACCTTCTCCCTTCCTCCATCCTTTCTTCCTTCCTTCCTTTACTACTAAGTATACTTTTTTCTTTCATTCTGTCCATTCTTTCCCCCTCCCTCCTTCTTTTCATCATCCTGTCTTCATTTTCTTCTTTCTTTCTTCCCCATCTCTCCCGCTCCTTCCTCGTGTCTTTCATTCATTCTGTTCTCCCTCCTTCCATCCTTAGTTTCTTCCTCATCTTTTCTTCCTTCTTTATTTCCTCGCCCTTCTTTTCTTCTCCACTTCTTTCTTTCGGTCCTCCATCCCTCCATCATTAGCGTCTTTCTTTCTTCTTCATTTCCTCCTTCTAACCTCCATTTCCTTCCTTCTTTCTTTCTCCCTTTATTGTCTTTCCTTCTCTTCATCCTACCTGCTTTACTTCCAATCTCTCTCTCTCTCTTTTCCATAGTCACGTTGCTTATTCCTTCGCCCCTTCTTGCTTCCTCTCCTTCCTCTCTATCTTCCTTCCTTCCTTCCTTCATTTCTTTCTCCCTCTCTCCCTCCTTTAATTCCTCACGTCCTTTCTTCCTCCTTCTTGCCTTGCCTTCCTTTCTACATTCACTTCTTCCTCCCTCCTATCCTCACGTCCTTCCTTCCTCCCGCTCGCTATGCCTTCTTTACATCTTTCCTTCCATCCCACCTCCCTCCCTCCCTTCCTTCCTTTACCCGAAGCTCTCATCCTCAATTCTTTTCTACCTTCCTTTCATCCTTCTCTCGCCTCCTTTCATTCCTCTTGTCCTTTCTTCCTCCCTCTTGCCCCGCCTTCATCCTCCTTCCATCCTTCCTTTCTGTTTTGCTCACTCTCTCCCTCCCTCCCCCTTTTCCTTCCTTTATCCGAAGCTCTCATCCCCCCTTCTTTTCCTCCTTCCTTTCATTCTTCTCTCCCCTCCCTCAACCTTCATCGTAATCTTCTCAGAAAACTTTGAAGAAAGTAACACAGAAAACGAAAATACTTTTCTTTCCAGTCGATCCAAACTATAGGGATGAAGAAGAGCATAATATTAATACAAATAAGCAATAATAACTAATAAAAATAATAATAATAATAATAATAAATAATAATATTAATAATAACAGTAGTAGTAGTAGTAGTTGAATTAGTAGTAGTCGTACTAGTAGTAGTAGTAGTTGTGGTAGAAGTAATAGTAGTAGTAGTGGTGGTAATAATAATAATAATAATAATAATAATAAAAATAATAATAATAATAATAATATCATCATCCTCAATCTAAGCAATACTTCTCACATATAAAGTGGGGTAGACAGGATACAGACACAGAAAGGAAGATTTAAAGAAGGAAAACTACTAGCATATCCTCGTGTGTGTGTGTGTGTGTGTGTGTGTGTGTGTGTGTGGAGCAATATTGGCTTCTTTATGACATGGTGGTGCTGTGGGAGAGGGGGAGGGGGAAGGGAAAGATGGTAGAGAGAGAGAGAGAGAGAGAGAGAGGTAAAAGGAAACAAGAGGAAGGAAGGAAGGGATGGGAAAAGGGAGACGCAAAGACAGAAAAGAAAAAAAAGGCGGGGAAGAGAGAAAAGATGAGAGAGGGAGAAGGGGGGATCTGTGGCTTTATCCTATCACAGGGAAAAAGAAAAAATCCCAGGCCCAAGGGAAAAGATATCAGCGATTTTTCAATATACAGTATATAGGACCCATAAAATTTTTCACATTTTTCCACATATATTTCCAGGAATTTTTTCTTATACTTTCATTCATGTCTTTCATACATTTTTCATATACTTAGTCTCCCTTTTTTTTTCCGCTCATTTTCGTATTCAGTTTTTCATTCATTTTAAACACATTTCCATATATATCTCGGTATACAGTTTTAGATACATTATTCAGATACACCTTTCCATGAATATTAATAAACAGTTTTTTTTTTTCTTTTTTCATAATCAGGATTTCACAGCTTCCATACGTGTCTATAAACTATTTCTATCGAGACACCTGTGTTGAATATATTTTCCGATACATGTTGTTTAAATCTGCAGTTGTGTGTAATTGTCCATAGGTTTCCTTTTCCATATATTTCCTTCATAAAATATTTTTTCAGTATATAAACATGGCTTTTCATTCCTTTTAAATATGGCCTTCCATTCCTCGTTATAGGTTTAGATCTCAAAAACCTGAGGTCCAATGATACACACACACACACACACACACACACACAATCATTATCATCATCATAGTCAATATCAGCAATAAAAACCCCAATTCCTACTACAAGTGTTTAAACATTAAACATTGTAAATAAAACGAATATTAGTCAAACGCTAATATATTCTCAATTTCCAGTAGACTTGGTTACCATCTATAGAAAGCTTGGATAGACTCTGGATAAGACTGAGAAAAAATAAAAGGAGCAGATACAAATTAAACAAAATTCTGAATATATACATTAGATATATGTGCATGTTAAATGACTGGCTTCAATCAAACGAGACAAAGTAAACGGTAACAGCCTATCCAATACTATCCTATCCATTCGCGTAGGTCCTGAGGCTAGACTAGGATACCGCGATCCAGGACTCGTATATATAAAGAATCCTGGCCAATCAATAGAATATAATCACCCACCATAACAGTTCGATATTTTTACACTCCATCGTTTTTTTCCGTATTTTGTCATTAATATTCACTCGTAAATGAATTGCAAAGTATTTCGTACCTTCAGTAAATATAAGGGTGAAGGAGTAAGTGTAGGGGTGAGAGGGCAGGTGTATGGGTGAAGGAGCGAGTGTAGGGGTGAAGGAATAAGTGTAGGGGTGAGAGGGAAGGTGTAGGCCTAGAGGTGAAAGAGTAAGTGCAGGCGTGAGAAGGCAGGTGTAAGGGTGAAGAAGCAAGTGTAGGGGTGAGAGGGCAGGTGTTGGGTGAAGGAGTAGATGTAGGGGTGAGAGGGCAGGTGTTGGGTGAAGGAGTAGATGTAGGGGTGAGAGGGCAGGTGTAGGGGTGAAGGAGTAAGTATAGGGATGAGAGAGCAGGTGTAGAGGTGAAGGAGTAAGTGTAAGGGATAGAGGGCAGGTGTAGGGGTGAAGGAGTAAGTGTAGGGGTGAGAAGGTAGGTGTAGGGGTGAGAGGGCAGGTGTAGGGGTGAGAGGACAGGTGTAGGGGTGAGAAGGCAGGTGCAGAGGTGATGATGTAAGTGTTGGGATGAGAAGGCAGGTGTAGGGGTGAAGGAGTACGTGTAGGGGTGACGTAAGTGCAGGAGTGAAGCAGCAAGTGTAGAGGTCAAGGAGCAGGTGTAGGGACGAAGAAGCAAGTGTAGGAGTGACAGGACAGGTGTAGGGATGAGAGGGCAGGTGTAAGGGTGCTACAAAAAGTGTTGGACAGAACTGTGGAGGTGAAAAGACTAGTATACGAGTAAAAGACGAAGGATACGAGGAGAACGGATCCATAAAAGTTAAGACGAAAAATCGCTTGAAAGTGCAGGAGTAAAGGCGAAAAAACATAAAAAAATAAACAAAGCGAGGTGACTGAGCATATTCAACAAAGTCTCAGATAATAACCAAAGTACCCAATATACCGAGAAAAGCGAGACAGAGAAGAATAAGACCGAGAAAAACATACATAAAGTCAGCCAATACCGTATTTCACAGCTCCAAGATAGTCAACACCCCAGGCTTCTCAAACTCTGGGAAGAAGCAGGAGTTTCTGCCAAAAAGTTTTCCACGATCACTCCGATGCCGTGACAGATTTAATGGATTGAAATGATGGATTCTCTCTCTCTCTCTCTCTCTCTCTCTCTCTCTCTCTCTCTCTCTCTCTCTCTCTCCAATGCCCCTTCCGGTACCACAGGGTCCAGGTCACCTCGTAAGCGCTGTATGAGTCCCAGCGCTGTGACAGACCCTCGCTGAAAAATGTAGGAGTAACTATGACTTGTACCTCTTTCCTTATCCCTTAAAACACACACACACACACACACACACACACACACACACACACACACACACACACACACACACAAGCACGCACACACAAGCACTCACGCACGCGCGCTCACACACACACACACACACACACACACACACACACACACACACACACACACACACACACACACACACACATTTTAGGAGCTGAATAAAATCGTCCGTCGTTCAGGTTGAATAAAATGTGAAGTTCTTAATATATATATATATATATATATATATATATATATATATATATATATATATATATATATATATATATATATATATATATTAATAGTGATAACCTGTAACACATCTGGTAGGCGAGATTTTCTGTGAACACTAAAATCTGGTAATTGGTGAACCAAACAAATGTTGGAAATTCGCATCTGTAGGGCAAGTTTCTGCACTTAGTTCGTTTTTAAGCAATATTTGTCGAATTAATAAAACAACAATACTGTTTTTAACTTTGCCACAAATTACCATCTCTCCATCTTGAATGCGAAGGTTTAACACTAAAATATGATGCTAGTCACAAATAATTTTTTTTTTTAAATAATGCAGAGCCGTAGTACTCTCATTCTCTGCCACTCCGCTATAGACAATATGCTGCAAAAAAACGATAACCTGGGACAGCTTTAAAGTAAGAGGTACAGCATGGAAGAAAATCATTAGGTGTGGTAAGCAAAATAAATCGATAAATGAAACACTTCTCATATTAGTCTTGCTTTTTCTGAAGATAATAACAGTTTCGGCCCGACTTGGACCTTCTCAAGGTTGGCATTTACACGAAAAGATGAGAGAGAGAGAGAGAGAGAGAGAGAGAGAGAGAGAGAGAGTGTGTGTGTGTGTGTGTGTGTGTGTGTGTGTGTTTATATAAGATTTTAATTTGATGGTGTGGTGGGGACTTTTCAAAGAGTATGAGTCTCTCTCTCTCTCTCTCTCTCCCAGGAACGACCTCCATTATATTCCTCACTATCAAGACGTCTTTTGCATATTATTCTCACTACCGAATGATTTTTAATACAATTACTGAAAGCCGTGTGGTAGTCAGTGTTATTAACAGTATTTTCATCCATACTACCAGGCTGACTTTTTTTTTTTTTTACCAATTTCTTTTCATTCAGATTTTAAGACCTATAGCTTGGTGAAGGAGGTACTGCAATTATTTTGTTGTCACTTCATTCTTCCCCCACCAGACAGTTTCGTTTGATGGAGAGTTATTTGTTGTTTTATATACAGGCTAAGGAGATGTTTGTTAGTGAAGGTGTTACTGCATTACCTGTAATACCTATGTTGTTGTTGTTGCTGGTGGTAGTAGTGGTGGTGCTGGTGGTAGTAGTGGTGGTAGTAGTGGTGGTGGTGGTGATGGATGTAGTAGTAGTGGTGGTGGATGTGGTGGTGGTGGTGGCGGATGAAGTGATGGTGGTGGATGTATTGGTGGTGGTGAATGTAGTGGCGGTGGTGGTGGTGGTGGTGCTGATGATGGTGGTGGTGGATGTAGTGGTGGTGGATGTAGTGTTGGTGGTGGTGGTGGATGTAGTGTTGGTGGTGGTGGATGTAGTGGTGGTGGATGTAGTGGTGGTGGTGAATGTAGTGGCGGTGGAGGTGGTGGTGGTGCTGATGGTGGTGGTGGTGGATGTAGTGGTGGTGGTGGATGTAGTGGTGGTGATGGATGTAGTGGTGGTGGTGGATGTAGTGGTGGTGGTGGATGTAGCGGATGTTGTGAATGTGGTTGTGGTGGTGGTGGATGTGGTGGTGGTGTTGGTGGCGGTGGTAGATATAGTGGTGGTGGATGTTGTGGTGGTGGTGGTGGATGTTGTGGTGGTGGTGGTGGATGTTGTGGTGGTGGTGGTGGTGGATGTTGTGGTGGTGGATGTAGTGGTGGTGGATGTAGTGGCGGTGGTGGTGGATGTTGTGGTGGCGGTGGTGGATGTTGTGGTGGCGGTGGTGGATGTTGTGGTGGTGGTGGATGTTGTGGTGGTGGTGGATGTACTGTTGGTGGTGGTGGTGGTGGATGTACTGGTGGTGGTGGAGGTGGTGGATGTTGTGGTGGTGGTGGTGGATGTTGTGGTGGTGGTGGATGTAGTGGTGGATGTTGTGGTGGTGGTGGATGTTGTGGTGGTGGTGGATGTAGTGGTGGTGGTGGATGTAGTGGTGGTGGTGATGTAGTGGTAGTGATGGATGTAGTGCTGGTGGTGGATGTAGTGGTGGTAGTGGATGTGGTGGTGGTGGTGGTGGTGGATGTTGTGGTGGTGGTGGATATTGTGATGGTGGTGGATGTGGTGGTGGTGGTGGATGTGGTGGTGGTGGTGGTGGATGTGGTGGTGGTGGTGGATGTGGTGGTGGTGGTGGATGTTGTGGTGGTGGATATAGTGGAGGTGGACGTAGTGGTGGTGGTGGATGTAGTGGTGGTGGTGGATATAGTGGATGTAGTGTTGATGGTGGATGTAGTGATGGTGGTGGATGTAGTGGTGGTGGTGGATGTAGTGATGGTGGTGGATGTAGTGGTGGTGTTGGATGTAGTGGTGGTGGTGGATGTAGTGGTGGAGGTGGATGTAGTGGTGGAGGTGGTTGTAGTGGTGGTGGTGGATGCAGTGGTGGTGGTGGATGCAGTGGTGGTGGTGGATGTAGTGGTGGTGGTGGATGTAGTGGTGGTGGTGGATATAGTGGATGTAGTGGTGATGGTGGATGTAGTGATGGTGGTGGATGTAGCGGATGTTGTAAATGTGGTTGTGGTGGTGGTGGATGTAGTGGTGGTGGTGGTGGATGTAGTGGTGGTGGTGGTGGATGTAGTGGTGGTGGTGGCGGTAGTGGTGGTGGTGGCGGTGGTGGTGGTGGTAGTGGTGGTGGTGGTAGTGGTGGTGGTGGTGGTGGTGGTGGTGGATGTTGTGGTGGTGATGGATGTAGTGGTGGTGGTGGATGTAGTGGTGGTGGTGGATGTAGTGGTGGTGGTGGATGTAGTGGTGGTGGTGGATGTTGTTGTGGTGGTGGATGTTGTGGTGGTGGTGGATGTTGTGGTGGTGGTGGATGTGGTGGTGGTGGTAGTGGATGTGGTGGTGGATGTTGTGGTGGTGGTGGTGGATGTTGTGGTGGTGGTGGTGGATGTGGTGGTGGTGGTGGATGTGGTGGTGGTGGTGGATGTGGTGGTGGTAGTGGAGGATGTGGTGGTGGTGGTGGATGTGGTGGTGGTAGTGGATGTGGTGGTGGTAGTGGATGTGGTGGTGGTAGTGGATGTTGTGGTGATGGTGGATGTTGTGATGGTGGTGGATGTTGTGGTGGTGGTGGATGTTGTGGTGGTGGATGTAGTGGTGGTGGTGGATGTAGTGGTGGTGGATGTAGTGGCGATGGTGGATGTAGTGGTGGTGGTGGATGTAGTGGTGGTGGTGGATGTAGTGGTGGTGGTGGATGTAGTGGTGGTGGTGGATGTAGAGGTGGTGGATGTAGTAGTGGTGGTGGTGGCTGTTGTGGTGGTGGTGGTGGATGTTCTGGTGTTGGTGGATGTACTGGTGGTGGTGGTGGTGGATGTTGTTGTGGTGGTGGATGTTGTGGTGGTGGTGGATGTAGTGGTGGTGGTGGATGTAGTGGTGGTGGTGGATGTAGTGGTCGTGGTGATGCAGTGGTGGTGGTGGATGTAGTGGTGGTGGTGGATGTAGTGGTGGTGGTGGATGTGGTGGTGGTAGTGGATGTGGTGGTGGATGTTGTGGTGATTGTGGTGGATGTTGTGGTGGTGGTGGATGTGGTGGTGGATGTTGTGGTGATTGTGGTGGATGTTGTGGTGATTGTGGTGGATGTTGTGGTGGTGGTGGATGTGTTGGTGGATGTTATGGTGGTGGTGGTGGATGTGTTGGTGGTGGTGGATGTGTTGGTGGTGGTGGATGTGTTGGTGGTGGTGGATGTAGTGGTGGTGGATGTAGTGGTGGTGGATGTAGTGGTGGTGGATGTAGTGGTGGTGGTGGATATAGTGGCGATGGTGGATATAGTGGTGGTGGTGGATGTATCGGTGGTGGTGGTGGTGGATGTAGTGGTGGTGGTGGTGGTGGATGTGGTGGTGGTGGATGTATCGGTGGTGGTGGTGGTGGATGTAGTGGTGGTGGTGGTGGTGGATGTGGTGGTGGTGGTGGTGGTGGATGAAGTGGTGGTGGTGGATGAAGTGGTGGTGGTGGATGTAGTGGTGGTGGTGGATGAAGTGGTGGTGGTGGATGAAGTGGTGGTGGTGGATGAAGTGGTGGTGGTGGATGAAGTGGTGGTGGTGGATGAAGTGGTGGTGGTGGTGGTGGATGAAGTGGTGGTGGTGGATGAAGTGGTGGTGGTGGATGTAGTGGTGGTGGTGGTGGATGAAGTAGTGGTTGTGGATGTAGTGGTGGTGATGGATGTGGTGGTGGTGGTGGATGTGGTGGTGGTGGTGGATGTAGTGGTGATGGTGGTGGATGTAGTGGTGGTGGTGGTGGATGTAGTGGTGGTGGATGTGGTGGTGGTGATGGATGTGGTGGTGGTGGTGGATGTAGTGGTGGTGGTGGTGGATGTAGTGGTGGTGGTGGTGGACGTAGTGGTGGTGGTGGATGTGGTGGTGGTGATGGATATAGTGGTGGTGGTGGATGTGGTGGTGGTGGTGGATGTAGTGGTGGTGGTGGATGTGGTGGTGGTGGATGTAGTGGCGATGGTGGATGTAGTGGTGGTGGTCGATATAGTGGTGGTGGTGGATGTAGTAGTGGTGGTGGTGGATGTAGTAGTGGTGGTGGTGGATGTAGTGGTGGTGATGGATATGGTGGTGGATGTGGTGATGGATGTGGTGGTGGTGGTGGATGTGGTGGTGGATGTAGTGGTGGTGGTGGATGTAGTGGTGGTGATGGATATGGTGGATGTGGTGATGGATGTGGTGGTAGATGTAGTGGTGATGGTGGTAGATGTAGTCGTGGTGGTGGTGGATGTAGTGGTGGTGGTGGTGGATGTAGTGGTAGTGGTGGTGGATGTAGTGGTGGTGGTGGTGGATGTAGTGGTGATGGTGGATGTAGTGATGGTGGTGGATGTAGTGATGGTGGTGGATGTAGTGGTGGTGGTGGTGGATGTAGTAGTGGTGGTGGTGGATGTAGTGGTGGTGGTGGTGGATGTAGTGGTGGTGGTGGTGGATGTAGTGGTGGTGGTGGTGGATGTAGTGGTGGTGGTGGTGGATGTAGTAGTGGTGGTGGGTGGATGTAGTAGTGGTGGTGGATGTAGTGGTGGTGGTGGATGTACTGGTGGTGGTGGATGTAGTAGTGGTGGTGGATGTAGTGGTGGTGGTGGATGTAGTGGTGGTGGTGGTGGATGTAGTGGTGGTGGTGGTGGATGTAGTGGTGGTGGTGGTGGATGTAGTGGTGGTGGTGGATGTAGTGGTGGTGTTGGATGTAGTGGTGGTGGTGGTGGATGTAGTAGTCGTGGTGGTGGATGTAGTGGTGGTGGTGGTGGATGTAGTGGTGGTGGTAGATGTAGTGGTGGTGGTGGTGGATGTAGTGGTGGTGGTGGATGTAGTGGTGGTGGTGGTGGATGTAGTGGTGATGGTGGATGTAGTGGTGGTGATGGTGGATGTAGTGGTGATGGTGGATGTAGTGGTGGTGATGGTGGATGTAGTGGTGGTGATGGTGGATGTAGAGGTGGTGGTGGATGTAGTGGTGGTGGTGGATGTAGTGGTGATGGTGGATGTAGTGGTGGTGATGGTGGATGTAGTGGTAGTGGTGGATGTAGTGGTGGTGGTGGATGTAATGATGGTGGTGGATGCAGTGATGGTGGTGGATGTAGTGATGGTGGTGGTGGTGGTGGAAGTAGTGGTGGTGATGGTGGATGTAGTGGTGGTGGTGGATGTAGTGATGGTGGTGGTGGTGGATGTAGTGGTGGTGATGGATGTAGTGGTGGTGATGGTGATGGATGTAGTGGTGGTGATGGTGATGGATGTAGTGGTGGTGATGGTGGTGGATGTAGTGGTGGTGGTGGTGGTTGTAGTGATGGTGGTGGTGGATGTGGTGGTGTTGTGGTTGTGGACGTAGTGGTGGTGGTGGATGTAGTGGTGGTGGTGGTGGATGTAGTGGTGGTGGTGGTGGATGTAGTGGTGGTGGTGGTGGTGGTGGATGTAGTGGTGGTGGTGGGTGTGGTGGTGATGGATGTCGTGGTCGTGGTGGTGGATGTAATGGTGATGGTGGATGTAATGGTGATGGTGGATGTAGTGATGGTGGTGGTGGAGGATGTGGTGGCGGTAAATGTAATGGTGGTGGTGATTATAGTAGTGGTGATGGTGAATCCAATGGTGGCGGTAAATGTAGTGGTGGTGGTGATTACAGTAGTGGTGATGGTGAATCCAGTGGTGGTGGTGGTACATATAGTAATGGTGATGGTGAATCCAGTGGTGGTGGTGGTGGTTGATTTAGTGGTGGTGGTGGATGTAGTGGTGGTGGTGGTGGTGGATGTAGTGGTGGTGGTGGTGGTGGATGTAGTGGTGGTGGTGGTGGATATAGTTGTCGTGGATGTAGTGGTGGTGGTATTAGATGAAGTGATGGTGTAAAATCAATCCCCTTATTACAATCTTTTTACAGCCAGACGATTTTACTTAGCTGATGGAATAATTTTTCTGTCGTCTAAAATTATAAGCATCCTTATTTCAGTGTCATTTATATTTTTACTTTTATTTTCGACCGCGATGCATGCTAACTTATTGCTACCTGTGCGGATGAGTTCGTTGTTGATGTTCCGTTGTTGTTGTTTATCAGCAGCCATTAATTTTTGGTTACTGCATCTGTAATGAAAACTCAGTTATTGTGTTTTGCTACAGGTGATGGCATAAATGTTCTTGCTGTTGTTATTAATACCGACTATTGTTTATACATACTGTCCATTCTTCATAAATTATTACCGGTATTTACCGCCCTGCTATATGCATTTATATTGTAGCTATTACCATTATTATTATTATTATTTATTATTATTATAATTATTATTATTGTTGTTGTTGTTGGCGGTGGTGGTGGTGATTCCCATGTGTTCATTCTTATGTACTTTCAATATATTCAGTTAATTATTAGATTAATTATTGCATCACGTGTTTTGGTGAGATATTGTTAATATAATTGTTGATGATTTTGCAGGAAGCCAGGACAACAGTTTTGCATAGTGGGTGAACGAGCTCTGTGGCAGGTGTGTGTGACGCGCATCTATAAAGAAAAAAAAAAATGTGCAAGTGATTTGATTTATGCGATGGAGCCAGGATTCTGGGAGTTTGAATGATGAGTAACTGATTATTATTATTATTATTATTATTATTATTATTATAATTACTATTATTATTACTATCATCATCATCATCATCATCATTATTAATTCTGGATCCTACCTCACCTTATTGGTGGTAGGTGGTAGCAGCCATCATGCACTCACTTGAAGCAGTGCTGCCTATTTCTTCCTTCATCTTTATCAATCCCTTTCTGTGTCTGCTCTCCTCTTCCTATGTCTCAAATCCTTCCTGTCACTTATTACTCTTCTTTCCACTAAGGGTGGCACTACACTGCGTGACAAGCCTAATGGTTTCCTGTAACCCACGAAGCCATCTACAACATTGGCTGGTAACCATATATGCAAATAACGGGAGATCTGGAGCCTACAATGGTGCTCCTGTTAACCGGGTGGAGGTACAAATGCGGGGTCCATCCGGGAAGCAAACCTGTACACTCTTCCCCGCGGTTCACTGTTGCGCGGCGCTGTCTATCGCAAAGAAACACTGATTCACTGAACGGGACGGGTCTGCAGGGGCGATTGCTTGCCTGCAGTAGATGGGTCTGCTCGGCCAGAGAGACCGGTGTTACCCTTCAGCAATAACCTCACCTCATCTCATCCTTAGGTGAGAAAAGGATTAAGACGATGAATTTTGTTTTAGTTGTTGTTATAGTTTTTTGTTGTTTTTGATGTTACTGCTGTTCTTGATGTTGCTGGTGGTGGCGAGTGCTAGTGCGTTGCTAACCCTCTGCATCAGTAACTTTCTGCAACAACAGCCCTAGGTCAGTTTTCATAAATGTTGAACGCGTTTTTACTGGTGGGTCATCTGTGTTAGGAGGGTGATATGTGTTCTCATTAACGCCACGGTGTTATGTGTATCACCTGTATCACCCTGCGCCAATATCATAACAGACCGAATTAACTGCGTCCTAAATTTGTATTATGAAAATACGGAACATTTACAAGGCACGAGGTAGGGTCTAATTTGCTGCTACCAGTATAGATATTAGCTCCAGGGACAATATGGATTTCATTAAGCTAATTGGCTTTTGATGAACACAGGTATTTCAGTAAATTAAATGTACAGTCCCATGCAAAAGTTCTGTTCCTCCTCCTGATATGCAGTATTATACTGATTCATAATAGTGTGGGCACAGTTGCACACGTCACTCTTATCTGTTTAGTTGGTTAAATAGTTACTGCCAACTAAATCTTACTCTTAATTACTAAATCTTACTCTTAACTGCGACATGGAGGCGATCTGTTTGTGGTCACTCCTTACGAGATTAAGGTGTCTGGCGCTAGATAGATAGAAAAACGAAAACTAATCTAAAGAGCTATTGACAAAAAGGAAGAGGAACTGAACTTTTGCAGTCACCTGTACAAGAGCACTGGACATGTAGTGTACAGAGTACGGTACTAACTGCAGTATGTACTCTCACATTTCGGACATGATATTAGCATTCAGGTTCCGATGACTTTTCCTAAGCTGAATAAAATCGTCTGGCTTTGGAGTTTTCCCGACAACGAAGGGGTTAGTTATACCAGTATTAACATTCTCAGGCTCCTGTGACTCATCTCCACCTGAACTAAGTCGTCTGGGATTAGTTGGAATAAAATACATTGAGGTGGTTTGGCCATGAGGAGAGGAAGGAGAGCGAGAGACTAACGAGGAGAGTGTATGTGAGTGAGGTGGAGGAGGGGAGAGGGAGGGGGAGGTCGAGTGAGATGTAGGGATGGTGTGGAGAGGTAAATGAGAGTGGGGGGGGGGGTAAACTGGGAGCAAGGCAGTGAAGTGGCATTGGACAGGGCGACATTGAGGCGATTTGTTTGTGGCCACCCCTTACGGGATTGAGGCGTCTGGCATTAGATAGATAGACAGAAAATACGATAAAAAACGCGTGTGTGTCAAGGCCAACCTCTTCGCTGCAAAATACGGGATGGTTCATATATAGCGCTGCACTGGACACTCACCTGGCCGTAGCTATCTCGTGTGTTGGGGAACGGCTCAGTATGCTGGTGTGGCAGTGGGAACAGGGATTATGGATGCAGGACAGACACTTAGCTAAGCCGTCACCGCATCACACAAGAAATCGCCCGGTAAAGTGTAAGAGTGGCGTTATAAAGAGATCACTCCGTATTTTCTTCCCTTTTATTGTAACTACTACAAGACGATTTTTTTTTAAAGATGAGGAAGGGTCTTTGCCACTGAGAGAGATAAGACTAACTTCAAACCCTCTATCACCACGAAAATTCTTCTTAAACCCCTTCAATCCGTGGACGTACTTTTGAGGTGGGAGCATCTCTTAGACCGGCCTTGTCCGTCTGCCACTTATTAGCATCTTTCGGAAACAAGACTCTTTGCTCCCATAGACTTCAGCGAGTGTAGGAAAGTCCCACAGTTGAAGTCCTGACGTTCCCGCATATACCTAGCATTTCTGTACTGGCTTTATTTTTGTTCAGAAGGTTTTATTCAAAGTAAGGGGAGGCCCGTAATTAGTGAAGGGGTTAATGAAGGTTGCATCTAACCCACAGAGTTCGACATATACCCCATTAGTAAAATAATATGCAATGGAATTAGGAAAAATGAGAGCGAGAGAGAGAGAGAGAGAGGGGGGGGGGGACGTCATCCAACTGGAGGGGTTAACCCTATAGTGCGCACCATCCACCATCGACAACGGTGTTAAACGATTTCGCAACACACGAGATATTCTTGAAGTTCGTTACAATAAACCTGTTGGCGAAGGACAGTACGCTGAGTACCTTTCCCTTATAATTCCAAAAAAGGTCTGTGTTCTAGACAAAATAAAATCATCCTAGGGTAGCAAGATTATATCTTTTGTGAAGTACTGGGATAATTTAGTTCCTTCCAGGTAAAGTAATATCAATTGGAGGTAGAAAGATTTTAACATCAAAGCTGAAAAAAAAAAAAAAAATAGCCTCCTTGCCTCCTATCATCCCGACCGCCTTTCCTGCCTGATGAGTCAAATTAAGGTGGAAAATAAGCCTGCTGAAATTCTTGAGGAGCTCCAGCCTTCAGACGTTTATCAGCCTGCCTTCACCTCTCTCTCTCTCTCTCTCTCAACCTTCCTGCCCACTCTCCCTCCCATTCCCTCCTTCTTCTACTTCTCTCTACGTTTCAACCCGTTCTTGCCTACCTTCTTTCCTCTCCCTCTCCCTTTCTACCCCACTTCACCTCCCTGCCCACCTTGCCTCCAAATCCCTGTCTACCTTCCCTCCATCTCCCTGCCCACCTTTCCTCCATCTCTCTGGCCACCTTTCCTCCATCTCTCTGGCCACCTTTCCTCCATCTCTCTGGCCACCTTTCCTCCATCTCTCTGGCCACCTTTCCTCCATCTCTCTGTCTACCTTTCCTCCACCTCCCTGGCCACCTTCCCTCCACTCTCATTTCATATCCTTGTCTCTGTATATTCCCCTTCTTCTACTTTTCATCGCATTCTTGCAGCTTCCACACGATTTTATTCAACTTTAGGACAAGCTTTTCAAATTTCATGGTTAGATGTAGGCTTTATAAACCCCTTCATTACTAGACGTTACTTCTGAATTAAAAAATCAGTAGGGAGAATAAAAAAAACTATCTTACCTCCTTGTTCACTCACCCTCCTCATCTCCCCCTACTCCCTTCTCCCTCCTCTCCTTGTCCTCCCACTCTCTCTTCCCATTTTCTATTTCCTCCACCTCCCCGCCTACCCCCATCCCCATCCT
>NC_136954.1:49429765-49677265 GCF_032717465.1 Coenobita brevimanus | reverse complement strand
ACAGACCTATTGGTGCTTTCGAGGCTGTTTGTTATAAGATGGGTAAATACTCGGGTAACTATGAGTCAAAGACAAGGATAGGAAAGCAGGAAGGGTGATAACGCTGTGCCGTCCCAGGAACACAAGAGATAACACCCAGCATGCAAGAGAAGCGTTATATATGGACCACCCTGTACATATCTTGCAGTGCGATGTCTCAAAGCGATTGAAAGTCTGCTAGTAGCAGTGATATAGAAAAAAAAAAGCACCTTTACTCCTTATTTTAGCGGTTAACCCTTTCATGGTAGGACCTAGTTTACTTTGTATTTTATACTAGGTAATGATGGACGACTTAGCTTAGGGCAGATGCAATGGAGTACGTGGGCAGCCAAAATCCTCCAGTGAACCCCTTCGTCACCGGGAATCAGTTGTATTTAATTCTGGCTAACTCCACACACCGTTATTCAGCCTGGGAGAACCTCGGGGTGAAAGCGTTACCCATTCATTATATTCGCCTTACTTCCAAAGGTGATCCAAATTTGGCAGTATTGTACCCTTCCATTCATTCATCTGCCATCCAATCCTTTTTGCACCATCAGGAGAGTAGGAACCCGGGGCTAGGCTATTCAATCCAGACATTTAAGGCATGAATGACCAGCCTCCCTCATCCCCGAGTGGCATTAAGTGAGCAACAAACCCCAATCACCCCTCAGATGGAAACCTTTACAGGATCCATTCAGTTGCAGCGCCTCAACCCACTAGATCACCAGGCGTTACATGTTTATAACCCAGCGTTTCCTGGGTTACAGGAAACCATTTGACTTGTCACTCAGTGCAGAACCACCTTAAGACAGAACTACATCGAATGAGTGGATTTTATCACGCAGACCTCCTCGTTGTGTGGGGAATTAAACGAAAAAAAAAAAAATGTTTAGTGAAGATTTACCTGTAAAAAATGGAAGAAGAGAGTGGAGTGAAAAGGACAATGGACTGAGCTGTAAACAATGAAAAAAAATATTGTAAACAACGGGAGCCTCGGGGTTAAGAGGAAAGCCGAGGCGAATGCTGAGGAGGCTGGCAGGGGGAAAACAGAGTGGCTGAAAAATAGGAGGGAAGGTTATAAGAGAATGTGGATTACGGGTGGAGGGAGAGAGAGAGAGAGAGAGAGAGAGAGAGAGAGAGAGATGAAGCAAGGATTTACGAGACATATTAAGGAAAAGTTCAAGATTTATCTGTCATTATGTATATGTCTTCAGAAGTATTAGTGTTACAGTGATGATCAAGAGAGTAGAGTTTTACCATTAGGGGAAATCTTCTCCACAGGGAAATCTTTTTATTGTGAACCGTCACAGAGTTTTACTATTAATACTATTATCATTACTACTACTACTACTACGACTACTACTACTTCTTCTACTACTACTACTACTACTACTTCTACTAGTACTACTACTACTACTAATTATTATTATTGTTGTTATTATTACCATTATTATTGTTAGTTATTATGATTATTATTATTATTATTATTATTATTATTATTAGTGGTCGATGTTGGCGACCATCATCCACTAACTTGATGTAGTGCTGCCTACTTCTTCCTTAGCCTTCATCATTCCTTTTCTGTGCCTGCCCTCCTCTCTTCCTATTTCTTCCATCTATCCTGTCACTTCTTATTGCTTTTCTTTCCTTTACAAGTGGCTTTACATTGAGTGACATGCCAAATGGTTTCCTGTAAGCCAAGAAACCATTTACAACGCTGGGTGGTAACTATATAACCAACCCATACATGCTCCCTACGTGTCGACAAGTGGGTTGGTGGCGGGTTAGTGCCCCTCCCCGTAAAACAATTAACCCAAAGGCAAATGGCCACCCCTTACCGGATTATGGAGCCTGCCAATAGACAGGCAGATTATTATTATTATTATCATTATTATTATTACTATTATTATTCAGCCGTGCGCCTAAACGCAGGGATGTTTGTGTCTGGTCATATCTGCCTGTCTGCCAGCCTGCCTGCCTGCCTGCCTGCCTGCCTGTCTGTCTGTCTGTCTGAGATCAAGATTGCGGAAAAACTAATGGGCAGACGCACGAAACTGAGGACCATCAGAAGAACTGGTGATTAATACGGGGGTGAAATAGGTCACAGGTCAGACCGATTCAACTCAGCTATTCTGACCCGATTTTGACTCAACTTGGTTGATGGATTGGTGGACAGGAAAGGGTGACGTGATTAAGGTTAGAGAATAATCGTTCAGAGGTAAAGGTCGCAGGGCAAGTGCAAATGTCCGGCCTATAATTCACGACACCTTTGATTCGATTTGCATAAAACTTGGCGGACGGGTTGAAGGTTAGTCAAGAGTGGAATTATTCTATATTCAGAAAAACTCGTCAAAGGTCAAGAGCAAGGGCAACGCCAACTTAACCACTCTTTATCCAATACGAACTAAACTAGGTGGATGGGTTAAGGGTCAGGTAAGGATAATGTAGAGCGATTCTGAGAGCAATCAGTTAAGGGTTCATGCACGGTGGATCAGAGGCAGGGAAGGAGTTTCAGTTCATCACGGCAAAACGGTTATTTTCCAACAATCAGTTTATTATCATACTACAAAATAACAGGTGTTCACTGATTGTGTGGGTAGTCCTTTATACACTTATTGTCTGATGCAGGTGTTGCATTTCCTGATGGCATCTTGATTTAGGATATTATGTGGTCCTTTAGGTGAGCTGTTGAATCTCTCTCTCTCTCTCTCTCTCTCTCTCTCTGATCCGATCCTAATTAATTTTAGGGCTGCATATCACGACCGGCCGTTCTCTGGGAAGGTGAACCTTGCAGCACATCGTAAAGAAAAAAAAAAAAAAAAAAAAAAAGACCTTCTCGAGCCACCATTTACCAAACATACGGAGGGAGATAATAGACGTGTTGCCGGTTCTGGGTAAACATGGCCAGTGCACTTTGCCATGTACTTAAAAACTTACGGTATACATATCTTTTAATTTATCATTAGCACTGAACAAGACGTGATAACTTTAATTCTTTGCGGCTGGAGGGAAGCAACCGCCATGTTGGCGATGATGTCAGCATTCACACTGCAGACGACGCTCCAATCCATCACATAATACTTTACTAGTAGCAGAGATGATAGTTGTACCTACATGGCCACCGTAGATCCAAACTACCCCCTTCAGGTACCGGTATGTTGTGAAGGAATATTTTTCATGGTGTAAATGGATGGTACCTGTTAGGTAAGTAAATTGTGGTGAAATCGACCAGAAGTAGCTTACAGCTATACCATTCCCGAGCGGTGCTCGTACCTCATGAGGTGGAAAGTGTTAAATATATGCCGAACAGTATCAGTTGTATGAGTTTATAATGGTATTATGCTCATGAATATTTAATATTTGACCTCTTCATTATTAGTTTTCTGAAAAAAAAAAAAAAAAAAAAAAAAGTTTCAGTGACAACTTGATTGTCAAGTACCTGCAGGGGAGTGTGACGAAATACCGAATTGGCGGTCATTTGTCGAATCAATACCGAATTGGCACTTTTTAATTGGTAAGTCTTATAGATTTTATCACCATTGACATTCATACTCAACTAATTATCCGAAAATCGGAAAATTTTTGTATTTAATTTTACCTTAAAAAAAATCCGGATTCAAAGCGAAAACACGCTAAAATTAGCGAAAGTTTCTCCTTTAGCTCAACAGCTTGCCTTGGCAGACTTCTGCTTTGTATAAATATTAATTTAACATACAAATGCAATTATTTGCACTTTAAATATGTACCTGTGCAAAATAGAAGTATGTCAAGGCGTGTTGGCGATCTAAAGTAGAAATACCCGCTAACCTTAGCACGTTCTCTCTGACTCCTAATATTCTATTAATAGTTAAATTAAACATAGTTTTTTTTTTTTTAACGAATTTCAGATAATTAGGTGTGTATGAACCTATATGGTGAAGAATATAATATTTTCACAACAGTAAAGACTGCATTCCATCACTGGGAACTTCCGACAAGCAGCCAGCCACCGCTGCTTTTCGTTTATTGTAATTGGCTGGTATACAGAGGAATAACTTCCCTACTGTGCATTTGTAAGTGCACTTACACATTGGAACGAAACATTAGCAATTATTTCTCATGTTACTGAACATTCTTAGAGGTCAGAAATAAGCACAATGTATACTGGCTAAACGTAAACAAAGCAGAGTATGCTGCCTCGGTGTGAGTAGTGACGTCACGACCAATCAGAGGCCGTTTATCTGAGTCACGTGATTTTTCAGCTACTTTTAGATCTATTATTTCTTCATGTTTCCGTACTTTTTTTTTTTTTTTTTTAAATAATGGTTGACAGTTATTTTCTGGTTTATTTTTTTTTTTTTTTTTTTTTTTTTTTTTTTTTTTTTTTACCTATACAAGTATCAAACTTCATAAAAATTTTGCTCGGAAACTCGGCAGCACAGTGGTAGCGCGCTGGACTTGGGATCGGGGGATTGCAAGTTCGAGCCTCGCCCGGGCTGCCGTGCCGGGAGGGGTAGCTCCCTCCTGTAACCCTAGCGGGGCTATATAGTCCAATACAGGGCTTAGCTCGGGGGAACTCCATTTCTCCCATTTCTCAAGACAGCCGTAGATAAAGACCACGATACCCATTTTACTCTAACTTGGCCTAAAACTGTCATCCCTCCATCTTGAATGCCAAGTTGTAACAGTAAATTAAGGCTAGAATACGGTGCCAGTCATGAAGAAATGCTATGTAAAGGATGCTGAGCCGCGTTGTTGTGTTTTTCTCCCACTATCTTACGTGAAATAAGCAACGAAACGACGAAATATTGGCCACGTTTGAGTGAGTATAGCCTCCTGACATCATATAATGTCCTCACTGCTTAACGACTTTCACCTCGCGTGCTCGGCTCAGGGCGGTATCGTGTTCATTTAATACTTCTTCCAGACTCAAGGCGGTAGCAGGCTATGAAATCCATTATGCTCACACACTTTCACCCGGTCGAGAGTCCCTTGATGAGGGAAAAGGACTACGCCATCTTGAACATAATCACTTTAACATACACTTCTCACCCTAAGCTCCAAAAACCTGTATCCGTGCGTGGGCAAAAGGCAGAGGTGGATCGCTTCGTTAGAACACTATATATCTATTATCTGTCGCCTGGCACCTTAATGCCGTAAAGAGTGGCCACAAACAAATCGCCTCCATTACACTCAGGCATCTGCTATTTGACTGCCCTTCCTTCATCTCATGTCTCACATATCTTTGCATCACATCATATCATCTCATTCCCCTCCCCTTCCACTCCTTCATTTCACTAACATAAACTCTCACAGCCACTCTCTCATTCTCCATCAATTCCTCTCCACGTCGCCAAAGTATCTGAAAATATTTCTTATACTTTTTAGCACATCCACATTAAGATCACGAAGCTCCTTCCGTTCTTAATTTGTTTGTCAGTCCTTCCATGCAACTCCACATGCTCCTCTCAGACAACTCACGTCCAGTATTCTCATCTTGACTCGTGTCCTTCCAACAAGATCCAAGCTTCAATTTCGTATGTTTGAAAGGGGTGCAGGTGCAGTCAAACTTGCTCCAAACATGTGATCGACACGAGGAAACGAGACTCCAGGGTCCGACCAACACTCAGACTTTAGTACTGCAGCCGTTCCAACCCTGTGCTTCGTTTCGTCTTGTTGATCACATGTTTGGAGCGAGTGAAGCCGCACCCTTACAGTGCCATTGTTTTTCACTTCCATGCTCACTTCCTTATTCCATAATATTAATCTCAGTGAACTTAACTTACACACACCTACGAAAAGTGTCTGTTTGCTCATGTTAGCCGTGTGCAAGCCGGACGTTACAATACACAAACACTACGAAGTCTCCCATGCTGAGTGTGTTTGTGGAAAAAATAAAACACCATAGATGTCACCGTACTCAAGGAATTAACAGCAGCAGTGTCTTACTACTGTGAGTTCTCTTTCACAAGTAAAATTTAATCATTTGACAGCAGCATCAATAAAGCTAAATTGCGTCATCGTACTAAAAGAATTACTGCATAGGATCTAGGCAAACTCTTTATCGCAATAATTTGCTGCAAGTGGGATTTTGCCGAGACTTGACTTTACTTACCGTACCGCCCTTCGCCTACCGTACTGGCTCATGGTCACGCAGTTTAAGGTCTATAATTTAAGGTTCCTCCCTTGATTAACTTCTGAAAATACATTAATCAGTTCTTTTGGGAGAAACAAAGTATAAATCTCCTTTTCTTTATCCAATCTATTCACTAGTTTTTATCTACACGCAATAAATAAATAAATACGCGGATATCATATCTATTATACAGACAAGCTATACCACTTGTTATATACATTTTTTATAAGTTTATCGTCTCCCATCAACTGACTAAAATCTCTCTCTCTCTCTCTCTCTCTCTCTCTCTCTCTCTCTCTCGACTACAAGCAAAATAGGCTACCGTCTCTCCTCTCATTCGACCACAAGCAGAGAAGCCTACCGTCTCTCTCTCTCTCTCTCTCAGCCACAACCAGCATACCGTCATGGCTGGCTTCATCCCTTGCAACAACAGTAGCTGAACAAAATTCTACGTGATATAATAATTGACTTGGCTCTCAGTTGCCTCGTTAAATAATCCAATCTGTGTTTGTTTGTTTGATACTCTCCGTCCTGGACATCAAAGCACATCTCGTTCAGTCAATTAAAAAAATATATATATATATATATATTAAATTAGGCGACGCTAAATGGTAACCAATGTGGCGATGCGAAATTTCAACTAATCTGATTACTTTTGAGGTACAGAATTAATAATGGAAAACACCAGCCCGTAAGAGGTTTGGAATCTCTAGTAATGAAAACTCCAGCCCATAACAGGTTTGGAATCTATAATAATGCAAAACTCCAGCCCATAAGAGGCTTGGAATCTATAATAATGCAAATCTCCAGCCCATCATAGCTTTGGAGTCTGAGACGAAATTCCATCCTGTTTGATTACTTCGCACGTGTCGAGTTCTAAATTAAGCAAAGTAATTCCTTTTTTTTTTTTTTTTTTTTTTTTTTGAATACCTGTGACATTCGAATATAATAAAAAGATATTACAACCCGTCTCTTTATTTCTAAGATTTTGAATGACGTCAAGGATATGTTGTAAAATATCACCACAATCTCCATATGTTGTAAAATATCACCACATTCTCGCTATGTTGCAAAATAGCACCACAATCTCGCTGTTCCAAATTATCAACAATTCTCAATACAGCTGGTGCTGTTAGCCAGGGAGAACAGGTTATGCGATTTCAAGGGCAGAAATGGACGCTTACGTCTTTCGGTAGTAAATCTTGTATTTTGCTTTACTATCGCAAAATTTTCTTCAAGCAACAGTGAATCATACGGGTCTGAAAATGCTAAAAGAAGTGAAGGTGAAAAGCGAGTAAAAAAAAAAAAAAAAGAAAAAAAAGAAAGAAAGAGAGAGAGAAACTGCAGTGAAGAAACGAATTCATGTAAATTAAAGTCGAAAGACACCATGATGAAAAAATTTAAAGTCAAGGAATAACAGTAAAAAAACAACAACAACAAGCTTAATATGAATATATTAGTGTTCTGAAAAATAATTCCAGACCAAAAACATACTTCAATTACGAGGGACTTTGAAGGCCTTTCTCTACAAATCGTCATTTTCTTTTCAGGCGAACAGAGGAAGGAAAAAATACAAAAATATTACATACATCAGATTACTGTGTCCTCCATTATTCCATTATAAAAGAAAATCTGTAATACCTGGACTTGAACTGCTCTACGCTGATGTAGAAAAAAAAAAATAAAAAAAGTAAAGAGAATATTAAAATTTGAAATGGAGGAAATGAAAGTATAAGAGAAGGGCAGTAAAGAGTAGAAAACACATTACTAAAAAGCTAAACTGGAAAAAAAAGCAAATTTAGACGCGGAAGAAGTAAAATCTATATAAGGGAACTTGAAGTTAAGAAAAGAATGAAAATATGATTTAAAAGCAAAGAACAGAGAATACGAATTAAAAGCAGATTAAATTAATGTAATAAAAGGAGACAGGAGTAAATCTTAATAAAGAAAAAAAGGGGCGAGTTTAAAGGAAACACATAAAAAGAGAGAAATTTAGAGTTAAGAAAAAGAAACTAGAAAAAGGTGAGTATGAGGAATTAAAGCAACAGAAGCGGACAAACTGAAAGTAAGGCAATTGTAGGCCAAAGTTACACAACAAGAATAGCAAAAGTTGAACACAAAAAAGCTGAATATAGCACAGAGTTGAAAGTAAAGAAGGAAAAAAAGGTGAAAACAGAGGGAAGACTGAACGTTGAGAAAACATTAAGGGAAAAACTTAAAACAAAAAGAGAGAGCAGGGAACTGGCAGTACCGGAAAGTTGAGAGAGAGAGAGAGAGATAGAGAGAGAGAGAGAGAGAGAGAGGACTGCTGAAAGTTTAGAGAAAACACTTAAGAAAAGATTAAAACAAAAAAAATGTAATTAGAAAAGACTGAAAAGTAGGGAGAATTTTTTTTTTTTTAAGATGAAAGCCACAACCTTAGTAAAAACTCTACATTATAAATATATGAGAGTGGTAATATCTTCCCAAGTCACAATCTTTTAACATCCATTACCGTTCCTTTTGTGTCACCTAATTTGATTCCACAGGCTGTTTTTTTTTTTTTTTTTTTTTTCCAAGTTATTTACCGGGAGGACATCAGTTTTCTCTCGGCGCAATTTTTCATTCGTGTTTATGTTTGCGTAGGATCATTTGCGTCTCATAATAGTGCGTTTGAGAGTCCATAAACTTTGAAATTACTCGACCTAAGTCCAAATAGCATTCGTACCTATACTCTTTCTACTGTAACTTGGCCAAATTTTCTTTCAATTTCAGCTTATTTCAGGTAGCTCATTAGCAGAATAAGATACTGCTGTGGCTTTACACCCTTTCCATATCGCTTCTTCCTCGCACTAAATTATTCAGTGAATTGCTAATCTATTGTTACAACTCAGCATTAAAGACAGAAATATGACAAATTTAGGACAAGTTAGAGGTAAAGGGTAGAAAACTTTGCTCTTCTTGTACTATAGGCTATGCGTCCAGTCGATTTCATTGACCTTAAAAGAGACAAGTGGAAATGGTAAGCTTAAAGTAACTTCTTAAAAACTCGAGAGGTGTGATTCCTAAACTGCTTAAAATCGTCTAAAAGTAGCAGGAATGGGCTTATAATAAATCACCATCATGAAGAGTCAGTGGAATCGGGATGTGCCATTGGAGTTTCGTGTTAAGCGTGTTATACTAATGTTACCTTAGCTTGATCCTGATTTTGTTCATTTTGCAGACTTTTTTCACATTGCTTACTGGCAGAATAATGGCAATATCGCCTCTCTAAATCAGCCTCAGAGCACTTCTTCGTGACTGGCATCATATTCCCGTGTGTAACTATTGGCAAACACAGTATGAAAGATGAAAAGAGGTTAATATTAAGCCAAAGTTAGAGTAAGGAGGGTATAGCGATGTCCTGAGACTGAAAGGACCAGATCCATCTCCGGCCAGATCGGTAAACCTTTATTCTAGGTACGAGTTACATTGGACGTATCGTAGCCCCTCTTATTGTGCGATTTATTTCGCATCCTTCCCTTTAGCCTTCCGTTGTATGTTATCTCGATCGTTTTAACACTGATAAAGTTTACATCAATTGCATACAAGAGGATACAGAGGACTAACCCTGAATAGGTAACCCTTTAATCTCACCATATTAGGTAACTCGGGGTCTCACAGACCGAAAGGAAAAGAATAAAAAAAATACTTACGTTTGGAGTACTGGACCGTATTTTAATATACAAATAATTCAAGCCATTTTCTTTCACTGAGATCACCCCCTAAAAAAAAGTTTAAATGAAGAAATACATTTAGAAATATTTGAAAAAGATCCAAAATTTTGAACATGCTAATCTTAATTTTAACCCAAGGAAAACTAAGAGCTATTATCTTAATCTTTCTGGTCATCTGCTGTAGACTGATGTTGGGACTTCCTAGAAACAAAATGAAAAATACAGCAAATGAAAATTAACTACACACAAGGTATGACATATTATGAGGTATTATGTAAGGTAACCTGGAGTCTGACAGACTCCAGAAACTCACTAGAGCAAAATCAGTGCCAGTAAAGCCTTGTACACACCGAGATACAAAGTCTAGAGACAGTCGAGGGACTATGTATCTCGCCTGCTGCGAGACAATCCAGATACAGACGGGCGACAGTCCAAAGACACACTGGAGACAAGGCAACTTTGTCTCTGGATTGTCTAGAGACTGTTGCAAGATGGTCGCTAGACATTTCTGCTACTTTCTCGCTGGACTGTTGCTAGACAATTGAGAGACAGTCCAGCGACTCTGTAGCGCGTCCGTGATTGAACCATCCACCTCATGAATTTTGAAATATCAGTTTACAATCAACATTTGTCATATTAAACTCAAGAAGCGATATTCCAGTCACAGGCAAAATATACATGTGAAGATATACATTTATGGACGAATATATATATATATATATATATATATATATATATATATATATATATATATATATATATATATATATATATATATATATATATATATATATATATACCGGTATGTGTATTTCACTTCATTCATTCATCACCCAATCCTACAGTGCCCAATGAGGAGCGTAGGAGCTCGGGGCTAGGCAAGTTGGTCCTGACATTTAAGATGAGAGTGACCAGCCTCACTCATCCATGAGTGGCATTACGTGAGCAATAAACCCCAACCATCCCTTGGATATAAACCCTCACTGGCTCAATCCGATTGGAGCGCCGTATTTACTCACTAAACCACCAGGCGCCAAAATGTGGTTATATAGTTACCACCCAGCGTAGTAAATGGTTTCCTGGTGTACAGGAAACCTTTTGGCTTGTCACTCAGTGTAGACAACCACAGACAGAAGGAAGAGGAAAGAATGAAGGAATGAAAGAGAAGATGGAGTGTAAAGTCACCCGTAGGCAGAAGGACGAGGAAAGAATGAAGGAAACACAGAAGAGGATGAAAGGAAAGAAGAATGGAGGAGAGGAAAGGACAGACACCCGACAGCCGCACTACATCGAGTGAGTGGATGGTGAGCGCCCGCACCTACGTATATATATATATATATATATATATATATATATATATATATATATATATATATATATATATATATATATATATATTGTTACGGAACAGAGAAAGATAATGTACACTTTAAGTGAGAATGCTAAAAATCACTACTGTCCCGTAAAGTTCCAGGTTCAAAACAAAAGAGTTAGGTAAAATTACAAGTTAAAGTTTAATGCACAAACTAACAATAAAACATTCAGGACTCATAAGGATAATGTAATGGCAAATAAACAGGTTAAATATATGGTTAACTGCAATAGCCTCTATTAACACGAAATTAGCAAGAGTAAATTTATCTAAGTCAGCCCTGATAAAATGAGATACCAGATAATACTCAGTGAATGCCAGATAAATTATTACAGATACAAACTATTATCAAAAATGACTGACATAAAGATCCATACATGAATTACAAAAACTTCACTAGGCCTACAAATTAAACTTATGCTATACAGTACAAGAACAAAATGCAACAACGGTTATACTCAAATTACACACAGCTGCTAGATGTTTGGAGATTTCTTGAGCACTCACAATAATAATATCTGTACAGGGGAGGACAGAGATGTGAACAAAATGAGGAGCAGATCTAAGTGGCAATGATGCAGAGATTGAGCTCATTATATAGGGGCTAGCAAAGCTTGATACAACTTGTAATAATGACGCGCAAATGAAGCGATGGGGACAAACGGTCGACAATCCCGCACTGAATAACAGAAAGGACGACCATACTCTACTATAACGTTAGAAGGGGGGGACTGAGGCAGAACACGCTCGTGATCAAACATGCAGCATACTGTGCGTTAAAATTAAACAAAGGATGATGAAATCATAGGCTATGTAACACCTCCCCACAAAGAAAAAAGAAATTTACAAAGGAAATTTCTTATTACTCTAAAACAATCTGTACATGGCATTACAGAACATGCAAATGTCTTTCCTAATGTTACAAAACATGAGATCTCCCTAGCACGTTCAGTCATAGGTACTTGCCAGTATCCCTTTAACAAATCAAACTTACTTATGTACCTAGCCTTTCCGATCTTGTCTATGCAATCTTCCACACGAGGGAGAGGGTAAGTGTCTGTTTTGGTTATCTGATTAACACGTCTGTAGTCGATGCAAAGCCTCTGTGACCCACCTGGCTTAGGGACTAGAGTGACAGGAGAACTCCGCTCGCTCTGACAGGGCTCAATCATCTTGTGGTCCAACAGGTAGCCAAGCTCCTTCTGGATGAGAGGAACTTTCACTGGGTTCACACGGTAAGGAGGCAATTTAATTGGCTTTGCGTCTCCAACATCGACATCATGCATCAACACAGTGGTTCTTCCTGGAGTAGCACGGAACAATTGCGGGTACTCCTGCAGTAATGCCGAAAACTCCTGCCTTTCCTTGGGAGGTAGATGAGAAAGCTTAGTTTGGAGATCATTCATGATATCAGGATTCTTCCCCAAACTATCACTCAGGCTCATACTGCATGGGAGAGCTTCACTTGCAGACTCGGGTGGAACAGCTACAGTGCAGACTGGATTATTTTCGTCCCGCCTGTGATATAACTTTAGCATGTTGATGTGACATAGTTGCTTGCTCTTTCTACGATCTGGTGTGGCGATGACATAGCTGACATCACTGAGTTTCTTCTCCACGAAATAAGGGCCACTAAACTTGGCTTGAAGAGGTTGCCCATGAACTGGTAGCAGAATCAAAACCTGATCTCCTGGCTGAAAGTGGCGTAACCTGGACTTCTTGTCATACCAAGTCTTCATCTTCTCCTGAGCAGCTCCTAAATTCTCTCTCGCCAGCTGTAAAGCAGTGGACAGCCGTTCTTTGAACTTCATCACATACTCCAGCAGGTTGACGTCATCTTCCTCCGACAGCCAGCATTCCTTGAGTAGCTTAAGGGGTCCTCTTACTTCATGGCCAAACAGTAGTTCAAAAGGTGAGAAGCCCAGTGATTCATTTGGAGATTCTCTTGCAGCAAACACAACGAATGGAAGACCTTTATCCCAGTCTTTCTGATGTTCCAAACAGTATTTCTTGAGCATCGATTTGAGTGTTTGATGATATCTCTCCAACGCTCCTTGGGTCTGGGGATGGTAAGCTGAAGACGTGATCTGAGAGATGCCCAACTCTTTCAGAGACTGCTTGAAAACGTTTGACATTAAATTACTTCCCCGGTCTGACTGTACCTCCTTGGGCAGACCAAACTTTGTGAAGAACCCTAGCATTTCCTTAACCACGTTCTTTGCTGAGATGTTTCTAAGTGGAATGGCTTCAGGATAACGAGTAGCCATATCAATCATGGTCAACACATAAGAAAATCCTGAAGAAGTCTTAGGAAGAGGGCCCACAATATCCACCAACACACGGGTGAAAGGCGCCTCAAAAGGAGGAATGGGAACTAGAGGTGCAACCTTTTCGGTCTGATTACACTTCCCCACAACTTGACAGGTGTGACAAGACTTACAATACCAGGAAACATCCCTGAAGATACCTGGCCAGTAGAAGTGTTTCAAAATGCGTGCCACAGTCTTCCTCACTCCAAGGTGTCCTGCCAAACTGGAATCATGAGCCACTCTAATGATATCCTGCCTACAAACACGAGGGATGACAACTTGATGTACAACCTCCCATTCACAGTCGGCTGATGCTGTTGGGGGTCTCCACTTCCTCATAAGTACTCCTGACTTTACATAATAACAAGTAGAAGCACCAGCTGACTCTTCCTCACTGCAAGCAGAGTTAGCTAGACCTTTCAACTCAGGGTCAGCAACCTGCAACTCAACCAACTCTTGACGAGACAAATTATCAACACTACGGGGTACTGCCTCATCTGGTGAGTGGTCCAAATTAGCAAGAAAAGTGTCAGCTAGGATAACATCATCATCATCATTATCCTCTAAATCACCAGTAACTTTAGACTTAGCCCTAGTGACAGCACATGCAGGGAACACATCAGGGACATCACAATCCTGGGACGCAGCCACTGGCTCACTAGACAACTGAGGAGCTGGACACACTTGACTTCCACCAATATCATTTCCAAGTAAGAAAGTTACACCTGACATTGGGAGTGTCTCAACCAACCCAACCATAACAGAACCATTAACAAAACCAGACTCTAAATTCACTCTGCACAGAGGGACAGAGAAGTAATTATTCCCTACACCTTGTAAGATTACAGTTTCATCAGAGGAATTAAAATTAGAGCCTAGAACACTGGTCAGCATAAGGGATTGGCAAGCACCTGTATCACGATATATTTTAACTGATTTCCTGTCATTACTGTCCAGAGGACTGACAAAACCATCAGACAGGAAATTAGCACATGAACTCTTGAGAGTGTCACCCACGTTACTGCTCAAAAGAGGAGCTCCATCATGAGAATTTAAGTTACCCCTCAAAGCAGGTTCAGTTAACTCAGTTAAAGCATTCTGGGAACTCTCAAGAGTGGACACTAGACCAATTGACTGAATATTTAAAGACTCCTTTTGTTCACATCACGCTGTCTCCTGAAACATCTCTCCGTAGTATGACCAAGCTTACTACAATAAGTACATTTACTTTTCTGAAATCTAGAGGTGAAGCTGGTATTTACTTCCTGAGAAACATCATCCTTATTCTCTTTCCTGTTACCTGTACTCTGAGTAGAGGCAACGTACTTACTCTCAGCTTTCCCTTTTTCTCTAGAATATCTTTTGTGAGTGAGAACATACTCATCAGCTAAAACTGCAGCATCAGACAAATTATCTATCCTTTTCTCATCAAGATATAGGCTTACATCTTTATAAATACACCTTTTGAAATCCTCCAGCAAAATCATCTGCTTAAATTTACCAAAATCAGAATCCACATTCTTAGAATTTAACCACTGCTCTAACAGATCTTCTTTGATTTTTGCATACTCAACATGGGATTGCTTATCTTGCTTGTAAGTTGTCCTAAATTTTACTCTATAAGCTTCAGGAACAAGCTCATAGGCCTTAAGAATCAAGCTCTTAACTACATCATAATTATCAGACTGATCCTGAGGCAAAGATGCATAAGTTACTTGAGCTTTACCGGTGAGAACAGTTTGAAGGAGTACTGTCCAATACTCCTTAGGCCAATTAAAACCTGTAGCTACCCTCTCAAACAACTGAAAATACTTTGTTAAATCAGATTCATTAAAAGGAGGGACAAGTTTAACATTTTTAGCCACATCAAAATCATCAGAGCTAGATGATCCAGTTCCACCTTGTTTCATGCGATACTCATGGTCTGCCTGAATCCTGGCAAGTTCAACTTGTGCCTGAGCCTGTATCTGTGCCTCCTGAATCCGAACCTGAGATTCCGCCTCCTTAGCCTGAGACTCAGCCTCCTTAGCACGTGCTTGAAATTCAGCCTCCTGAATACGAGCCTGAGACGCCGCCTGCTTAGCATTTGCCTGAAATTCAGCTTCTTTAGCACGAGCCTCCTGCAGAGCTAGCTGTAACTTAGCTAATTCAATCTGCGTTTGCTCATTTGGAGGAGTTACATTAAACAAGCTTTTATTAATCATGCCAACAATTTGATCCTTAGAATGATGAGAGTGAACTGCAATTCCCAATTGTTGAGCAACAAGCTTAAGTTCATTCTTTGTTCTGTTTTCTATATCACACACTGTTTGCACATTTGACAAAAAATCTTTGGCTTCATCAAGTGTAGTAATAGTAGCCATCATGAATATATCACAGTCACAAAATATCAAACAATATCCTTATGATAATATCCTGAATATCCTGATGAAAGGTCGCCAAATTTATGTTACGGAACAGAGAAAGATAATGTACACTTTAAGTGAGAATGCTAAAAATCACTACTGTCCCGTAAAGTTCCAGGTTCAAAACAAAAGAGTTAGGTAAAATTACAAGTTAAAGTTTAATGCACAAACTAACAATAAAACATTCAGGACTCATAAGGATAATGTAATGGCAAATAAACAGGTTAAATATATGGTTAACTGCAATAGCCTCTATTAACACGAAATTAGCAAGAGTAAATTTATCTAAGTCAGCCCTGATAAAATGAGATACCAGATAATACTCAGTGAATGCCAGATAAATTATTACAGATACAAACTATTATCAAAAATGACTGACATAAAGATCCATACATGAATTACAAAAACTTCACTAGGCCTACAAATTAAACTTATGCTATACAGTACAAGAACAAAATGCAACAACGGTTATACTCAAATTACACACAGCTGCTAGATGTTTGGAGATTTCTTGAGCACTCACAATAATAATATCTGTACAGGGGAGGACAGAGATGTGAACAAAATGAGGAGCAGATCTAAGTGGCAATGATGCAGAGATTGAGCTCATTATATAGGGGCTAGCAAAGCTTGATACAACTTGTAATAATGACGCGCAAATGAAGCGATGGGGACAAACGGTCGACAATCCCGCACTGAATAACAGAAAGGACGACCATACTCTACTATAACGGTAGAAGGGGGGGACTGAGGCAGAACAAGCTCGTGATCAAACATGCAGCATACTGTGCGTTAAAATTACACAAAGGATGATGAAATCATAGGCTATGTAACAATATATATATATATATATATATATATATATATATATATATATATATATATATATATATATATATATATATATATATATATATATATATCATCCAATCCTACGGTGCCCCATGAGGTGCGTAGGAGTTCGGGGCTAGGCAGTTGGTCCTGACATTTAAGATGAGAGTGACCAACACTCATCCCTGAGTGGCATTACGTGAGCAATAAACCCCAACAACCCCTTGGATATAAACCTTCACCGGCTCAATCCGATTGGAGCACAATAATTACCCACTAAACCACCAGGCGCCAAAATTTGGTTATATGGTTACCACCCAGCGTAGTAAATGGTTTCCTAGTGTACAGGAAACCATTTGGCTTGTCACTCAATGTAGAGTCACCCATAGGCAGAAGGAAGAGGAAAGAATGAAGGAATGAAAGACAGAAGAGGGAGTGTAAAGTCACCCGTAGGCAGAAGGACGAGGAAAGAATGAAGGAAAGATAGAAGAAGATGGAAAGAAAGAAGGATGGAGGAGAGGACAGGGCAGACACACGAGAGCAGCACTACACTGAGTGAGTGGATGGTTTGTGTGTGTGTGTGTGTGTGTGTGTGTGTGTGTGTGTGTGTGTGTGTGTGTGTGTGTGTGTGTGTGTGTGTGTGTGTGTGTGTGTGTGTAAATAATTGCCAAAATCAACAGTGGAATCACTAAAGCTAATAACTGTCATGACTGAACCATATACTTACCCATAATTTTTCAACAATGTATGTAAAACGTGTAAATATACCATAATTATTATTAGGACAGACCCGTATACATACAGTATAAACTTTCAACGATGACGTATAACTTTTATGCAAAATTAGAGTATATAAATATACTCAATAATTATTTAGGATAGAACCATATACATATAATTATTCGATGTATGTACAACTGTTATGCATAAATAATGTTAAAATATGTGAATACTGACTCCTCATAGCAGGAGGCGTGCATTTTTAAATGCAAACTTAATTAAAAAAAAAAAAAATCGTCATCCATTGCCAAATCCCTCCGCACCGAGCAACTTGTACGTTTGTCTCCCATATCTAGTGGGAGACAAGATACAGCCGAAATCTTGTCTCTGGACTGTCGCGCGACTGTCCAGCGATAGATTTAGATTTTCCTGAGACAGTCGCGCAACAGTCTAGTGACACTGTCGCGCGATTTTTGCTGGATAAAGTATCTCGGTGTGTACGTGACCCAGAGACAGTGTCTAGCGACTGTTGCGAGACAAATTTAGATTTTTCTGAGACAGATGCGAGACAGTCCAGAGACAATATTGCGCGACTTTGTATCTTGGTGTGTACGAGGCTTAAGAATGACCCTGTCATCCCCATGAAGCAATTCACTAGTCAGGAAGGTAGACGGAAGGACAGATCCCTTGGCCTTACGTTCGTATATATTAAAAATCATTTTCGTTGCCTGGGATGTAGGACATCCCAGGTTACCCAGGTAAGATTAATGTACGGATTAATCGCTAAGGAGATGATGTTACGAAATCCCATGGGGCTATTTAGAGTACGAGTATGAACATGGTCTTTCAGGTACGATTTTTTTCCTGACTGCTACGAGAGAAACGAAACCCAACTGAACCAACTTAATCACAGAACTCTAACTACTATTCCATAATGTCTTATATATATATATATATATATATATATATATATATATATATATATATATATATATATTGTTACATAGCCTATGATTTCATCATCCTTTGTATAATTCTAATGTACAGTATGCTGCATGTTTGATCACGATTCGCCTCGTGGCTTCCATAGTGCGTGTTCTACCTCACTCCCCCCCTCCTTCCTTATAGTAGAGTAAGTCGTTCTTTCTGTTGTTCAGAGCAGGAGTGTCAACTCTTTGTCCCCTGTGGCTTCATTTGCACATCCTTCTTACAAGTTGTATCAAGCTCTGCCGGCCCCTATATAATGAGCTCAGTCTCTGCATTAATTGCCACTTAGATCTACTCCTCATTTTGTTCACATCTCTGTCCTCCCCTGTGCAGTTGTTATTTTTGTGAGTGCTCAGGAAGTCTCCAACCATCTAGCTGCTGTGTAATTTGAGTATAAGTGTTATTACATTTTTTTTTTTTTTTGTACTGTATAGCATAAGGTGTTAATTCGTAAGCCTGGTGAGGTTTTTGTGATTAATGTAAAGTTTTGCTGTCAGCCACTAGTAATAATATTTTGTATCTGTAATAATATATCTTGCATTAACTGAGCATTATCCGGTTTTCTCATTTTATCAGGGCTGACTTAGATAAATTTACTCTTGCTAATTTCGTGTTAATAGCGGCTATTGCAGTTAACCATATATGTAACCTTTTTGCCATTACATTATCCTTATGAGTCCTGAATGTTTAGTTGTTAGTTTGAGCATTAAACTTTAACTTGTAATTTTACCTAACTCTTTTGTTTTGAACCTGGAACTTTGCGGGACAGTTTTCTCTGTTCCGTAACATAAATTAGGCGACCTCTTATCAGGATATTCAGGATATTATCATAAGGATATTGCTTGATATTTTGTGACTGTGATTTATTCATGGTGTCTACTATTACTACTCTTGATGAAGCCAAAGATTTTTTGTCAAATGTGCAAACAGTGTGTGATGTAGAAAACAGAACAAAGAATGAACTTAAGCTTGTTGCTCAACAATTGGGAATTGCTGTTCGCTCTCATCATTCTAAAGATCAAATTGTTGACATTATTAATTAAAGCTTGTTTAATCTAACTCCTCCAGATGAAAATGGGAGAAATGGAGTTCCCCCGAGCTAAGCCCTGTATTGGACTATATAGCCCCGCTAGGGTTACTGGAGCGAGCTACCACTCCCGGCACGGCAGCCCGGGCGAGGTTCGAACTCGCAATCCCCCGATTACGAGTCCAGCGCGCTACCACTGTGATACCGTGCCCCCCTCCTCCAGATGAGCAAACGCAGATTGAAATACCTAAGTTACAGCTAGCCCTACAGGAGGCTCGTGCTAAGGAGGCTGAGTTTCACGCACAAGTTGAACTTGCTAGGATTCAGCCAGACCATGAGTATCGCATGAAACAATGTGGAACTAGATCATCTAGCTCTGATGATTTTGATGTGGCTAAAAATGTTAAAGTATTTTCAGTTGTTTGAGAGGGTAGCTACAGGTTTTAATTGGCCAAAAAAGTATTGGCCAGTACTCCTTCAAACTGTTCTCACCGGTAAAGCTCAAGTAACTTACGAGTATGCATCTTTGCCTAAGGATCAATCTGATAATTATGATGTAGTTAAGAGCTGGATTCTTAAGGCCTATGAGCTTGTTCCTGAAGCCTATAGAGTAAAATTTAGGACAACTTATAAGCAAGATAAGCAATCCCATGTTGAGTATGCAAAAATCAAAGAAGATCTGTTAGAGCAGTGGTTAAATTTTAAGAATGTGGATTCTGATTTTGATAAATTTAAGCAGATAATTTTGCTGGAGGACTTCAAAAGGTGTATTAATAAAGATGTAAGCCTATATCTTGATGAGAGAAGAATAGATAATTTGTCTGATGCTGCAGTTTTAGCTGATGAATATGTTCTCACTCACAAGAGATATTATAAAGAAAAAAGGAAAGCCGAGAGTAAGTACGTTGCCTCTACTCAGAGTACAGGTAACAGGAAAGAGAATAAAGATGATGTTTCTCAGGAAGTAAATACCAGCTTCACCTCTAGGTTTCAGAAAAGTAAATGTACTTATTGTAGTAAGCTTGGTCATACTACAGAGAAATGTTTCAGGAGACAGCGTGATGTGAACAAAAAGGAGTCTTTAAATATTCAGTCAATTGGTCTAGTGTCCACTCTTGAGAGTTCCCAGAATTCTTTAACTGAGTTAACTGAACCTGCTTTGAGGGGTAAATTAAATTCTCATGATGAAGCTCCTCTTTTGAGCAGTAACGTGGGTGACACTCTCAAGAGTTCATGTGCTAATTTCCTGTCTGATGGTTTTGTCAGTCCTCTGGACAGTAATGACAGGAAATCAGTTAAAATATATCGTGATACAGGTGCTTGCCAATCCCTTATGCTGACCAGTGTTCTAGGCTCTAATGTTAATTCCTCTGATGAAACTGTAATCTTACAAGGTGTAGGGAATAATTACTTCTCTGTCCCTCTGTGCGGAGTGAATTTAGAGTCTTGTTTTGTTAATGGTTCCGTTATGGTTGGGTTGGTTGAGACACTCCCAATGTCAGGTGTAACTTTCTTACTTGGAAATGATATTGGTGGAAGTCAAGTGTGTCCAGCTCCTCAGTTGTCTAGTGAGCCGGTGGCTGCGGCCCAGGATTGTGATGTCCCTGATGTGTTCTCTGCATGTGCTGTCACTAGGGCTAAGTCTAAAGTTCCTAGTGACTTAGAGGATAATGATGATGATGATGATGTTATCCTAGCTGACACTTTTCTTGCTAATTTGGACCACTCACCAGATGAGGCAGTACCCCGTAGTGTTGATAATTTGTCTCGTCAAGAGTTGGTTGAGTTGCAGGTTGCTGACCCTGAGTTGAAAGGTCTAGCTAACTCTGCTTGCAGTGAGGAAGAGTCTGCTGGTGCTTCTACTTGTTATTATATAAAGTCAGGAGTACTTACGAGAAAGTGGAGACCCCCAACAGCATCAGCTGACTGTGATTGGGAGGTTGTACATCAAGTTGTCATCCCTCGTGTTTGTAGGCAGGATATCATTAGAGTGGCTCATGATTCCAGTTTGGCAGGACACCTTGGAGTGAGGAAGACTGTGGCATGCATTTTGAAATACTTCTACTGGCCAGGTATCTTCAGGGATGTTTCCTGGTATTGTAAGTCTTGTCACACCTGTCAAGTTGTGGGGAAGTGTAATCAGACCGAAAAGGTTGCACCTCTAGTTCCCATTCCTCCTTTTGAGGCGCCATTCACCCGTGTGTTGGTGGATATTGTGGGCCCTCTTCCTAAGACTTCTTCAGGATTTTCTTATGTGTTGACCCTGATTGATATGGCTACTCGCTATCCTGAAGCCATTCCACTTAGAAATATCTCAGCAAAGAACGTGGTTAAGGAAATGCTAGGGTTCTTCACCAAGTTTGGTCTACCCAAGGAGGTACAGTCAGACCGGGGAAGTAATTTCATGTCAAATGTTTTCATGCAGTCTCTGAAAGAGTTGGGCATCACCCAGATCACGTATTCAGCTTACCATCCCCAGACCCAAGGAGCGTTGGAGAGATATCATCAAACACTCAAATCGATGCTCAGGAAATACTGTTTGGAACATCAGAAAGACTGGGATAAAGGTCTTCCATTCGTTGTATTTGCCGCAAGAGAATCTCCAAATGAATCACTGGGCTTCTCACCCTTTGAACTACTGTTTGGCCATGAGGTAAGAGGACCCATTAAGCTACTCAAGGAATGCTGGCTGTCGGTGGAAGATGACGTCAACCTGCTGGAGTATGTGATGAAGTTCAAAGAATGGCTGTCCACTGCTTTACAGCTGGCGAGAGAGAATTTAGGAGCTGCTTAGGAGAGGATGAAGACTTGGTATGATAGGAAGTCCAGGTTACGCCACTTTCAGCCAGGAGATCAGGTTTTGATTCTGCTACCGGTGCATGGGCAACCTCTTCAAGCCAAGTTTAGTGGTCCTTATTTCGTGGAGAAGAAACTCAGTGATGTCAACTATGTCATCGCCACACCAGATCGTAGAAAGAACAAGCAACTTTGTCACATCAACATGCTAAAGTTATATCATGGGCGGGACGAAAATAACCCAGTCTGCACTGTAGCTGTTCCACCCGAGTCTGCAAGTGAAGCTCTCCCATGCAGTATGAGCCTGAGTGATAGTTTGGGGAAGAATCCTTATATCATGAACGATCTCCAGACTAAGCTTTCTCATCTAGCTCCCAAGGAAAGGAAGGAGTTTTCGGCATTACTGCAGGAGTACCCGCAAGTGTTCCGTGCTACTCCAGGAAAAACCACGGTGTTGATGCATGATGTCGATGTTGGAGACGCAAAGCCAATTAAACTGCCTCCTTACCGTGTGAACCCAGTGAAAGTTCCTCTCATCCAGAAGGAGCTTGGCTACCTGTTGGACCACAAGATGATTGAGCCCTGTCAGAGCGAGTGGAGTTCTCCTGTCACTCTAGTCCCTAAGCCAGGTGGGTCACAGCGGCTTTGCATTGACTAAAGACGTGTTAACCAGATAACCAAAACAGACACTTACCCTCTCCCTTGCGTGGAAGATTCCATAGACAAGATCGGAAAGGCTAGGTACATAAGTAAGTTTGATTTGTTAAAGGGATACTGGCAAGTACCTATGACTGAACGTGCTAGGGAGATCTCATGTTTTGTAACACTAGGAAAGACTTTTGCATGTTCTGTAATGCCATATGGTATGAAGAATGCACCAGCCACATTTCAGAAGCTCATGAATGTTGTAACAGAGGGTTTGGCAGGGTGTGTTGTTTATATTGATGATGTATTAATCTTCAGTGACAACTGGAAAGATCATCTATGCCATGTCAGTAAATTTCTTGAGCGTTTGGTTCAGGCTAATCTTGTAGCTAATTTATCAAAGTGTGAGTTTGGTCAAGCTAAAGTTCAGTACCTTGGGTACGTAATTGGTGATGGACATGTTGCACCACCAGGAGCTAAGGTTCAGGTTATAAGTGATCTTCCCAGACCTAAAAGTAGGAAAGAGCTACAAAGATTTTTGGGAATGGTAGGTTATTAAAGGAGATTTGTTCTTAACTTTTCAATTCTTGTATCACCACTTACAGACCTACTGAAAAAGGGAGTTAAATTTGTCTGGACCGATGACTGTGAATCCTCTTTCAGCAAACTTAAAGCTATCCTATTAAGTCAGCCAGTGCTTGCTACTCGAAATTTTGCTAAGCCTTTTAAGATGGCTGTTGACGCAAGTGATACCGGAGCTGGGGCTGTTTTGCTGCAAGAGGATGATCAGAGTATTGAACCCCCTGTATCTTATTACAGTAAGAAGTTCACTCCACCTCAAAAGAACTACTTAACTATTGAGAAAGAGCTTTTGGCCTTGATTTTGGGTTTACAGCATTTTTCATTTTATTTGTGTTCAGGTTTTGACCCCATAGTCATTTATACCGATCATAACCCACTGAAATTCCTTAGTAAGTTTAAAGATAAAAATCAGATATTGACAAGATGGAGTCTACTTCTTCAGGAGTATTCATTAGACATACAACATATCAAGGGGAAAGAAAATGTTATTGCAGATTTCTTATCTAGACTTTAGACAGATTGTTTTAGAGTAATAAGAAATTTCCTTTGTAAATTTCTTTTTCTTTGTGGGGAGGTGTTACATAGCCTATGATTTCATCATCCTTTGTATAATTCTAACGTACAGTATGCTGCATGTTTGATCACGATTCGCCTCGTGGCTTCCATACTACGTGTTCTACCTCACTTCCCCCCTCCTCCCTTATAGTAGAGTAAGTCGTTCTTTCTGTTGTTCAGAGCAGGAGTGTCAACTCTTTGTCCCCTATGGCTTCATTTGCGCGTCCTTCTTACAAGTTGTATCAAGCTCTGCGGGCCCCTATATAATGAGCTCAGTCTCTGCATTAATTGCCACTTAGATCTACTCCTCATTTTGTTCACATCTCTGTCCTCCCCTGTGCAGTTGTTATTTTTGTGAGTGCTCAGGAAGTCTCCAACCATCTAGCTGCTGTGTAATTTGAGTATAAGTGTTATTACATTTTTTTCTTTTTTTGTACTGTATAGCATAAGGTGTTAATTCGTAAGCCTGGTGAGGTTTTTGTGATTAATGTAAAGTTTTGCTGTCAGCCACTAGTAATAATATTTTGTATCTGTAATAATATATCTTGCATTAACTGAGCATTATCCGGTTTTCTCATTTTATCAGGGCTGACTTAGATAAATTTACTCTTGCTAATTTCGTGTTAATAGCGGCTATTGCAGTTAACCATATATGTAACCTTTTTGCCATTACATTATCCTTATGAGTCCTGAAAGCTTAGTTGTTAGTTTGAGCATTAAACTTTAACTTGTAATTTTACCTAACTCTTTTGTTTTGAACCTGAAACTTTGCAGGACAGTTTTCTCTGTTCCGTAACAATATATATATATATATATATATATATATATATATATATATATATATATATATATATATATATATATATATATATATATAACGCTTCTGGCAACTGCAAAACATACCTGTCCAACCTAATTATCAACGCACTGAATAGCTGAATAAATCGCCTGAAAGTGGCAAAAGAATTACAATAACAAAACATTAACACTAACAACAACAACAACAACAACAATAATAATAATAGTAATAATAATAATAAAAGAACAAGAACAAGAAGGAGGAGGAGGAGGAGGAGGAGGAAGTAGTAGGCAGAGGCATAAAGAAGCTGATATCCCAATATAAAAGCCACCTGTTCGCATTGGTTGCATATGTGAAGGGGTTATGTCCCACGATACTCTAAGTAGTAGCAGTAGTAGTAGTAGTAGTAAAGAATAATGGTAATGGTAGTAGTAGTAGTAGTACTAGTTAGTGTATGGTAGCCCATTCTACATGTACTAATATATCAATGGGATATCTGCCCCTCTTTCCCTATTTTGAAGGGGGGCTAATCTCCCTAAAAATAATAGTGGAGATTTTTAAATAATGGAAGACAATAGGCTGACAATGACCTGAGAAATTTATTCGAAATCCATGTGCTCACAATCCCCTTTTTCTGATCGTCTTTATTTTTGGAAGGGAGGCTGAGCCCCTTGTGAATTACTGGGGGTCACACTCCCCAAATATCGAATTACGGAGTCCAATATAGATGTACTCCGATAACAAAGCCATATCTGCCCTTCTTTCACTATTTCTGAGAATTTTTAATTAGGTGAGGGGAGCTGACCATCCTACAAATCATGGTTGGAAAACTACACAGTCGAAGGCCTTCAGAGTAACCAGACGAACTCATCTGGGAAGTGTCATTCAGATCCATCAAAATGACCTTGGACGAGTTAAAGGTACAGACACAAAGACAGACAGACAGACATAGGCTGAATATAGTACGACGGTATAGGCCGAGCTGCCGCAAATGATACCATCCTGCTTCAGGGGGTGGATAAAACAAACACTGACAGGGGTGGCGGGGGAACTAACTCCACCTACAATCCAGCCAGCCATTTTTTACGACTAACCATTAACTAGTGTTGTTAATTCTGGCATCAGCAGCAGTGCCCGGCCTCATCCCAGTCCACACACTATCACCAACAACACAATGGCGGAAATCCAACTGTAGGCAAAATTCCTCTCCCTCTTAATGCCTTTTTAATGTGCCTCTTTTCAGTGAAATTGCCAGATAACAATGTCCTCTATCATCCCCCGCACATTACCTCGCACCCAAAACAAATCTGCCACTCCTACTCGCACGCAAATTACCTGTCCGACAGAGCAGAGGAAAATATTGGGAGGCGAGCATTTTGTTTTTCTCGTTGGCAATTTGGATATCGTGTCCGGATCCTATTTCAACTATCACTAAATTCTGTACACTTAATCTAAGTCTAAAAATACCATCTAGCAATCTTGTAAACTGTGCTATAATAACTGATTAACACTATAATATGGTGCTAATCACGAAGAAGTGCTATGGAAAACATGTAGAGCCTGGGTATGGTTTAATTCTGCCCTCCTACTACAAAAGGAAAAACAAAAGCAAAAACAAAAACTTGCCTACATGGTAAAATGAACAAACAACAGTCACAAAGAAGTGTTATGGAAAAGATATTGAGTTGCGCTATTGTCTTCTCCCACTGAGTCACGGGAAATGGGCAGCAAAAGGACGAAACTCTCCGCCAAGTTAAGGTGAACAAACTACAGGAAGCACCAAGAGCATCAAAGACCAAGTTTGACAATTTTTACTCAAGTCCTTAGATGTCAGGAAGAGTATCAGAAGCCCTGACTTTTTTTTTTTTTCGATAAAGAAGCCTCAATATCATTTAACTAATATCACAAATCGCCCTTTTTTATTTATTTTTATTTTTTGCCTTACTATTAGCTCTAAACTGACTGAAGTGAATGGTACCAGATACAGAAATAAACTGATTAGCGAGAGGTGGTGGGAAAAGTCGACGAGAAGACAGCATGACCTCCGTTCTATCGCTTTCCATCCTACTCTGCCCTTTTCACTCCCATTCCCATCCCATTCTCCCAGTTTCGAATCCATGCCATCTCCCCTTTCCAATCATAACTCTGAACAACTGTCTGCCTACCTCCCTCGCAAATCCTCTCTCACTCCAACCCGAAACTCTCCCTATCCCATCGTTCCATTTTGTGCTTGCTGTAGCTCAGTTTAGGCTTACTTTTTAAACCTTTACAACAATTTCTTTGTTTTTATTTTATTCAGGCCACAATTAGACGGTCCCTTCCAGTGTTAGGGATTTGTCTGGCAGTGAACTGATTTAAAACAGTGTCTACTTTCCCCTTCAGTTCCATGACGTCTTGTGTATTTACCTTTCACTGCCACAGCCGATTTTATTCAACCCAAAGGTTTCGAGCACTCTCCATTAACCCCTAATAAGACGATAATGGCTTTTTATATGCAGGAAAACATCTCCCGGACCGGCCCCGTAAGTCAGTAACACCCTAGAGATTTTCACACGCAAGGAATATCTACCTTTATATATATATATATATATATATATATATATATATATATATATATATATATATATATATATATATATATATATTGTTACGGAACAGAGAGAGATAATGTACACTTTAAGTGAGAAGACTAAAAATCACTACTGTCCCGTAAAGTTCCAGGTTCAAAACAAAAGAGTTAGGTAAAATTACAAGTTAAAGTTTAATGCTCAAACTAACAACAAACCATTCAGGACTCATAAGGATAATGTAATGGCAAAAACAGGTTAAATATATGGTTAACTGCAATAGCCTCTATTAACACGAAATTAGCAAGAGTAAATTTATCTAAGTCAGCCCTGATAAAATGAGAATACACTGGGTAATGCTCAGTTAATGCAAGATAAATTATTACAGATACAAAATATTATTAACAATGGCTTGACATCCAAACCTTACATCAATCACAAAAACCTCACCAGGCCCAAGAATTAACACTTTACGCTACACAGTACAAGAAAAAATGTAATAACACTCACACTCAAATTACACAGCTGCTAGATGGTTGGAGACTTCCTGAGCACTCACAATAATAACAACTGTACAGGGGAGGACAGAGATGTGAACAAAATGAGGAGTAGATCTAAGTGGCAATAATGCAGAGACTGAGCTCATTATATAGGGGCCGGCAGAGCTTGATACAACTTGTAAGAAGGACGCGCAAATGAAGCCATGGGGACAAAGAGTTGACCATCCTGCTCTGAACAACAGAAAGAACGACTTACTCTACTATAAGGGAGGAGGGGGGGAGTGAGGTTGAACACGCTCGTGACCAAACATGCGGCATACTGTATGTTAGAATTACACAAAGGATGATGAAATCATAGGCTATGTAACACCTCCCCACAAAGAAAAAGAAATTTACAAAGGAAATTTCTTATTACTCTAAAACAAAATGTCTAAAGTCTAGATAAGCAATCTGCAATAACATTTTCTTTCCCCTTGACATGTTGTATGTCTAATGAATACTCCTGAAGAAGTAGACTCCATCTTGTCAATCTCTGATTTTTATCTTTAAACTTACTAAGGAATTTCAGTGGGTTATGATCGGTATAAATGACTATGGGGTCAAAACCAGAACACAAATAAAATGAAAACTGCTGTAAACCCAAAATCAAGGCCAAAAGCTCTTTCTCAATAGTTGAGTAGTTCTTTTGAGGTGGAGTGAACTTCTTAATGTAATAAGATACGAGTACAGGGTGTTCAATACCCTGATCATCCTCTTGCAGCAAAACAGCCCCAGCTCCTGTATCACTTGCATCAACAGCCATCTTAAAAGGCTTAGCAAAATTTGGAGTAGCGAGCACTGGCTGACTTAATAAGATAGCTTTAAGTTTGTTGAAAGAGGATTCACAGTTATCGGTCCAGACAAATTTAACTCCCTTTTTCAGTAGGTCTGTAAGTGGTGATACAAGAATTGAAAAGTTAAGAACAAATCTCCTGTAATAACCTACCATTCCCAAAAATCTTTGTAGCTCTTTCCTACTTTTAGGTCTGGGAAGATCACTTATAACCTGAACCTTAGCTCCTGGTGGTGCAACATGTCCATCACCAATTACGTACCCAAGGTACTGAACTTTAGCTTGACCAAACTCACGCTTTGATAAATTAGCTACAAGATTGGCCTGAACCAAACACTCAAGAAATTTACTGACATGGCATAGGTGATCTTTCCAGTTGTCACTGAAGATTAATACATCATCAATATAAACAACACACCCTGCCAAACCCTCTGTTACAACATTCATGAGCTTCTGAAATGTGGCTGGTGCATTCTTCATACCATATGGCATTACAGAACATGCAAAAGTCTTTCCTAGTGTTACAAAACATGAGATCTCCCTAGCACGTTCAGTCATAGGTACTTGCCAGTATCCCTTTAACAAATCAAACTTACTTATGTACCTAGCCTTTCCGATCTTGTCTATGCAATCTTCCACGCGAGGGAGAGGGTAAGTGTCTGTTTTGGTTATCTGATTAACACGTCTGTAGTCGATGCAAAGCCGCTGTGACCCACCTGGCTTAGGGACTAAAGTGACAGGAGAACTCCACTCGCTCTGATAGGGCTCAATCATCTTGTGGTCCAACAGGTAGCCAAGCTCCTTCTGGATGAGAGGAACTTTCACTGGGTTCACACGGTAAGGAGGCAGTTTAATTGGCTTTGCGTCTCCAACATCGACATCATGCATCAACACAGTAGTTCTTCCTGGAGTGGCACGGAACACTTGCGGGTACTCCTGCAGTAATGCCGAAAACTCCTGCCTTTCCTCGGGAGGTAGATGAGAAAGCTTAGTCTGGAGATCATTCATGATATCAGGATTCTTCCCCAAACTATCACTCAGGCTCATGCTACATGGGAGAACTTCACTTGCAGACTCGGGTGGAACAGCTACAGTGCAGACTGGGTTATTTTCGTCCCGCCTGTGATATATCTTTAGCATGTTGATGTGACAAAGTTGCTTGTTCTTTCTACGATCTGGTGTGGCGATGACATAGTTGACATCACTGAGTTTCTTCTCCACGAAATAAGGACCACTAAACTTGGCTTGAAGAGGTTGCCCATGCACCGGTAGCGGAATCAAAACCTGATCTCCTGGCTGAAAGTGGCGTAACCTGGACTTCTTATCATACCAAGTCTTCATCTTCTCCTGAGCAGCTCCTAAATTCTCTTTCGCCAGCTGTAAAGCAGTGGACAGCCGTTCTTTGAACTTCATCACATACTCCAGCAGGTTGACGTCATCTTCCTCTGACAGCCAGCATTCCTTGAGTAGCTTAAGGGGTCCTCTTACTTCATGGCCAAACAGTAGTTCAAAAGGTGAGAAGCCCAGTGATTCATTTGGAGATTCTCTTGCGGCAAATACAACAAATGGAAGACCTTTGTCCCAGTCTTTCTGATGTTCCAAACAGTATTTCTTGACCATCGACTTGAGTGTTTCATGATATCTCTCCAACGCTCCTTGGGTCTGGGGATGGTAAGCTGAAGACGTGACCTGGGTGATGCCCAGCTCTTTCAGAGACTGCTTGAAAACATTTTACATGAAATTACTTCCCCGGTCTGACTGTACCTCCTTGGGCAGACCAAACTTTGTGAAGAACCCTAGCATTTCCTTAACCACATTCTTTGCTGAGATATTTCTAAGTGGAATGGCTTCAGGATAACGAGTAGCCATATCAATCAGGGTCAACACATAAGAAAATCCTGAAGAAGTCTTAGGAAGAGGGCCCACAATATCCACCAACACATGGGTGAATGGCACCTCAAAAGGAGGAATGGGAACTAGAGGTGCAACCTTTTCGGTCTGATTACACTTCCCCACAACTTGACAGGTGTGACAAGACTTACAATACCAGGAAACATCCCTGAAGATACCTGGCCAGTAGAAGTGTTTCAAAATGCGTGCCACAGTCTTCCTCACTCCAAGGTGTCCTGCCAAACTGGAATCATGAGCCACTCTAATGATATCCTGCCTACAAACACGAGGGATGACAACTTGATGTACAACCTCCCATTCACAGTTGGCTGATGCTGTTGGGGGTCTCCACTTCCTCATAAGTACTCCTGGCTTTATATAATAACAAGCAGAAGCACCAGCTGACTCTTCCTCACTGCAAGCAGAGTTAGCTAGACCTTTCAACTCAGGGTCAGCAACCTGCAACTCAACCAACTCTTGACGAGACAAATTATCAACACTACGGGGTACTGCCTCATCTGGTGAGTGGTCCAAATTAGCAAGAAAAGTGTCAGCTAGGATAACATCATCATCATCATTATCCTCTAAGTCACCAGTAACTTTAGACTTAGCCCTAGTGACAGCACATGCAGGGAACACATCAGGGACATCACAATCCTGGGCCTCAGCCACCAGCTCACTAGACAACTGAGGAGCTGGACACACTTGACTTCCACCAATATTATTTCCAAGTAAGAAAGTTACACCTGACATTGGGAGTGTCTCAACCAACCCAACCATAACGGAACCATTAACAAAACCAGACTCTAAATTCACTCTGCACAGAGGGACAGAAAAGTAATTATTCCCTACACCTTGTAAGATTACAGTTTCATCAGAGGAATTAACATTAGAGCCTAGAACACTGGTCAGCATAAGGGATTGGCAAGCACCTGTATCACGATATATTTTAACTGATTTCCTGTCATTACTGTCCAGAGGACTGACAAAACCATCAGACAGGAAATTAGCACATGAACTCTTGAGAGTGTCACCCACGTTACTGCTCAAAAGAGGAGCTCCATCATGAGAATTTAATTTACCCCTCAAAGCAGGTTCAGTTAACTCAGTTAAGGAATTCTGGGAACTCTCAAGGGTGGACACTAGACCAATTGACTGAATATTTAAAGACTCCTTTTTGTTCACATCACGCTGTGTCCTGAAACATTTCTCCGTAGTATGACCAAACTTACTACAATAAGTACATTTACTTTTCTGAAATCTAGAGGTGAAGCTGGTATTTACTTCCTGAGAACATTATCTTTATTCTCTTTCCTGTTACCTGTACTCTGAGTAGAGGCAACGTACTTACTCTCAGCTTTCCCTTTTTCTTTAGAATATCTCTTGTGAGTGAGAACATATTCATCAGCTAAAACTGCAGCATCAGACAAATTATCTATTCTTCTCTCATCAAGATATAGGCTTACATCTTTATAAATACACCTTTTGAGGTGCTTCACCAAAATCATCTGCTTAAATTTGTCAAAATCAGAATCCACATTCTTAGAATTTAACCACTGCTCTAACAGATCTTCTTTGATTTTTGCATACTCAACATGGGATTGCTTATCTTGCTTGTAAGTTGTCCTAAATTTTACTCTATAGGCTTCAGGAACAAGCTCATAGGCCTTAAGAATCAAGCTCTTAACTACATCATAATTATCAGATTGATCCTGAGGCAAAGATGCATAAGTTACTTGAGCTTTACCGGTAAGAACAGTTTGAAGGAGTACTGGCCAAACTCCTTGGGCCAATTAAAACCTGTAGCTACCCTCTCAAACAACTGAAAATACTTTGTTAAATCAGATTCAAAAAAGGAGGGACAAGTTTAATATTTTTAGCCACACCAAAATCATCAGAGCTAGATGATCCAGTTCCACCTTGTTTCATGCGATACTCATGGTCTGCCTGAATCCTAGCAAGTTCAACTTGTGCCTCAGCCTCCTTAGCACGAGCCTGAAACCCAGCCTCCTTAGCATTTGCCTGAAATTCAGCCTCCTTAGCACGAGCCTCCTGCAGGGCTAGCTGTAACTTAGCTCATTCAATCTGCGTTTGCTCATTTGGAGGAGTTACATTAAACAAGCTTTCATTAATCATGTCAACAATTTGATCTTTAGAATGATGAGAGCGAACAGCAATTCCCAATTGTTGAGCAACAAGCTTAAGTTCATTCTTTGTTCTGTTTTCTACATCACACACTATTTGCACATTTCACAAAAAATCTTTGGCTTCATCAAGCTTATTAATAGTAGACATCATGAATAAATCACAGTCACAAAATATCAAGCAATATCCTTATGATAATATCCTGAATATCCTGATAAGAGGTCGCCAAATTTATGTTACGGAACAGAGAAAGATAATGTACACTTTAAGTGAGAATACTAAAAATCACTACTGTCCTGTAAAGTTTCAGGTTCAAAACAAAAGAGTTAGGTAAAATTACAAGTTAAAGTTTAATGCTCAAACTAACAACAAAACATTCAGGACTCATAAGGATAATGTAATGGCAAAAACAGGTTAAATATATGGTTAACTGCAATAGCCTCTATTAAGACGAAATTAGCAAGAGTAAATTTATCTAAGTCAGCCCTGATAAAATGAGAATACACTGGGTAATGCTCAGTTAATGCAAGATAAATTATTACAGATACAAAATATTATTAACAATGGCTTGACATCCAAACCTTACATCAATCACAAAAACCTCACCAGGCCCAAGAATTAACACTTTATGCTACACAGTACAAGAAAAAATGTAATAACACTCATACTCAAATTACACAGCTGCTAGATGGTTGGAGACTTCCTGAGCACTCACAATAATAACAACTGTACAAGGGAGGACAGATGTGAGCAAAATGAGGAGTAGATCTAAGTGGCAATAATGCAGAGACTGAGCTCATTATATAGGGCCAGCAGAGCTTGATACAACTTGTAAGAAGGACGCGCAAATGAAGCCATGGGGGACAAAGAGTTGACCATCCTGCTCTGAACAACAGAAAGAACGACTTACTCTACTATAAGGGAGGAGGGGGGGAGTGAGGTTGAACACGCTCGTGATCAAACATGCGGCATACTGTACGTTAGAATTACACAAAGGATGATGAAATCATAGGCTATGTAACAATATATATATATACATATATATACATATATATATATATATATATATATATATATATATATATATATATATATATATATATATACAGTAGAAGAAGGCATATAGTGAATGGTTAGCGAGTAGAGGTAGGGGAGAAGACGAGAGAGAGAAGAGAGAGGTATATGTGAGCAGGAGAAGGGAGGTTAAGAGACTGGTGAAGGAGAGTAAAAATAAAGTGGATGAAGAGTTTGGGAGGAATCTGAGTGTGAAATGGAGGGAGAGTAAGAAATTGTTTTGGAGGGAGGTAAAGAATGTAAGGCAGTGTGAAAGGGGAAATAGTAGGGGAGTGAAAAATAGGAATAATAGATTGTTGGTGGAGAAGAGAGAGAAACTGAGGAGATGGAATGAGCACTTTGAGGATTTGTTGAATGTAGAGAGTGAGAGCAGTGTGAGTATAAGTGGTTGGGGAATGGCTAGGAGAAGAAGAGATGAGAGGAGGGAGGAAGAGATCAGTAGGGCAGAAGTAGTGGAAGCGATGAAGAAGATTAAGTTGGGAAAGGCCCCAGGAATTGATGGAGTGTGTGGTGAAATGCTTAGGTATGGAGGTGAGATTGTTGTGGAGTGGATATGGAGTTGTGTAGATTGGCTTGGGAAGAGGGAAGGGTTCCAGAGGACTGGAAATCAGGTATAATTGTTCCTTTATACAAAGGTAAAGGAGAGAGAGAAGTATGTGGTAACCATTGGGGTATTTGCCTACTTAGTGTGACTGGTAAAATATATGGTAGAATACTCATAGATAGGATTAGGCATATGACAGAGGAGCTAGTTGGAGAAGAACAAGGGGGAATTAGGAAGGGAAAAGGGTGTGTAGATCAGATATTTGTTCTAAGATGTTTAGTGGAGAAGTATCTAGAGAAGGGAAAGAAAGTGTATGCTGCCTTCATGGACTTGGAGAAAGCTTATGACAGAATAGATAGGCAAGGTATGTGGAAGGTATTAAGAATATATGGAGTGGACGGGAAATTGTTCAGTGCTGTGAAGAGTATGTACGAGGGAGCTAGGGCTGCGGTGCGAGTGGATGGTGAGCTGAGTGAGTTCTTTGATCTCAATGTGGGACTGAAACAGGGTTGTGTGATGTCTCCATGGCTGTTTAATATATACATGGACGGGGTTGTAAAAGAGGTGCAGGGTAGGGCAGTGGATGTGGGGGTGGCTCTAATGAATGACGGTGAGATTTGGAAGCTTCCGGTGTTGCTGTTTGCTGATGATACAGTACTGTTGAGTGAATATAAATGGGAGTTGCAAGGTTTGGTGAATGAATTTGGGACAGTGTGTAGGAGGAGGAATCTGAAAGTTAATGTAAACAAAAGTAAAGTTATGGTGTTTGAGGGGAATGAAGTCACTGAGTGTGCAGTGAGGTTGGATGGTGAGGATATGGAGAATGTGAGTGCATTCAAGTACTTGGGTAGTGTGATGAGTAGGGATGGAACTTTGGGGGATGAAGTGCGTGAGAAGGTACAGCAGGGAAGGAAGGTTGTTGGTACACTGAAAGCAGTGATGAGAAATAGGGAGGTGAGTATGGAAGTTAAGAAGTCACTGCATGATAGTATTGTGATCCCTTTCCTGACGTATGGAAGAGAGGCATGGACCTTGCAAGAGGGGAACAAGTCAAGAGTGAGAGCAGTGGAAATGAGTTACTTGAGAGGAGCCTGTGGAGTGACGTGGAGGGACAGGTTGACGAATGAAGAAGTGAAGGAACGCTGTGGGGTGGATGTGGGTGTGGTTGAGAAGATTAGAAGAAATACACTGAGGTGGTTTGGACATGTGGAGAGAATGGAGAATGAAAGACTGACTAAGAGGGTGTATGTAGGTGAGGTGGAGAGAGGGAGAGGGAGAGGTAGACCGAGGATGAGGTGGAGGGATGGAGTTGAGAGGTATATGAGGGAGGGGGGGGTGAGTTGGGGGGAGGGTAGTCAAATGGTGGGTGACAGAGTGACTTGGAGGCGTTTTGTCTGCGGCCACCCTTTGCGGGATTAGGGCGTCGGGCTATAGATAGATAGATAGATTCTACAGCCAGATGAGTTTATCCAGCTTAGAAAAAAAAAACGTAGACAAAGAGGTTAATAAAGACTGCAGCTAATGCCTCCAGCTCGAAGGATATATATATATACTGTATATATATATATATATATATATATATATATATATATATATATATATATATATATATATATATATATATATATATGTATATATATATATATATGCCTCCAGCTCGAAGGATATATATATATATACTATATATATATATATATATATATAGTGTTTCTACAAGCAGATGGGTTTATCCAGCTTAGAAAAAAAAAAGTAGACAAGGCGGTTAATAAAGGCTGCATCTAATGCCTCTAGCTCGAAGGATATAAAAAAAAAAAAAAATGGCAAAAATCATATGAAAATAGAATGCATCATGGAAGTGGAAGCGTTGTTCCCTTCACTCCGATGACGTACCTTTCAATGACTCTTGCTACCTTTAGATAATATATACTGGGTCAAAGAAAATTATCGAGGTGGAGCGATCAAACATTGCCTTCCCTCTACACTAACAAAACCGTCTGTCGTCTGCTTCAGTAAAAGTGCCCAATGGAAATGCTCGTCCATGAATTGTTTAATGGTAACGGATAAACACTCCCAGGCTTCTATGACTCACCCTCAGCTGAATAAAATCATCCGGCTTTACCTGGCATGAAATACTGAAGACATAACCATTAGAGAGTTAGTCCAGCAGTGATGCTTTTCTTTTTCCAACCCATTTCACTGTTACCATACAAGGACGTCTTTTGGTCGTTTACTCTTGCTGACAACAATCGATTTCATTTAATTTGACAGCCAACTGGTGGTGAAGGAACACTATAGGCTGTATCTACTCTCCCCCCTCCCATATTTAGAAAGATTTCTCCCAAACATAACACAATCGATTGGTGCAGTGCTTCCTAAACTATACTCCTTTTACTCTAACCTGACCTAACATTGTAACCTCTCCATCTTGACTGCTGAACTATAACAAGAGACTGATACGAGATTATGACCATAAATCATGAAAAAATGCTATGCAACTTTTTGGCAATTTTCTTCAGTTTGAGATGAAGGAGGTTAATGAAAGCTATTTTTTACTCTTCCAGTTTCCAAAGTGTGTTCTAAGCTGAAAAGAAATGTTGAAACAGAAAGAATACAGACGAAAATGCCATCGCTGTGAAGTGTTAACAAATGACAACACTTACGGTACCCCAAGATAGCTGGACCTTTACACACCGGCATAGATAGTCTCCCGTCCCAGTCTTCATATTTCATTCACGTTGTACCCCTTTCTTGTGCCTGTATTATCCTGGTCATCACAAAACCCTAATACAGCCTTGTGGGTCGAACTGGGTGAAGTTCAGGACGAAATGAGCAATATTTGAAGTCATACAGGTATGCACGCACTTGTCACAGTTTCAACTCGGATGACGCCGAACCCTATCATCTGGATAGACTGAAAAACACCTGGGGGAGGAGAGGGAACGGGGGAGGAGGGAAGAGATGGAACGGAGGAGGGAAGAGAGACAAAATGGGGATGGGGGGGAGGAGGGAAGAGATGGAACGGAGGAGGGAAGAGAGACAAAATGGGGATGGGGGGGAGGAGAGGGAACACTGGGGAGGGAAGAGCTGGGCAAGACATCATGGGTAGCACGAAATAATAAACATTGCAATACTCTCTATTTTGAAGGCCACGCAGAGCCCCATGATACCACTCTTGGCAGGATTATAAGACAGACAACCCACGTGAGCAACAATCGTGGAAGTATGATTTAATTAAGAGAAATGAGAAACATCAAGAGGTGGCATTGAAGAACCAGCCGCTCCGGATCAACCAATCACAACGCTTCCTCGCCCGGGCCTTAGTCTCCCACCACACTTGCCAGATGTACGATGTTATAAATCAATATTATGGTAAAGGTTATGAATGGGTGATGTGATGGGCAATTAGAATTGCAACATATTCTCCTCTCTGTTTATGGCTAAGAGAAGAAAAAAATACTATACAAATGAAAAATCTAAAAAATATGAAGTGTGGCATGTCTTGCAACTCTCTCTCTCTCTCTCTCTCTCTCTCTCTCTCTCTCTAAAGCCACCGTCACGCATTCCATAATCGAACCACGATTGCGCCACTAATTCAATTAGTAGCGGCATCATGGTCCTGATAATGGGTCTATCGTGATCGATCGTGACACTCGTGACGCACTTGGCCGAGGCCACGAGAAATTAATGCAAGCATTAATTTATCGGGAAGCTCTCCGATTTTTGTACCCTACGTAGCGCTATCCTAAGTCTTATGTGACCTTATCATGATCTTTGTAGCAGCTAGGTGACTGTCGTGGCCGTCGTAGGTCCTTTCGTGACTCTGTCATGACAAAAAAAAACTTATGAGTGAGTCACGATAGCCCTAACACTACGCCGAACGCGTCACGATAGATGCAAGCATGAGTCACGATAAAGCTAATAATTTTGACAATCATTTGACGGTTAACACACACGTGTCACGATGGTCCTAAGGTGGAGTCACGATAGCCCTAAGAATATGGCGATTGAGTCACAACAGAGATAATTATGAATCATGATAGAGTCATGATAGACCTACACACTTATCGCGGCCTCGGTGATTTGGCAACTGCGCGGGCCCATGTGGCAACATGCGGGGGGGTTGGGCGTGTGGGCATAACTCTTGAAGCTATCGTGGTACATTCATGGCACCGTCGTGACTCTGTCATTGCACTGTCGTGGTGATCGTGACCTCATCGTGACGACAAAATGACCGTCAAAAATTTGAAAATCTGCCAATCGTGACTCAGTCTTACGGCTGTCATGACTCCATCGTGACCATCTAATAACCATCATGACACACACAGCCATCATGATACTGTTTGTTATCGGCGTCAAATTTCATGACAGCCCCAATAATTGAATTAGTGGCGCTATCGTGGTTCAGTTATGGAATGTGTGACGGAGGCTTTAGCTTTACGAATGAAAAAATAACATAAGATGGTAGAGGCATGGCATATCTAGCAAAACTCTCTCTCTCTCTCTCTCTCTCTCTCTCTCTCTCTCTCTCTTTCTCTCTCTCAGCTTTGCGAATGAAAAAAATAACGTAAGATGGCAGAGGCTTTCTAAGAATCACCGAATCAACAGAAACAAAAATGAAGGAAGTAAATTATTAGGTCAAACTTTAGTAGGTTTTAAATGGCTACCTCGCACCCCCTCCCCAGGGATTTAATTTTGCGTATATAATGCCCATCAACTCGCGGGGTTTAAATTTCCCGTGGTCACGTGCGTTCTTGTATTCTATTCCACTAAACGCGAGGCAATCATTAGAATATTAGAGTTCTCCTAACCTTGAGAGAATTAATGGTCCTATCCTCTGTTCACTTTACTTTGACCTGAAACTGTCATCCCTCCATCTTGAATGTTGGGTTAGAACAACAGATTAACAGTTGCATATGCCAGTCACGAAGAAGTGCTACAGAATAGATGTAAGCCATAGTATTGTCTTTCTCTGCCACTGAGCTACGTGAATTATGCTGCAAAAGGATGAAAATTTGGGGCGAGTTAAAGTGCATGAACTATAGTGTTAATTATCTGTGACTCCAATTATTCACTTTCAGCTGAGGATAATCGTCTTGGTGTTGCTTATAATACAGCTGCACCAGGGTTGTCCTGACCATGAGAGGGTTAATGGTACCAGTATTAAGACTCTCAGGCTGCCATGACTCCCTCTTAACTGAATGTAATCGTTTGCGGTAACTGAAAGAAACTTAAACAAAACGCAGTCATGAAGAGATTTATCTATTACCACAGTTTCTCACCCCCTATTCCCACCCTTTTCCCTCCCACTACCTTTTCCTTCCCTACCAATTTCCCTCACGCCCCTACCACCCACCCCCTTCTTTCTTCCCTCTCACCTCTCCAGTCCTCCTTTTTCTTTCATACATTCTTCTTCTCTCCCTCTCTTGTTTTCCTCCTCTCCCTCTTCCCTCTCGATTCCCCTTCTTCCCAACCCTCATTTAACCCCCCTTCTGCCTCTCCCCCCATCTCTTCCCCGACAGGATGGAGCATTCACGAAGTAAAACAAAGGCAACCCACAAATGATCTGATGGCCGAATATTTGAATACGCGCTTTTTGATGGACGTTCACCTTTTTACCTTTACTTCTACTGACGTCTCAAAAAATGAATTACTTCGTTCTTGCCTTACCCTCAACATTTCCACTAAGTTTGATCCAAATCAGATTATAACTATATGAGGCTCCACTATATCTTTAAAACTGTTCTCAAAATTGAATCTTTATCTTTAGCTGACCTACAATCCTTCCGGAAGGTTTGTCAAAAAGAAACTGAAACTTAAGTTACAGTTTTAAATATTTGACCTTAACCTCTGACCCTGACTTCTGATGGACTTTTCTATAAATCGAATCTCTTCATCCTTGCATTATCCTGAATCCTCCCAGAATATTTGGCATGGATTAAATCAGATCAAAATTGATTAAACTGATTTTGCCATATGACCTTGGATTTTGACCTATTAATCTCCAAAATACAGATAATCTTGGATGACCCTTAACCCTTCGCCCAATTTGGTTAAAATTTGGTAAAAACTGTTTTAGCATTTCAGTTCACTTACAAGTAAGCTTTTATCTTGTGACCATGATCCTTGACCAAGTCTTTTTTTCTTTTTTTTTTAATCTTCATCCTTGCATTACCTCCAGCCCTTCCACCAAGACTGGTCCAAAATGGAACGAAACTGTTCAAGTTGTCCCTGACATATTAACTTTACCGCTGACCTTTCCTGTAACCTTGACCTTTGTTACACCAGCACTGGAGCAACAGCAGGTGTTGTTTTGAGCAGTGTGTGTGTGTGTGTGTGTGTGTGTGTGTGTGTGTGTGTGTGTGTGTGTGTGTGTGTGTGTGTGTGTGTGTGTGTGTGTGTGTGACAACCGTGATTATCGTATTGTGCACTTCACGACATGCATTAAAGCCACACAATTTCAACATGCAGGTTTGTTTATGCGACATGTTTTCTGAATTTCAAACATTAATCAAATCACACTCAATTGATATTTTTTTTTCACCGGGTTACATGGAGAAATAAATCTGACTTTATGGTAGTGTTTGGTCCAATTTACACTTTTCCAACGCCAGCCGCTGATGTCAGTGTAAATAAGAGTGCAGTTTTTGTGGATCTTTTCTCTCGTTGAAATTCAGGCAAAATTACCCGCTGATGAAGTTACCAAGAAGAGAATTTTGGCGAACTTAGGAGGCTCCCTGACACCGCTTCCTTATTCTTTATTGTATACAGTACCTGTTCTGGTGGGTTTAGGAGGCTCCCTGACACCTATTCCTTTATTCTTTTTATATACTGCACATTATTCTCGTGGGCGTACGAGGCTCCCTGACACCTCTTTTTGTCCATTATTATTGTCTAGTACACATGTTCTCGTGAGTTATGGAGGCTCCCTGACGCCTTTTCCTTGAATTATTTATTAAATACGCCAGCACACATGTTTTCGTGGGTTTTGGAGGCTCCCTGACACAGCTTCCATAGATTATTCTTTACTGCATAGTACACCAGTTCTGCTGGACTTAGGATGCTCCCTGGTACCACTTCCTTCGTTTTTTTATATTTTTTTTTAACTATAATACACTAACTTTCGTGGACTTAAGAGGCTGCCTGATACAGAATCATTATAATATTGTTTATTGCATAGTGCATTTAGGAGGCTCCCCGACACCTCTTCTTTCGTTTTTTACTGTCACCTGTTTTGGAGGCTTAGCAGTTAGGTTATACAGTACAGCTGTCCTTGTGGATTTAGGAGGCTCCCTGGCATCTCGTTTATTTTTTTAAAACTATTACACCAGTTCTCGTGGGCTTGGGAGGCTCTCTGTTACCTCTTCCTAGTTTATCGTTACTGTCCAGTACACCTTAAACACCCCCAATCTAATGACGTTTTTTTTTTCTTTGTATTGCTGTGATGAGATGATTTTAATCCGCTGAGAGAGAGAGAGAGAGAGAGAGAGAGAGATTGTGAATGCGTTAATGCAGACTGTTCCTAACGCCGTCACTAGAAATTCTCGCTCCAAAACTTGAGGGAATCATGAGAGGGGCAGCGAGAATACAGCCACACACACGCGTCATGGGGGTGAAGTGGTTAGTCCCGTATGAGCCATACTCCCGTCAGCGTAGTGATATTCTGTTCTGCATAATACGCCTTGATATTCTGTTCTGCATATTACGCCTTGATATTCTGTTCTGCATATTACGCATTGATATTCTGTTCTGCATATAACACGTTGATATTCTGTTCTGCATATAACACCTTGATATTCTGTTCTGCATATAACGCCTTGATATTCTGTTCTGCACATTACGCCTTGTACACCTTGATATTCTGTTCTGCATAATACGCCTTAATATTCTGTTCTGCATATTACGCCTTGATATTCTGTTCTGCATGATACGCCTTGATATTCTGTTCTGCATATTACGCTTTGATATTCTGTTCTGCATAATACGCCTTGTACACCTTGATATTCTGTTCTGCATAATACGCCTTAATATTCTGTTCTGCATATTACGCCTTGATATTCTGTTCTGCATGATACGCCTTGATATTCTGTTCTGCACATTACGCCCTGATATTCTGTTCTGCATAATACGCCTTGATATGTGTGAAAATTCAAAGCTGCCACAGTGCTCAAAAGGTATGACGATGTTGACAGAGATGCTGGTGGAGGTAGTGGTGAGAGACTGACTAGATGAGCATGCGAGACTGACATGGAGAGAAGGATTGGGAAAGCGAGAACGAGGTGGAGAGATGAGATAAAAACTGGGTATTTTTTTAGTCCTCGATATCTGGTTAAGCCTTTATGAGCTGAAAAAGAAAAAATGTCCAGATGCTGCCAGAATAAAATGAAAAAGACCTTATCGTACTGAATGGGTATGCTACTTTTATCTCTCTGACACCGACAAAATTACACATCGGCACGGCACTGATACCACCGAAGTTAATATTACCTCTCAGTCGGGGTCTTCCGCTCTTGTTCATCTCCTATGCATACACTGCAAATTCCTGTTCGATCCCTTCCAAATTCCCAGTCACTCACGCTAATTGTCTAGACGTTTCAGTACACAAACCATTAAATCGGGTTCACCAATTAGTGTCATACCCTCGTGCTTCCCAACACATAGGTATATACTGTAAGCTTATCCGTGCACAGACTTTACAACTTGCAGACCTACTGGATAAAAACAACAACAGAATCTATCCACGTACCTCACACACGCCCCTTACACAATGACAAAGGAGCCTAAGCGACCCTCTCACCACCCACATAAAAAAACTCAGCCTAACCAACACAACCTAACCAAACACAACACAGTCTAACTCAACACAACCTAACAATTCAATAATACTTAACCTAGCCTAACTCAACCTAATCTAATTCAACATAACCAAACCTAACAACCAAACCCATTACAACCTAACCTAACTCAGCACAACACAATCTAACCTAACTCATCACAACCTAACCTAACTCAACAAAACACAGTCTAACCTTCCTAACTCAACACAACAGTCTGACCTAACACAGCATAACCTAACCTAACATAACAAAAAAAATCACAACCTAACTCAATACAACACAACCAAACTTGACCAAACCCATCACAACCTAACCTTACAACCTAACCTAAGCTAACCTAAGTGACAAAACCTAACTAAACCGACAAACTACAGGGACAACACAACAACAGAATCTTTCCATGTACTGCCATAAGAGCCTACCCGTGGATTCAGCACATGGTCTCTCTCCACTGACTGATAAAACAAACTATCCACACACTATTCAGCCCTAACCAATGCAATGACTATGCGACCTACAGTACCTAAGTACCATTCCGTCACTACAGCCTGATGAAATACACAGCCCCTCATCACTCACATCATACAACACAACCTACTAAACATAATCTAATCTAACTGAATCCTACCTAACCCAATCCAACCTAACTCAATCTAATCTAACTGAACGTAACATAGTTCAATCAACACAACCTAACCTACAGTAACCCGATTTATTCAAGGGCAGTCTGCACAACCTAACCACATGCCTTACCTACTCTTTCACTTTAGCGTAGCCTAAAACTGCCACTTCTCCATCGTGAATGCTCAAATGTAACAATATAATAATAGTAATATAGCGCTGGTCACGAAGAAATGTTACGGAAAGATGCAGAGAAGCAGCAGGCTCTTCTACAGTAGTACCACTGAACTACGCGAAATTATGTAAAAGTACGAAAATCTGGACCAAGTTAAAGGGAACAGAGCATAGCCACCATGACAATAGGACTACCCAGCACGGAGACAAAGGGTTATAAGCCAGCACCGTAGTATACACACAGTGTCCCTCAGCATTCACATCAAACAGCACAACAGAGGCGGAGGGGGACAGTTGAAGCTACCGAAAGTGCGTACTGGTGGACGGCCATTCCGGGACCCAACATGGCAGCGTTAATTCGTTGTAAAGAAAGTTGAAAAGGGGGAGGGGGGTGAGGGGATGCAGGAAACTCTGCCTTTACAGCCATGACGTGTTATATTCCATTCTTGCCACCAAAAGACGACTTTTTAAAGCTTAGGAAATGCCGAAGGAAGGATGCAGGACACTGTCTTTACTTAAATTACATCTGTTTTATATATTGACTATTGTGTTCTGCTTACGGGAAATTACGACAGTGAAGTGCTTTACTTTATTCCTGTCACCGACAGACGATTCTGTTAAGCCTAGTATGGTGAATGTCCTTTCGTAGCTTATTTCACGTACCTCTGTGGCAGAAACAGACACTGCCATGGCTCTGCATCCTTGTCTCACAGCGCTTCTTTTTGGCTATCTCCACATTCTAGTGATAATCTATTATTCCAATGCAGTATTCAAGATGGAAAGATGGTAATTTTAGGACAACCTAAAGTAAAGAGTGTATAGTACGGCAGGAAACTAACGACATTATTACCGTGACATCTGTTAGTTTATTCCTGCTACCGAAGAACGATTAGGAGCATAGAAAATACCCCTTTGTTTTTTTCGGGGCCAGTGAACGCTAAAGCTACCCCTGCCACTTCGACATCTCTCTGCTAAATTGAGTAAAACGTTTTGTAGATTGCAAGACTAACAAAGACGTCACAGTGCTGGCGTAAATTCCTTCACTACGTGCTGGGAGGTTAATCTGAACTTGTAATTTGATAAGTAACTCGTGGTCGTGTTGTGGTTAGAATTAGCCAGTCGTAGTGATGACCATGCACAGGTTCGATTCCCACGAGGTGACTGAAGGTTTATCAAGTAATGCCGCCAAGGAAAGTAGACTGATCCTCTGTCTTTAAATGTACTCGACTACGGTAGCCTACCCTCGAGGCCCTACGGTACAACTCCAGGCTCTACGGTACAACTCCTGGCTCTACGGTACAACTCGAGGCCCTACGGTACAACTCGAGGCCCTACGGTACAACTCCAGGCTCTACGTTACAACTTCAGGCTCTACGGTACAACTCCAGGCTCTACGGTACAACTCTAATAGGGTTACTTGGGATTGGCTGTTACGATTTATATCTTCAAGCTAAGGTGGAATATCCAATCCAGTGTCCCTTTTTGAACAAGATCCCGGTTTGTGTTCCATTATTAACCATCTACTGGTCAGCACAACTCTAGCATTCTATTACAGCTAACACCAGATGATTCCTTTAAGCTGAGGGTGAGCCAAGGAAGCCGGCGTGTTTATACCGTTACTACTAACTTTCTCATGGAACAACTCTTTGCAACACAATTTTATTCAGCTGAAAATGAATCATACGCTTCTAACTGTTAATATTGTCGTCATTAGCTTTCTCAAGACCAGGACAACTATATTTCACTTCGGCTGACTCCAGTTTATTTCAGTTAAGTGTCAGTAACGCAGAAGTGTTGTAACATCAGAAGACCAATTGCCACAGCTGTTCACAGTCAAGGTAAACAAAAACTATATATCTTGTTCACAGCAGCCGAATGTCAAATTCAATAGCAAATTATTTGAGTGTGAAATAAGAAAAAAGAGTAATCTCGTAGTCTGTCCCAGTGCAATTTTCTGTGATTCACAAACCCAACCATCATCACTACCACCACCATCAACCAATCACTACAACCAGTCACTACTACAACCACCCAGACCATCATCGGTCAACGAGCCCCAACAATCACTGCCACAATTACACACAACCACGACTACCATCCACTACCATCCTCTTCTCTTTCCTATTACTACTACTACTGCTGCTGATGCTGCTACGAATATCAATACTGCGGATACTATTACTAAAAATAATAACTTGCCACCATCACCACCGCAACCACCACCACCACCACCACCACCACACACAATACATTCACGGTGATAAAGACGAGATGCAATAGTTACCGTGTGTGTGTGTGTGTGTGTGTGTGTGTGTGTGTGTGTGTGTGTATGTGTGTATGTGTGTATGTGTGTGTGTGTGTGTGTGTGTGTGTGTGTGTGTGTGTGTGTGTGTTAACCCAAACAAACTCCATTCCCCATGCTGGCCGAATATGCAAAGGAAGGTATAATACACTTAGAACCTGAGATGTAATATTCAGAGGTGGCCGCCGACAATGGAGAGTGAAGGCCAGAATTATCCCCTCTTCGTCCATGCTGGCTGGGTACGTATCGGAAAGAAGAGAGAGTAATAACCCACTTCTGTAATATTCGTGGAGATGCTGGAGTATTACAGTGTTTGTGTAGTGTACGGCTTAACTCTCTCTCTCTCTCTGTCTCTCTCTCTCTCTCTCTGGCAGTTCTATTAAGCCTGACACACAGATGGCCGCCCTAATCCCCAATACAGGCCAGTCCACACCAACCAAACTATCGCATCCCGTTTTATCACACCAATCCACCGACCTGATAATGTAAAATTCCTCCTACGTTAACACTCTCATGGCTGGGATAACTCTGGCACTCTAATATACCTATATCTAAATCTTTCATTTTAATACGTTTCCCCCCACGTAAAATAAACAGTTTAGAGATAGCAAGAATTAAGTGTAAAAAGGGTGTCTTGTGGAGAAGGCTCTGTCAGCGTTATTAATGTCCAGCTTGAAACATACATTCATTTCTTACTCCCACTGCCACATCCACGCCCACATCAGCAGACTGAACCGTCTCACGAACATATAACATCAGGTGAGTTTCTATTGCAGAGCTATTTAAGGACCACCTCTAACTTGGTCCAGATTTTCGTCCTTTTGTAGCTTATTCCGCGTAGCTCAGAGTCAGAAATAAAGATTACTACAACTGTACATCCTCTCCATAGCACTTCTTCATGACCAGTATCATATTCTAGTGTTAAGCTCTTGTCACAACTCAGCATTCAACATGGAGAGATTGTAATTTTAGGCCAAGTTAGAGTAAAAAAAGTACAGAATAACTCTCTTTTATCAGATGTTTCCTACCAACAGACGAAATTAAACTTGAAACATCAATAGGCCATTCACCCTAACTTGACCCAGATTTTCGTCCGTTTGCTGTTTATTTCACCAAGCTCGGTGGTAGAAAATAACACTACGACTCTACATCCTTTCCATAGCACTTCCTCGTGACTAGGATCATATTTTAGCGTTAATCCACTGCTACAATTCCGTATTTAAGATGGGGAGACTGTACCTTTAGGCCAAGTTTAGATGAACAGAGTATAAGAAGTCTTATCTGTCACTCTATCCATTGCCAGACGCCTCAATCCCGCAACAAATAGCCTCCATGTCGCCCTGTCCCCCGCCATTTCATTGCCCTGCTCCCAGCTCACACACACCCTCTCTCAGATGCCTCTCTACTCCATCCCTCCATCTCATTCTTGGCCTCCCCCTCCCTCTCCCCCCCTTCACCTCACATACACTCTCCTTGTTAGTCGCTCACTCTCCATCCTCTCCACATGGCCAAACCACCTCAACGTGTTTCTCCTAAGTCAAAGCCTGAAATCGTCTTCTGGTAAACAAAGTGAATGACGTAAGACGCTCGTGTGTTGAAGGGATAATGAAGACGATTTTACGACCCATGCGGTGGTCTCATAAGCTGAATAAAATCGTCTGGAGCCAGCAAGAGACTTCAGAGGACAACACCGCACTGCGAGGGAGAGAAAAGGAAACAAAGGCTCGTTCCTAAGTGGCACTGGAGGCCCGTAGAACCTTTTCCATAGCGATTTATTTTCTATAGTACAACTTAACGTTCTCTTTTATGTTCTTTATATCGTGTCAGCTTAGATACATAAAAGGGATACTACGGTGAAATGTGCCAAAGTCGCTAAAGAAAACGTGTTAGGACATCGCCATCCCTTCACTAAACCAGCTGAAGGCATCAAGAATACATCGCAAATTACAACATCGTGCTGAAGGGGTTAAGAGGAAATAAGTGGCGTGATTCGGTATACAACTGGACCTCATAAAGCGAGATTCCTAGAGTCTGCTCACTTGTTCAGTACAAGGAATTTATTTTTCGTTTTAATTTAGCTACAAGACGATTTTTATTCACCTGGCAAGAATGACCAGGTAACACAGGATTAATTAAAGGTATACCTTGCACCTTCAGTACGAAAAGGCCCTCAGAGTAAGAGAAAAAATAAGTGAAAAAGAAGATAGGTCATCGGTCTCAAGGGGTTCAACTGACTATAAGAAAATTTAAAGGAGGGTTATTTTTGCCTTTCTAACCCTTTCTAGTTCTCTCTCTCTCTTTCTCTCTCTCTCTCTCTTTCTCTCTCTCTCTCCCTCTCTCTCTCTATGGTCGGTCAGTATTCTATTCCTGGACTAAAGCGAGCTGACTCCTAAGAAGCTGAGTGTTTTAACTAACAAGAAAAAGGAGAGGAAAGTTATAACATGAAACTAACATTCTAAACTCACTCAAACAATACACACACACACACACACACACACACACACACGTACAAAACCCTGCCAATTTCACATAAAACAGCCAGCAATACCATACGCAATTCCCACATGTGAGTTTACGCCCGGTGATACGAAAACATTTATGTGTCTCTACGAGTATATACGGTACCAACAGGCAGTTAAAAGAAAATATATTCGAATTCCCTGCAAGAGAGAGAGAGAGAGAGAGAGAGAGAGAGAGAGAGAGAGACAGACAGACAGACAGACAGACAGAGACAGACAGACAGACAGACACAGAACTTCAGGACCGTTCACTTCGATGAGAGAGAGAGAGAGAGAGAGAGAGAGAGAGAGGATTCAAGACCAGTTCATTCTGAGATGCCTGGACACATTACGTTTAAAAGACTGGAGGTCACAGGCAGAGAGAAATACAAACTGAGGAAGACGGCTCCAAATCTGACCTGTTATCTCTTATCGGTATCTTTTCATTCTCCTGATATTTACTACATTACCTACACCCTATATTCTAACCTGCTGAAGATCCCTAACCGCTTTCCGCCTAGGCCAGGTGAAACCAGATTTTTTTTAATGCGAGGATTAAGGAACCAAACAGTAGGAGCCCGCAAAACAGAACAAAAACAAAAACAATACAAGAGAGAGCCAAATTCAAGATCCGTTCACTTCGAGATGCCTGGACACACTGCGTTTGAAAGACTGGAGATCATAGGAAGAAGGAAATACAGACAGAGGGAGACAGTTCCAGAGCTGACCTGTCGCACAAATGAAGGACTGGGAGTAACGATTAACTCTGGCATTATTGAGCTGGACAGAAAAGGGATGAGAGTTTGGGGGGACTGATTTGTCTGGTTACCAAGGAGACTCATTCCTGCCTCTTACTCCGGCTCATAGAATGTTGCGTAACCAAGTCATATTAAAAGTTGAGAGAAAATCTGCCAGTTCCATCGGGCGTAAGCAAAACGATCTGCACTTACATCGATTAACGTTACATGTACAGGCGCCGTCAAAACTCCTGTCGCCTCCCCTGCTATTCTCTCCATGGACTTTGAAAATCAGTGGTGGTGAATCCGCAGCAACGAAGCTGATGATACTGATCTGTGGCCAAGTAAATTCATCAGTGTCGGTTGCTACGAATTCACCACCCTGATATCAAACTCCAAAGAGGGAAAAAAAAAAAAAAAAAAAAAAAAAAGGCGATAGAACTTTGGACACCGGCTGTACCCTTGTCTATACTTCATTCACTTTAACTTGGCCCAAATTTTGATCCTTTTGGCGCTTATTTCACGGAGCTCAGAGGCAGAAAAAAAAAAAAGTACCGTGATTCTACATATTTTCTGTAGCACTTCTTCGTTACTAGCATCATATTCTGTTATTACTCGACTGTTAAAACTCAGCATTCAAGACGGAGGGATGGCAATTTTAGGTCCACGTATAGTGAAAAGAGTACAGGATGTCTAAGCCATTACTGTTAAGATAAATTATTTAGTGTTATATTAAATGTGTCTTCATACTTACAACTCTTGCAGTACGGACAGAAGGGAACATGACCTACCTGCAAAAAAATAATAATAATAATAAATAAACAAATAATAAATGTCTAGTGTTAATTATAGTAACTAGTAAAAATGCGAATAATAATAAGTATAATACCATATATGCTAATTATAATGTCTAGTAACATTATGCTAATTATAATAAGTCCGGTAAATATATATTTATGAGGTGGTTTGGCCATGTGGAAAAGATGGAGAGTGAGAGACTGACGAGGAGAATGTATGTAAGTGAGGTGGAGGGGGTGAGAGGGAGGGGTAGGCCAAGGATGAGATGGAGGGATGGAGTGAAGAGGTATATGAGAGAGGGTGGTGTGAGCTGGGAGCAGGGCAGCGGAATGGCGGGAGATAGGGCGACATGGAGGTGATTTGTTTGTGGCCACCTCTTACGGGATAAAGGCGACTGGCAATAGATAGATACCGGTAGATAATAAATCTAGTAACATATGCTAATTATAATAAGTCCTGTAATTATATATGCTAATTACAATAAATCTAGTAACATATGCTAATTATAAGTCCAGTAAATATAAATATTAACTATAATAATCTAGTAAACATATATGCTAATTATAATAAGTCTAGTAAATATATATGCTAATTATAACACATCTAGTAACATAGATGCTAATTATAATAACTCTAGTATCAGAAATAACAGACATTTACTCCCTTACCAGAAGAAGTAAAAAAAAATGTGTAAAAATTATCTGTATGTTCAAATAACCCTGTTTAGCTTACCACTTAGACTTGTTTTCTCGTTGGTTACGGCAAATCCCTAACATCTTTTCCTTAGTGATTTATTTTTTCATATGGGTGGTTTAATATCCTTTTTTACGTTACTGATGTACAGTATGGCGATACTGGAAGGATATATGTAGCATAGAAAAGGAGAGTATGGTGCAATAAGCAAAAATAATCGCTTAAGAAAAGGTGTTAGGGACCTTTCTTAACCAACGAGAATATGGGCTTTGCTATGACTCACTTTTAGCTAAATGTGAATTTATCTAGAAAGAAAACTCCACAATGTACAGGAATTATATGTAGCCTTCATTAAATTATCTTCTAAAGGCCTCTCATAAAGTGAACAGTCCGAAGCTGGCTGGAACACAGAAAAATACCGTCCCCCGGTTGAAGAGATTACTGTATATAAAAGTGGGGTGTGTAGAGCTAAGTGTGACGTGTGCAAGCTAAGTGTGAGGTGTGTAGGAGTTAAGTGTGAGGTGTGTAGCAGTTAAGTGTGAGGTGTGTAGCAGTTAAGTGTGAGGTGTGTAGCAGTTAAGTGTGAGGTGTGTAGCAGTTAAGTATGAGGTGTGTAGATGTCAAGTGTGAGGTGTGTAGGCCAGTGGTTTCCCAAAAAAAACTGTGGGGCGCGCCCCCCTAAAGGGGCAAGAAGAGCTGCATGGGGGGACGCGAAGGCTTGATAAAGAGGGTAATTATATTTGAAAACTATGAATTAAGTTGGAATTCAGTAATTTCTAAATATGGAGAAAATATTTCAGAAATGAATTAGAAATCTAGTTACCTGAATATATAAACAATTTCAGAGATTAAGAATCTATGATATTTATTGACATGTGCCAACTATGCCAGTAAAATACAGTATTTGAGGAAGGGGGGAGCAGGGAACGTGTCATTCAGTGAGGGGGGGGCTAGAGTTAGAAAAGGTTGGAAACCACTGGTGTAGGCTAATTACGTGAGGGTGTGTTGAAGTTAAGTGTGGGGTGTGTAGACGATAAGAATGAGGTGTGTAGAAGTTAAAGTGTGATGTGTATAGACGTTAAGTGTGGGGTGTGTTGACGATAAGTATGGGGTGTGTTGTTATGTGTGGGGTGTGTAGTTAAGTGTGGGGTGTGTAGAGTTAAGTGTGAGGTGTGTAGGCTTGCTAAGTGTGGGGTGTGTAGAAGTTAAATGTGGGGTGTGTAGACGTTAAGTATGGGGTGTGTAGGTTAGTTAAGTATGGGGTATGTTGAAGTAACGTGTGGGATGTGTAGTTAAGTGTGGGGTGTGTAGGAGTTAAGTGTGAGGTTTGCAGACGTTAAGTGTGAGGTGTGTAGAAGTGTGGAGTGCGTAGATGTCAAGTGTGCAGTGTGTAGAAGCTAAGTGTGAGGTGTGTAGAAGCTAAGTGTGAGGTGTGTAGAAGCTAAGTGTGAGGTGTGTAGACGTTAAGTGTGAGGTGTGTAGAAGCAGAAGTTAAGTGTGGGGTGTGTATAAGTGTGCGGTGTGTAGAAGTGTCGGGTGTATAGAACTGTGGGGTGTGTAGAAGTTAAGTGTGAGGTGTGTAGAAGTTGTGGAGTGTGTAGATGTCAAGTGTGCAATGTGCAGAAGATACGACTGAGGTATGTAGAAGCTAAGTGTGAGGTGTGTAGAAGCTAAGTGTGAGGTGTGTAGAAGCTAAGTGTGAGGTGTGTAGAAGCTAAGTGTGAGGTGTGTAGACGTTAAGTGTGAGGTGTGTAGAAGCAGAAGTTAAGTGTGGGTTGTGTATAAGTGTGCGGTGTGTAGAAGTGTCGGGTGTATAGAACTGTGGGGTGTGTAGAAGTTAAGTGTGAGGTGTGTAGAAGTTGTGGAGTGTGTAGATGTCAAGTGTGCAATGTGCAGAAGATACGACTGAGGTATGTAGAAGCTAAGTGTGAGGTGTGTAGAAGCTAAGTGTGAGGTGTGTAGAAGCTAAGTGTGAGGTGTGTAGAAGCTAAGTGTGAGGTGTGTAGAAGTCAAGTGTGAGGTGTGCAGCCAAGTGTGAGATGTGTAGACGTAATGTGTGGAGTGTGTAAAAATTAAGTGTGGTGTGTGTAGATTTTAAGTGTTCACAGGATAGTCAAGCCCAGTGTTGTGTGTCAGCCTTTACTTCATCTACGCCACATCCCCTGCCGCATTACCTCCACCACCACCGTCACAGCCACCGCCAATGTGACTGCTGAGAGGCGGGTGTGCTGACAGCAGGAACCAGCGTCGGCCTGATTTACCCCACAACCCGAAGCAGGTTCTGGCGTATATATGAAAACTGTAGCAGAATATCTGATGCAGGTTTTTGGTGTATAAATAAAAACTGTGGCGGAATATTTGATTCAGGCTTGATGGAAACTGTCGCTAATATTGTGGACGCTTTTGATACTGAGTGAAATAGTAAACAGAAAAGTATTATAGTTTTGAAATACACGGGAATGACTGGTGAATCTGGATATTACTTGATACATATGGAGCTGCGCCTACTGTTTTAAAAACTGGGCGTGATTCCCTTCACATTTTTTCATAACTGCTGTAGGGAAAATACAATAGGTCATAATTATGATGCGAGTTAGGAGAATATTGCCTAAAAATTTAATAAAATAAAGGTAAAAACACAGATGTATCTATAAAGTTTGTGGTAGGTGGGGGAGCTCACCATCCAGTCACTTGATGTAGTGCTGCTCTCAGGTGTCTGACCTTTCCTCTCCTCCATCCTTCTTTCCTTTCATCCTCTTCTGTTTTTCTTTCCTTCATTCTTTCCTCGTCCTTCTGTCTCCGGGTGACTTTATCTAATATACTATAGCACTAGCCATGTGTCTGTGTGTGTATTTTGAGCAGCCGAAACTACACATTCAAGTCGCACCAAAATTGGCACAAAAATCGAAAATATTCGCTGATGTGAAAAAACTTGGTCCCATCACGATTGAAAAACTTTTACTATATTAAATGAGCGATCAAATTTTGACCCAAAAACGCCGCTCCCGGCGCCCAGTCGGTTGCCGTGGCCGAGTGGTTAATATCTCGGACTTGCGTGCGGACAACTTGGGTTTCATTCCCGAAGCGAGGTGTAACTTGTGGTGGGGGTACAGAGGTGAGGGCGCCTTTCGTTAGTACGGAGGCGTCCTGGTGCACCAAAATTGGCATGAAAATAGCAGAAAATTCGCTGATGTCGAAAAACTTAGTCCCATCTAGATTGATGATTTTTTTTTTAGACTTAAGAGCGATCAAAGTTTGGATCGGAAAACAGTTCATTCGGTACCGGTACCAGGACTTTTAGAAATCAAGTCTACTGGAGCCACAAGAAAGTGAGCGCGCAGCGCAAGAGCCCTCCCCAGGAGCAAGTGCGAGAGGGCCCAAAGGGCCCACGAGCACTTGTGCTCCCTATTCTGTCTTTCTTTCCTTCATTCTTTCCTCTTCCATCTGCCTGTGGGTGACTCAACACTGAGTGACAAGCCAAATGGTTTCCTGAACACCAGAAAACCATTTACTGTGCTGGACGGTAACCGTATAACCAAATTATGGCGCCTGGTGGTTTAGTGGGTAATTACGGCGCTCCAACCGGACTGAGCCAGTGAAGGTTTATATCCAAGGAGTGGTTGGGGGTTACTGCTCACATAATGCCACTCAGGGATGAGTGAGGCTGGGCACTCTCATCTTAAATGTCAGGACCAACTTGCCTAGCTCCGGGTTCCTACGCTCCTCATGGGACAACGTTGGATTGGATGATGGATGGATGGATTTCTATAAAGTCAAACCTTATGGCGAAATAGAAATGTTTGATGGAGAAAATTTGGGCAAAAAATGACAGGTTATTTGCATTTAGTTAGGAATCTTGAAGGGTTTTCTTCCATCTATTCCTCAGCTATTTATTTCGCATATTAGAGCTTACTTCTCTCTCTCTCTCTCTCTCTCTCTCTCTCTCTCTCTCTCCCTAATATTGTATCAGATACTAAAATAAACTAATAAGCGTGAAGTGCCTGAGTCTCGCTGGCCATCCAAAACACGGCTTTATTTTCCCAGTGTATAGAGGCGGTAAATAAGCCTCGTTCAATACCACTCCTATTACAATAAAGATCAATGGCTTGCCTTATTATTAAAGTGTGTCTGTTTTCTTTCATCATCATCATCATCAATCGTAAACTTATCATCATCATCATCAATCGTAAAATCATCATCATCATCATCATCAATCGTAAAATCATCATCATCATCATCATCAATCGTAAAATCATCATCATCATCAATCTTCGTTGTCGTCGTCATCAGTCATCATCATCATCACTACTCTCATCCTCGCCCTCTTCCTTCTACTAATCATCATCCTGTTAAGGGAATCAGTACCAATATTCAAGCTCCAAAGACTCATACTCAGAAAATAAATAAATAAATAAAAATATCGTCAGTCATATCACGGAACGGAGTACTAGAGTTATCCTGACCATGAGAAGGTAAATGGTAACTGTATGAAAGTTAAAGCTCCTATGACCCACTCTCTGCTGAATAAAATTGTCTGGCTTTAGAACAGCATACCAGAATGACTTATAATGAAAGGGTTACGCTACTGCAACAACTTCCATATTTTTTCCCTTATGTCTTCTTAAATTACTTGGGTAGCAGAAGTGTGTGTGTGTGTGTGTGTGTGTGTGTGTGTGTGTGTGTGTGTGTGTGTGTGTGTGTGTGTGTGTGTGTGTGTGTGTGTGTGTGTGTGTGTGTGTGTGTGTGTGTGTGTGTGTGTGTGTGTGTGTGTGTGTGTGTGTGTGTGTGTGTGTGTGTGTGTGTGTGTGTGTGTGTGTGTGTGTGTGTGTGTGTGTGTGTGTGTGTGTGTGTGTGTGTGTGTGTTAATCGAGAGAATCTTCACCACTGGATTAACCATTTTCCTATAATGATATACGATATACTTCAATCTTGCAACGTCCTGGTGATTTAATTCAGCTCAGTACGGGGAGCTGCCAATATCCTTCACACTCCCCGACAGTAAAAACGATCATATCTAAGGAGACCGGTCGTAAAATCGTCTGGAGAAAGCATGAATAACCTAAAGTACAATAACTTAACGAAGGGATTGATGCTTTGATGAAATACACTTAAAGCTGAGTGGGGAGTATATTTCATCAATGGTTTTTGTGGAGTTAATGGGAGAGTCGTTCATCACTTGGGCCGCCGACACCACCAGGGGGACACTAATTCATCACTGGCTGATAAGATGTGGCCTGATGGTCCTATTAATCTCTGAGCTGTGGCTGACAGAAGGTGCAGGCAGGTGTGGGTGGATGAGATGGATGGGTTGACGGAGAGGTGAGGCAGTTAGATAAGGCAGATGTGTGAGGTAAGTGAGAGGTGTGTGAGGAGGGAGCGTTGAAGAGATGTGGGTGAGACTGGCGTGCGTAGTGGAAGAGGCAGGTGTGTGTGGTGGGTGACGCAGGTGCGTGTGAAAGGCGAGGCAGCTGTGTAAAGTGGGAGAGGCAAGTATGTGAGGGGATGGGGCAGATATGTGAGTGAGATGTGTGAGACCGGTGTGAGGTGGACGTGGGTGAGGTACGAGCAGGTGTGTATGATGAACGTGGGTGAGGCAGGTGTGTAAGGTGGACGTGGGTGAGACAGATGTGGTAAGTTGAACTCAGGTAAGGAATGGCTGACGACAGATGTGAGGCAGGAGTGTAAAGTGGCTAAGCTGACGAAAAATGAAGCTGCTTGTCATGTAAGGCGGATGAGTTCATGGATACTCATTGATTGCTGAAGGAAAGAGCTCTTAGTGGGGTGGATGAGTTGAATTTAATGATAAGATGATGAAGGAATAAGTGGTGGATAAATTGAAGACAAAGTTCAGGTACTGTTGTCAGGTGAAGCATGCAGGTGTAATGTATAATTTTTAGGGAAAGAGCTGGAATAAAGAAAAGTAATTATTATAATTAACTGAAACAGAAATTCGAGGTGTAAGGGTTGAAGGAATGAGAAGTAGATAGTTTTGATCGACAGGTTTCACTACTATTATCTACCGTCACAGCTACCATCAGCACGCCCTCCACTACCACAATTTTATCACCACTCATCAACCAAAAACAGTACCATAAATCCATCCCATAAATCCGCTTCCCCCTGCCCCCTAAAATGACACCACCACAAACACTATCATCACGATAACCACAGTAACCAACAACGCGACCACTACCCTCAAAACCACGACCTCCACTACTACCACAATTATTATCATCACTACCTGTACCATAAATACCGTACAACCATCACCATCACCGCCATAACCAGAACCACCACTACATTCACCACAAATCCACCACAGCCACTACCACCAACACACCACGACCACGACTAACACCACAAATTACCTCAATCACTATTACTATTCTATTTTTACGGCGGTGGCGACCGTCATCCACTCACTTGATGAAATGATGCTTACTTCTTCCTTCACCTTTATCATTGTATCCCTGTGTCTGCCGTCCTCTCTTCCTACTTCGGGTTTTCTTTGTCTCTTCTTATTACTCTCCTTTCCACTTCGGGTGGCTCTACACTGTGCCAAGCTGAGTGGTAAACATTTGGGTTAACCAAATAAAAGGATAGTAAGGAGCCTACTATGGTGCCCCTGTTAACTGGGTGGAGAGACGCTAATGCGGCGTCCATCCAGGAACCAAAAGGAACCAAATCTCAGCACTTTTCCCCCCCGCCTCGCAACAACTGGGCACCTTCAGCCACAAGGGAACATTGGTTCACTGCACGAGACGGCCCTGCAGGGACAGTTGCTTGCCTGCGGTTGATGGGTTTACTGGGCCAGGCAGACAGGGGTTGATCAACGACAACAACTCGCACCTAAAATTAGCATCTCATCGTCTTGACTGCTGAGCACAGATTAACGCTAGGGATATTACAATAGTCACAAAGAGGTAATATAGATAAGATGAGTTGCAACATTGTCTTTTTTTTGCCACTTGGCTACAAGAATGTCACAAAAGGACGAAAAGCTGCACCATGATAGAGTAAAAACAGTACACCAGTACCATTACCACCATCACTAATACCACCACTATAGTTATACCTTACCGCAGCCACTACCTCCACCGTAACTATAACTCCACGCCCACCACTGCCACAAACCTTGCCAAAAGCCCGTACCGGTACCATCCCACTAGGGAGGCGTGGGGCGGGACCTCCATATTCCGGTTGTCAGGTGCTTTTCCCATGCTTCATTGATTTGGACTGCTTCGTGGCGGCTGTTTCGAGCTCTGAGTGTCTGAATATTTGTATGTAAATTTCTGCTACTACACACCTGAATGTCCCTATGTATACTTTAGTTTATATTCGTGTGCAAATTTTATATATACTCCTGTTTTTATGTATATATTCACATGTATGATCTGTATCTATTTATATACACCATGCCCTTAAGCATAGTTAACTTGTTAATGTTATTTTTATGCAGTACTTATAACAGCATGCATGTTTGTATGCATACTTTTGTACAATCATTTGCATATTTTAGTGAAGGCCTGTACTCTGTTTTTATTCTCATGCATGTTTTGTATATTATTTTTTGATATATGTGTGAATATTTGCCGTAAGTCCTACGTTCTGGCGTCAGTAGGAATTTTGCTTACGTATTAACTCTTTTATAGTCGTCTCCTGTATAATATACCAACTAACGCCAGGAAACTTTATTTAGCTCTTTGCCTATACCAGACTGAGGGTGTTAATACTGTCACCATTTGCTCATGGTTAAGATAACGAGTAGCCTATTCAAGCAAACACCAGACGATTTTACTCAACTGAGAGTGAGTCATAGGTGCCTGAGTGCTAGTGCCTCTGTACAAACAACTCTATTATCTTCTCTCTCAGCATCATTATCTGTCTATGTGGAGGTGTCATTAAGCCTGCGATCGCCAAGGGGATCTCAAGCCCCTTGTATATGTCGACAATTTTTAGACTAAGACACGAAGACTGATAAAGCCTGGCCTCTTTATCACTACTGACTTCACTCTTATGTGGGATGCAGGGTAATAAAATACAATAATCATGAACTATCCACAAATGCTCACCTCAAACTCCGAAAACTTGTCAACACCTTCCCGTCCTTGATTGCAACATACGAGCCTCAGCACAAAGGGCGGCCATTACTGAATCCCACTTCCTAACTGCAGGCAAAGTGATAACCGAACTTAACCCCTTTCAATCCCATGACGTATTTTGTAGTTAATATTGCCGCAACCAGGCAAGTTTACTCATATTTCGGGCGATGTCCTGTAGTGAAGGTGTTAACGAAGCCTGTATATAACCACGAAAGTCCGAAATTTCTCACTCAATCCTAATAAAATCATCAGGTAGTAGCGTGAACAAATTAAAAGTGTCATGAAAGAGAAGCGGTTAACCTTTTTCCATGCAACTATGAAACTGAAAGGAATGTTCCCAACGAGAGCCCTGCATGTGAAAATCAAAATGTAGTCTATGTTTGTGTGTATCAGTCAGCAGCTGCCGGTATATCACCAATATGACATGGGAAGGTGGGTTCAAATGCTAGCATATGAAAAGACATATTGCCAGGACCGCAAAACAGAAACCAAATACGAGAATCAGAAGGCAATATTCGCATCAATGGGGAAGTGAGACAGACAAAATAATATTGGTTGCCACATAAACAGACAGCCAGGCAGCTGATACTGACCGAAAGCCAGACGGACAGACAGAAGGTCACACTGCCAGATAAAAAGACCGAAAGATTTACTAGTAAATTCAACTGACCGGGAATATACCACCGTGGATGACTGTGACGCGAGACATTATATTATAATACATACATACATATATAAGAGTATATATATACTGTATATATATATATATATATATATATATATATATATATATATATATATATATATATATGTTATGCAGGGAGACATATAACTGTACATAGACTAGCACACAGGAAGACAACAAAAATGCAGTAGCTTAGAGGGCCGGAGAGACTGAGTGAAACAATCGAACCAGCCTGGAAGACAACAGATCTTAGTATACGTACCGCAGGTAAAATGAATAAAATACACCGACAGACATATAATCAGACACATAACCGAAAAAAAACTGACAAACAGATACGCAGACAGCAAGAGTGAAGCAGCTGAGATGGCCGGTCTGACTGAAACTGTATGAAGCGCCACGAAACAGCATAAAGGAAAATGAGGCTCTCAGGTCCACCTGTATTCACCTTATTGACTAAAGTCTCCCCACGGACCCCACCACCATCACCACTACCAACACTACCGCCACCATAACCATAACCACCACTATCACTACCATCACTACCAACAACATACCACCACCACTAACACTACCACCACCACCAAGAGTTTCACTACCACCAACACTATCGCCATTACCATCACCACCACCAATATCAACAACATTATTGTCACCATATAGCCTACATCATCATCATCACCAATACTAATAGTACTACCACCGCCACCACCATCATCAAAAACCACCACCACCGCCACACAGCACCACAAATGGAAGCAAAGGAATCTCTTGGGTAAAACCAGCCAGAGTCGATTTTGCAACTCCATGGCCATCCAAACTTCCTGCGTCTTTTTTTTTTTTTTTTCAATATTCCCTAAACAGTGTATTAAAAAAGTTTTATTTTTTGGTAAAAACAAATTGCTTGATTAATATACCCGGTACTAAAACCTTTATGTTTGCATTATCAAAAATACTTCATTCATGGAGTGCTCCCAGAAGTGGCTTATTCTTCCAGTACAATCTAAATTCGTTCTTTTTTAATACACAATATCTAGACAGACAGACAGAGAGACAGATAGATTGATAAAGACATACGTATGTGTTTACAAACAATGGATTCAAACAGCGATATATCATTTTTGGTGGCATATTAAATACTAATGCAATCCATCACTACACTACATTCAGAGCTCCCTATTTCAGTACTTCAAAATACTGCATTTCTTTAGGACAAAACTGGCCCATTTTTACAACACTGTAAAACTCCTTCACTACTTAGACAAACCCCAATTTTTTTTTTCTATTCCCAATACACTGTCAGCGCTTCAGTAGTGGAATAAACTCAATACAGCTTCATATTTGCAATACACCCAAAACGTCTACAACTTCGTGAAAAGAAAATGGCTTCATTTTTGCAATACACTCGTGAGCTTGAGTTTTGTTGGGCAAATCTGCTTTATGTTTCGCTATTTATACAGACCAAATACAATTTGGCAACATTCGTAACAGCTTCATTTATGTAATACAATATAATTTTTCATTTTTTGTATTACCTAATAATTAGCTTTTTAATTTCTGTAACATTAATACTGCTTCATTTTGCAACACCCAAAAATGATTAGTTTTCGTTGTCCTCACAAAACTGCTTTATGTCTTGAAGTACACCCAGATCTCTCTCTCTCTCTTTCCATTCGGGGGTGGGTTTGAATAATTTTAGTGACGTCACCGTACTAAAGGAATTAATTGAGTTCGATTCCCGGGCCGGCCATAATTCCTTTAGCCTACAACTGAACAGGGATCGGGTTGTAAATCTAATGGCTGCGTATCGTACAGTAGTTCAGTGAAGAAGAGAACTATACCAGATTTGGTTACCCTCGTACTGTCTACAGAGTTAGTCTAAGCCTTTTTCTTTGAGAGAATGTGGAGGTACGCAGTACATAGGAGGACTGATGTTCTTCAGGGAACGGGCTGTGTAGTCTTTGTCTAGAGTCGGACACATAAAGAAAAATAATAATAATAATAACAATACTGAGACTGATTTCATGAGCGTGGGGTATTAGAATTCCTAGACTTTATTATGTTTTGACTATTTCATCCCTTCTTAATCTACACACTTCAGTCCTGTCCACTCAATTACTGATGACTCAGCCTTTCACTGCAGGTACTTGAACCGCGAAATGAATCTGTGGCACACATGATTTCCGACTTAGATATTACTCTTTCTGACTGGGGGTAAAGGAAACCTAGTACTTTTTCATGCACCCAAAACAAGATTCCTATAGCTTTCAACCCGTCAAACTCTTTCACAGTAACATCTTTTAATATTCAGCAACACACTACCCAGTTCACGGTTATCTCACTATTCTTGGGATTTATTTCTTTCCAGACCTAACAGGAAAAGATCTTATTACCTCACTGCAAAATTTGCTTCAATAATAATGGTTGTACGAGATCAACTCTGTGATTTTCTTTATCCCTGTACACTTCCTTAGTTTGTACAGGGATCTTTTTACTCCTGTGTGGAATATACCTCGTGTGTGTGTGTGTGTGTGTGTGTGTGTGTGTGTGTAATTCACCGGGTCGGTCAGGATCACTTGATGGTCGTGATCGTCAGCTTTTACCCTCCCGGAAGGGAGCTGAGAGCTCATATAGTCCGATCTAAGGGCAAGGCTGTGACCTTCACACACGCACACACCCGTCCCCTTGCTCAAGGGGGACAGTAACCGCCCACTTCATCAGTGAAACTTTTCGCAACCTGAGCGAGGCGCGAACTCCCGTCTGCCAGATGGCAAGCGAGAACGCTATCACTGAACCAGCGAGGCAGAGGGTGTGTGTGTGTGTGTGTGTGTGTGTGTGTGTGTGTGTGTGTGTGTGTGTGTGTGTGTGTGTGTGTGTGTGTGTGTGTGTGTGTGTGTGTGTGTGTGTGTGTGTGTGTGTGTGTGTGTGTGTGTGTGTGTGTGTGTGTGTGTGTGTGTGTGTGTGTGTGTGTGTGTGTGTGTGTGTGTGTGTGTGTGTGTGTGTGTGTGTGTGTGTGTGTGTGTGTGTGTGTGTGTGTGTGTGTGTGTGTGTGTGTGTGTGTGTGTGTGTGTGTGTGTGTGTGTGTGTGTGTGTGTGTGTGTGTGTGTGTGTGTGTGTGTGTGTGTGTGTGTGTGTGTGTGTGTGTGTGTGTGTGTGTGTGTGTGTGTGTGTGTGTGTGTGTGTGTGTGTGTGTGTGTGTGTGTGTGTGTGTGTGTGTGTGTGTGTGTGTGTGTGTGTGTGTGTGTGTGTGTGTGTGTGTGTGTGTGTGTGTGTGTGTGTGTGTGTGTGTGTGTGTGTGTGTGTGTGTGTGTGTGTGTGTGTGTGTGTGTGTGTGTGTGTGTGTGTGTGTGTGTGTGTGTGTGTGTGTGTGTGTGTGTGTGTGTGTGTGTGTGTGTGTGTGTGTGTGTGTGTGTGTGTGTGTGTGTGTGTGTGTGTGTGTGTGTGTGTGTGTGTGTGTGTGTGTGTGTGTGTGTGTGTGTGTGTGTGTGTGTGTGTGTGTGTGTGTGTGTGTGTGTGTGTGTGTGTGTGTGTGTGTGTGTGTGTGTGTGTGTGTGTGTGTGTGTGTGTGTGTGTGTGTGTGTGTGTGTTGGGGAGGGGGGACTCATCAGATACTATTCTTCTACAAAAAATGTCAAAAGTTTTTCATCTCATCAACTCTCATCCATTATTGGCTTACTTCAACCTCTCTCACTCCGCCGCAGCGTTGCATCTTTATCCCTCAACTAACGTTACATCAATGATCAATCTCTCCTAGACAGTATACTTGCATCCTTCTTTTACAGCAGGTGCGTAGGAGCTCTCTGGCAATACACTCTCTCCCCTTTTCCGTCCAACTCTCAAATGTAAGGGTTAACCAATATTCTCAGTCCTTCAAGGTCGATTCTGGAACTGTCTCGCTCACTCTGTATTGTTATATATAGGCCATCCTGCATATATAAACCAAACTCATATAAGCCTGGCTGCACAAATTCGAGAGGAATTGTTATTGTCGTTTAACCGCTCTAGCCTCCAGCCTAAGTCCATTTTTAATTGGCCAGCTCATGCTGCCCTTACTATTAGTCGCGTTTTCTTGCTTGGTTTCTTTCTTTTGGTCTTTCATGTTTAACTGCAGGCGGCATTTCTACCCTTCATAATTAACCGATTCCAACCAAACTTGGACACAATGACCAGCCTATGACCTAGTTGAGTCTGCAAGGTTTTGGTTGCTAGGCAACTACTCGTTGCCTTGAAAGGGCCGAAAAACCACTTTTTTCATATTTTTCAAGCTTTGGCTGTAGATTAATGCTAATGGGCGTAAAAATCTCAGACTTCTTGAGGCGTAATCTTGAGGTCATTCTCTATCGGAAATGTGCCATTTATTTTCCTCTCTCTCTTTTAGTTTTCGAGTGGCAATCCTGTAAAGACTGGCCTCGGCATCCCTAGCTGTCAGTATTGATTTTCAAAAATGCACCCCTAGTTCCCCAGTGGCATGATGGAATTAAATAAAACTTTGAATGCTTACATACAATGACTTGTATTACAGCTTCCTATGGTACCCCTATGTGCTCCATTGGCCAGGTCAGGGGTCAAAGGTCATCAAATGCGAAAATGGTGAAAACAGCTAAAATCACGACAATGCTCGCGCGAAATGCTAAGGCTCAGAAGATTCTTAAGCCAGGGCCATGATTCTTGAGTGGAATGTTGCACGGGAGTACCTCCACATAGAAATGACTTTTAAGCCGCGTTTTTGTCGTCCAAGCTGAGGGATTGGATTCGAAGCCATCTTCGGTGAAACCAAGCTGCGCTGTTTTTGTCGGCCAAAGTGATACGAAGCCGGCCCAAGCGTTTGTCATCAAAACCAAGACCGTCTTCGTATCCCACCCAAGCGTGGTCGGGAGCAGTCTTGGTGTAGCTTGGGGAGAGTGAGATTGGCCAGCAAGGACACATGAGTAATATCCTGAAATTAGCATTATGTACATAAAATTAGGGTGCAGGTGGCTAATATTAACGACATATAGAGCCAGTTCAGCACAAATAACGGCTACATGTAAGTTGCATATTCGTCAAAAGATCCTCTTCGGCGAACCCCTCTGCTTATTTTGCAATTGGCACGTAATTTTTCGGTTCTACGTATCCTGGACTGTTTTTGCGGACAAAAACCAAGCGCCCCAAGACGCGCTTCGAATCCCAAGCTCCAGCTTGGACGACAAAAACACGCCTTTATTGTCGAAAGTCACTTCCGGTCCCTGAAAAAGCCAGGTCCGCTTAGAGCTGGTCATCGTCGCCTACCGGCTTGTTTGAAATAGTTTTTAGTCTTTTTACTTCGGAAACATCCCTCAACCGAATAGCATTATGCGTCCACTGAAGGTGAAAGGGTTAATACTCGTACTGAGAATATGAGAATTAACAGCCATAGCTACTGTGAAAAACTTGAATTGCCTGGCTTCCCACTGGCATAGCTTAATAAAACTCTCTGGCAATCGCTTCAGTAGAATATTTGAAGTTCCCGACCATCACAGTGTCAACAAAATCATTTAAATATTATCAGAATCAGTCGTTTCACAATGACGACGTATTTTCTACAGTTATCTGGCTTTTTTGAGGAAGTTTTGTTTAGCTTACGACAAACATTTCAAATACACTTTTTTTAATGCAAGGAAGAAGGAACCAAAGGCCAAAGTCCATAAATTCTCCCATCCAAGAAAAATAAAAAACAACAGTGTGAGATACAGCCTTCATTTTGCCCTTTAGTACTAGGCTTCTCTTCTAAGGTAGGCTATATAAAAAGGTAGTGTTAAAAAATCAAAATAAAATTGCGTCCTTTTTGTGAAGGTGTTAATATTCTGGCCTCGTAAACTTAGGTTCGCATTTTAGTCGGGTAAGGAGGCTTCCAAGCACCTTTTCCTTAGAGATTTATTTTTGGATACGGCTCGTTAAAATCCTTTTGCATATTTATTTATGCATAGTTTGACGATGTTTGAAAGATTTACTTAACACAGAATAGGAGAGTAATATGTAAAAAGCTAAATAAATCGCTCAGAAGGTGTTAGGGAGTTTTCTTAACCGGCGAGAATATGGGACTTAAAGGTGTGAAATGACGGAGCTCATAGAACCATTAAGACCCATTAGATAAACACACCGTATACCCAGTGACAACGGCCGTCCAAATAGGCAATTAATGCAAGAAAAAGTAATGCTGGCGCCAGTTAAAGGACGAGGAGGGAGATGGGACGAGGAGGGACAGGGAACGAGGAGGGAGAGGGGACGAGGAGGGAGAGGGGACAAGGAGGGAGAGGAGACGAGGAGGGAGAGGGAACAGACACTCCAGCAATTTCCATGAGAAGATGAATCAAAATGAGACAGACTTTCCAACAGGTAAACTTAGATACATGCTTCTTTAACCCCATTCCAATAATGTATACTTAATTTCCGATCTATCTAAACGAATTAATAACTTATAAATGTCTCGTGCTAACTCATCCACTCGAAAAATATCCCAGTTCTTCTAAAATCCTCAATACATGGCAGGAATAATATATAAAAAGATGTTCTCCGTTTCAGTGAGTTAATGTAGGAGTCTGTAGGGCAGGACTATTGGAAAAACAGACAGGAGGAGTGGAGAATACCAGAGCCAAATCCATAATAAAATGAAATGGAAAAGAGATTGTTAGAACTGGTGGTGTTAGAACTGGTGGTGTTAGAACTGGTGATGTTGGAACTGGTGATGGTAGAACTGATTATGTTAGAACTGATGCTGGAACCGGTGGTGTTAGAACTGGTGGTGTTAGAATTGGTGATGTTGGAAACGGTGGTGTTAGAACTGGTGAGGTTGGAACTGGTGAGGTTGGAACTGGTGAGGTTGGAACTGGTTGTGTTAGAACTGGTGGTGTTAGAACTGTTGGTGTTAGAGCCTGTGATGTTGGAACCGGTGGTGTTCGAACTGGTGGTGTTCGAACTGGTGGTGTTCGAACTGGTGGTGTTCGACCTGGTGGTGTTAGAACTGGTGGTGTTAAAACTGGTGATGTTGGAACTGGTGGTGTTAGAACTGGTGGTGTTAGAACTGGTGGTGTTAGAACTGGCGGTGTCAGAATCCGTGGTGTTAGAACTGGTGGTGTTAGAACTGGTGGTGTTAGAACTAGTGATATTAGAACTCGTGGTATTTGTACTAGTGGTGGTAGAACTGGTGGTTAGGACTGGTGGTTGGAACCGGTGATGTTAGAACTGGTGGTGTTAGAACTGAACTGGTGGTGTTAGAACAGGTTATGTTAGAACCGGTGATGCTAGAACCGGTGATGTTTGAACTAGGGGTGTTAGAACTGGTGCTGTTAGAACCGGTGATGCTAGATACAACCTTCACTAACCTCCTCACTTCTACGGTCTCTCCAGCGCTGAAATGTGGACCTCTGTAGCAAGAACACACAACAATACAGGTAACTTAATGAAGAAGTAAGACGTACCAGGAAGTCTTGTACCAACGAGAATACGGCTGACTGAAAAGACTAAGGAACTGTGAAGAAATATTAATGCTATTCCCAAAACACGGTGAAATGGTAATATCCGATTCACATTGGCCACGATGACTCTGCGTTTCAGTTTTTCATTAGTACAGTTTGGCAATATTCATAACAATCCCTTCACCCCAACACCACCATTTAGATTATTTTTTTGGGTAAGTGATAATTGCAATCAGAGAAAGAAAACAAAAGAAACAAAAAAAGAAAAAAGAAAGGTCCTTCATATGTGGCAGAGTGGTTTGTCGAGGAAAAAAAACCTACCCAATAGGAACGATTTTTTTTTTTTTTGAGGCTACAGCTCACAGGACAGACCATCCGACAACCTATAATTTGAGAGAGAGAGAGAGAGAGAGAGAGAGAGAGAGAGACAGACAGACAGACAGACAGACAGACAGACAGACAGAGAGACAGACAGACAGACAGACAGACAGAGACAGACAGACAGACACAGAGTCAGACAGACAGAGAGACAGACAAACAGAACAGAAGAAAGAGGAAAAGACAGATGTGAGAGTTAACGTCAAGACTCCATTTTCCTCCTCATCTGGCTCCACAATTTTCTCTCCTTCCTCCACTCTCTCTCTCTCTCTCTCTCTCTCTCTCTCTCTCTCTCTCTCTCTCTCTCTCTCTCTCTCTCATTTTACAAATTCCCTTCACCCTGTTTTTTATCCTCTTCGCATTTCTTCATCATCATCACCTCTTTCCTCTTCCTCTCAGTCTCTCTTCCTCCTTCTCCCAAACACTTTTCCTTCGTATCGCCTCTCTCCTTATCCTTCCTCCCTTCGCCTTTCACTGACTACTACTATTATTATTATTATTATTATTATTATTATTATTATCATCATCGTTATTATTACTTATAACTTCCCACATCCCAGTGGGAAGTTTTCTTGTTTTTGTCAGTATTATTATTGTTCTAAGGGAGATCAAAATGGCTGACATTCGCAGACCGTTTGAGCCTCAGCCTTCATTCTTTGCAATGTTATAGTTCTGTTTGGCTGCTTTATCTGAACAAATATCCTCCTGATCCGACTACAGGAACCTGGATAGGATCCGGAAAAAGGTGACCCTAAAGCTCAAGAACCAGTTAAATCTGAGGGCTGAAATTTTTCTGGCATTTATCTGAGACATGGCCAGACTGCAGTGTTTAATATAGTACGGATCGAATCGTTATTCTCTAAGATCGTCTGGGGTCAAAAACTGGTACTTTCCCGGACATTTTGAATGTCACCTAACTTTCCATGAAGGATAAAAGCTAGAGCCACCAAACTAGGTATCAAAATGAGATGACCTACGGTGACACGCACAAGATCAGTGACCCTTTCTAGCTCGGCTTCTAGTAGGCAATGGCTGTGGGAAGTTTTCGTCGAAAGTGTCCTTGGATAATTTTACGGTGGTCTACTTATTATTAGTATTAATCTTTAGAACATATGATTCAGATTGGGCAGGACATTAATTTCAACCTTTCAGTGTTAGGTATAACCTCAGTAACCCATTCATCAGAGATCAACCCTATTCCAAATAAAGGTGTTTGGAGGCAACAAGACAAAGATGGGGGCCAACACCATGAGACGCTTAGCCACGGTGCTCATCTTCGTACCTTAGACCTTTGACTGTGGCGGTTTATTAAACCAGTCTTAAATACTATGTCACTGTATCATCCAGGTTACGAGTTACATCTCCTATGTGTTACCCTAGTTACTCCAATTATCCACCAATCCATAAAGGGTAAAAGATCGAGTGGTCCAGCTGCCCGCACCAGGATCTGAACCCTGGCAGTATTAGGCTGGCCTTTGGTTCCTTCATCCTTGCATTAAAAAAAAAAAAAAAATACTTTGTAGCTAGCGCCACACACCATAAAAACAAACAAAAATAAATGAATAAATATTCTTGAGCGGAAGGAATAAATACAAGATTATTTTGTTCATGTTCATTTAGTTCCATTATCCTATTTACAGATGGACCAAGAGAGGCAGTAAGCTGTCTCTCGGTGTGTCTGTGTCTGTGTTTGTGTCTGTGTCTGTCCCAGCGTGTATGTATCTGTGTTTAAGTCTGTATATTTGTGTCTGTGATTGTGTGTGCATTTGTGTGTGTATCTGAGTCTATGTCTGTCTCTATCTATCTTTGTATCTCTGTGTCTGTGGCTGTCTTTGTCTCTGAACCCGTCACTGTGTCTCCGTTTCTGTGAATGTTTTCTCTCTCTCTCTCTCTCTCTCTCTCTCTCTCTCTCTCTCTCCAGTACTCACATTCAAAATTTCTCTCTCTCTCTCTCTCTCTCTCTCTCTCTCTCTCTCTCTCTCTCTCTCTCTTTCTCTCTCTCTCCAGTACTCACATTCAGAACTTCTCTATCTATCTATCTTTATCTGTTTATCAATATTTGTCTACCTGTCCATCTTTCACACACTAATTCCAGTAATTTCTGTCCAACTGATGCATATTAAATGACCCACTGTGACAAGTGGAAATGTTGGGTGGGAGACAGAGGTTAGAGTCTGAATTCTTTATTTTCTCGGACGTTTATGGCTGTGAATAGATAGATAAAGACAGATATAGAGATAGATAGATAGATAGATAGATAGATAGATAGAGAGAGAGAGAGAGAGAGAGAGAGAGAGAGGAGGCCAAAAAATTCTAATTCGTTCGTGTCTCCTTTCCATATGACGTCAGGTTCTGTGTAGCCCGAAACGTCAGAGAAAATAAAGGCTTCAAGTTCTCACCTGTGTCTGTCTCCCACCCAACATTTCCAGGTGAATATCAACACATCTCTTACTGCTCGGTTATCTGTCTCCTAATTCTGTTTCTAAATCACAGTCACACGTTTATTACTGGGAAATACGGATGATGATGATGATGATGATGATGATGATGGCTTATTTGTATCCTTTGCACATCATTTACTGGCGGGAAACGATGTTATGGCAATAATGATGATGATGATGATGATGATGATGTTACATACAGACTACCAACACTTGATTCATCAGGCAATCAAACATTTTATTCCGTCATTCGATGATTTGTGGACACGCCATTGAAAAAAAGTATTACAGTTTGATTACCTACTGCGACACACACACACACACACACACGCCTAGTTACAAATTCCATTCCATTTAAATACCTTATTGAAATATTTGCATTAAAAAAAGGAGGCAATACTTAATTAAGACTACTAAGTTCCATGCTGTAAATGTTGACACTGATGATGACCGTCGGCAAAAACATCACCGGTAGTTTAATAACAAAATTTAAAAAGATATCTGGACTCTGAATGAACGAAGAAAAAATCAACGAAAGCAAAAAAATATGAAACAAGTTTTACAGTTTGTGTAAAATGCTAAGAGAGAGAGAGAGTTAACGTCGTCTCCATTTTCCTCATCACTTTGCTCCAAAATTCTCTCTCCTTCCACACTCACTCACTCTTACTCCCTCTCTCTCACCTCTCTGTCTGTCAGTCTGTCTGTCTGTCTCTCTCTCTCTCTCTCTCTCTCTCTCTCTCTCTCTCATTTTACAACATCTCTTCTCCACCTTTTTCCTCCTCTTAACATTTCTTCATCAACTTCATCTCTTTCCTCTTCCTCTCAGCCTCTCTTCCTCCTCTCTCCCCCTCCTTCTCCCAGATGCTTTTCCTCCTCCTATCCCCTCACCTTATCCTTCCGCCCTTCGTCCTTCACTGTTATTGTTATTATCATTATTATTATTACTATTATTAATATTACTATTATTACTACCCCCCCTGGGGGTAGGTTTTTTTTTTCAAGAATACTCCCCCAGTATCCCTGCTTGTCGTACAAGGCGACTAAAAGGGTTGACGGAGGGTTAGTGCCCCTCCCCGGAAAACAACTAACTAAAAAAACAAACAATAAGCTTCGGACAAGGACTGACCAAACGATGACGACCAAGGACCGGACAAAGGACATGGTAATCGGAACATGGAATGTAAGAGGTGCGAATGATGAGGTGAAAGAGAGAGAGATTGTCCAGGTGCTTGAGGGTGCGAAAGTGGATGTATGCGGAATAAATGATACGAAATGGAAAGGTGAGAGTGTGAGAGAATGGGAGTATGGATGGGGTATATGTGCAGGAGTAGGTGAGAATGAAAGGGCAAAAGAAGGAGTATGTATAGTTGTGAGTAAAAGATGGAAGAAGAGCAGAAGAGAGTATGGATCAGTTGGGTCAAGGATTGTGTGGGTAAGATTGAAAGATGGAATACAAATGTGGGCGATTGTGTGTGTGTATGCGCCAATGCAAGATCATGCAAGATCGTGCAAGCAGAGTGAGAGAAGAGTTCTGGACAAATGTGGAAGTGTGCATGGAAAAGTTTGGAAGGAATGAGAGAGTGTTTTTGATCGGTGATATGAATGGTAAAGTAGGGAATGTGAAGGTGGATGGAATAGTTGGTGAGTGGGGTGTGCCTGCCGAGATAGATGAGAATGGCAGTGCGTTAGTGGACATTTGTGCTGGGAGGGGGTTGGTGATAGCCAATACCCTCTTCAGGCACAAAATGATCCACAGGTATACATGGCGAGTGATGAGAAGGATGGGTGGTGAACTGAATGAAAGGAAGGCAGTGATTGATTATGTGTGTGGATGAAAGGATGTGAAAATGTGTAATGGATGCAAGAGCTTTTAGAGGTTGGGGGAGTGGACTTTCTGACCACTACTTGGTGGTGGCCAGAATCAAGGTCCAATTAGGATGGAGAAATAGAAGAAGGGAAGGACGGGAAGAAAAAGTATTAGTAAGGAGAGTGGAAAGGTTACATGTGGATGAGAAAAAGGCAGAGTATAAGAGAGAAGTGGAGCAACGATTGGGCAAATATGAATTGGAGCAGATGGGGGACGTGGAAGGTGTGAGCAGGATATTTACAGAAGAAATATGTGCAGCATGTGATGTGTTGTGTGGAAGGAAGAGAAGACGGAGGGGGGTGCAAGGAACAGAGTGGTGGAATGAAGAGGTGAGACAGGCTGTGGCACAAAAGAAGAAAGCATACAATGGATGGATGAGAAATAGGGGCGTGGAAGAAGTTGAGAGGCGGAAGAGTGAGTTATATGTAGAAAGGAAGAGAGGTGAAAAGATTAGTAAGAGAGAGTAAGAAGAGAGCGGATGAGGAATTTGGAAGGAACCTGAGTGTAAAGTGGAGGGACTGTAAGAAAATGTTCTGGAAAGAGGTGAAAAGAGTAAGACAGGGTGGAAGTGAAGTTAGCAGGGGAGTGAAAGATAAAGTTGGTAGATTACTAGTGGAGAAGGGAGAAAAAGTGAGCAAATGGAAATAACACTTTCAGGAATTGTTGAACATACAGGATGGAAGTAATGCGAGTATAAGTGGCTAGGGAATGGCTGGAAGAAGGAGGGAGGTGAGAAGACAGGAAGAAATCAGTAGGATAGAAGTTGTGGAAGCAATGAAGAAAGTTAAATTAGGGAAAGCCCCAGGAATTGATGGAGTGTGTGGTGAAATGATGAAGCACAGGGGATAGATAGTAGTAGAATGGATGTGGAAAATGTGCGGATTGGCCTGGGAGGAAGGTAGAGTCCCGGAGGATTGGAAGTCAGGTATAATTATTCCCTTTTACAAAGGAAAAGGGGAAAAAGAAGTGTGTGGTAATCATAGGGACATTTGTCTTCTAAGTATAATAGGAAAAGTGTATGGCAGGATACTTAATGACAGAGTTAGAGAAAGAAAAGAGGAATTAGTTGGAGAAGAACAGGGAGGCTTTAGGAAGGGAAGAGGTTGTGTAGATCAGATATTCATTCTTAGATCTTTAGTGGAAAAGTTTCTAGAGAAGGGAAAGAAGTTGTATGCGGCTTTCATGGATTTGGAGAAAGCATATGACAGGGTGGATAGACAAGAATTGTGGAAAGTATTAAGAATATATGGAGTAGATGGGAAGTTGTTGAATGCTGTGAACAGTATGTATGATGGTGCTAAGGCTGCAGTGCGTGTGGATGGTGAACTGAGTGAATTTTTCTCTTTGAAGGTTGGGTTGAAACAGGGATGTGTCATGTCTCCATGGTTGTTCAATCTGTACGTGGATGGGGTAATAAAAGAGGTACAAGGCAGGGTAGTGGATGTTGGAGAGGCCCTGGTGAGAGAGGGTAATGTTTGGAAACTCCCTGTACTGTTGTTTGCAGATGATACTGTGTTGTTGAGTGAAGACAAAAGAGAGCTGCAAGGCTTGGTGGATGAGTTTGGGAGTGTGTAAGAAACGGAATCTAAAGGTGAATGTAGGGAAGAGTAAAGTGATGGTCTTTGAGAGAGGTGAAGTCAGTGAATGTACAGCGAGGTTGGATGGTGAGGAATTGGAAAATGTGAGTACGTTTAAGTACTTGGGTAGTGTGATGAGTAAGGATGGAGGTTTGGAGGGTGAAGTGCTTGAAAGGGTACAGCAGGGAAGAAAGGTTGCTGGTTCCTTGAAAGCAGTGATAAGAAGCAGGGAAGTGAGCATGGAAGTGAAAAAGTTACTACATGACAGTACTGTGATACCAACTCTAACGTATGGAAGTGAAGCTTGGACGTTGCTGGAAGGACGCAAGTCAAGAGTGAGAGCAGTGGAAATGAGTTATTTAAGAGGAGCCTGTAGAGCCACATGGAGAGACAGGCTGACAAATGAGGATATAAAGGAGCGTTGTGGTGTGGGTGTGATAGGAAGCGTTAGGAGGAATATATTGAGGTGGTTTGGCAATGTGGAGAGGATGGATGGTGAAAGACTGACAAAGAGAGTGTATGTGAGTGAGGTGGAGAGGGGAAGAGGGAGGGGGAGGCCGAGGATGAGATGGAGGGATGGGGTGGAGAGGTATATGAGAGAGAGGGGTGTGAGTTGGGAGTGGGGCAGTGAAATGGCGGGGGACAGGGTGACGTGGAGGCGATTTGTTTGTGGCCACCCAGAACGGGACTGAGGTGTCTGGCATTAGATAGATAATTATTATTATTATTATTATTTATTATTATTATTAATTAACCCGATGTGTCCCGTCAACTTATGAATACGTTGCAACATATTGCATTTGCCAGTCCCGACGACGTACTAGTACGCTGTGCAATTGCAAGGTTAATAATTTGCACAATTTTCAATATTCGCGTATGATTTTTCGTACGTATACATGGGACACCTTCCTCTATTCCTCTGCAAGATGCCAAGCAGGAACAATGCCTTACACCGCATAACCTCCCCCTGCATGCCATTGTCTCAGCAATTCACCTGTTACCAGTGACCTGGCCAATAAAGACATTCAGGGCCAGAGTGATTCCCCAATCGATGACAATGTGGAGGACAAAGTTCACATAGCATTAGAGGAAGAAACAGTCAGAAATGATGATCAGGTAATGTGGTAAAAAAAGGTCAGGTATGGTGATGAGTGAGTGAGTGAAACAATGCTTATAATGCCTATATTACTGTTTGAAAACCAACATTCTTTCGTACTACATATAAATTCGTACCAAGTAAATAAATAAATACCGTTTATGAGTGGTGTGAAATAGTTACCCTCCCATAGAACTCGTATTCTTTGGTGCCAGCCTTAGAAAGCCCAGTAAGGTAAGGAGGTACTGCTACCTGGATCGAGTATTATAAACCTCAGGTGAGTGATTTCTCTATGAATTTTCGATGTTTCTCACCAAAAGCGGAGGTTTTAGCCAAAAAAAAAAAATTTCAAAAATACCTCGGGATTGGGGGGTGTCAGAGGTGCGAAATAGCTCGGGACGTGACAGGTTAAAACTTCCCACATCCCTGTGAGAAGTTTTCTTGTTTCTGTCAGTATTACTATTATTCTAAGAGAGATAAACAGCTGCCATTCGTATACCAGTACCATGTGAGTTACAACCTTCATTCTTTGCCATATTATAGTACTGGTTGGCTGATCATCTGACCAAATATCATCGTGATCTGACTACCGGAACCCGGATAGGACCCAGAAAAAAAAAAGTAATCCTAAAGCTCAAAAACCACTAAAATTAGAGGGCAGAAATTTTTATGGCATGTACCTGGAACAAGGCCAGATGCAATGGTTAATATAGTCCGGATCGGATCATTGTTCTCTGAGATCAGCCGAGGTCAAAAATTGGGACTTTCCTGGATATTCCGGATGTCACCTAATTTTCCATGAAGGATTAAAAGCCAGAGCCACCAAACTTGGTAGACTTATAAACTGTGATGACCTAAGGTCATACGCACAAGATCAGTGACCTTGACCTCAAGATCCCCTTATGGCTCGGGTTGCAGAAGGCAATGGCTGTGGGAAATTTTTCGTTATCAGAATTGTCCTTGGACAATTTTAAGGTGTTCTAGTTTTTGTAATTACTACTAATCTTTCGAACATGTGATTCAGCTTGGCAGGGACAGTTCAACCTTTCAGTGTTAGGTGTAACTCCATTAACCCATTCACTAGAGATCAACTCAAATCCGAATAAAGGTGTTTGGAGGCACCAAGACAAAGGTGGGGGCCGATACAATGAGACGCTTGGCCACGGTGCACATCTTCGTATCTTAGGCCTTTGAAACTGTGGCGGATTATTCAACCAATCATGAATAGGCTCCTATGCCACTGTATCATCCAGGTTACCACAGTTACCTCCCCTTTGTGTTGCTCTAGCTACTCTTTTTATCTACCAAACCACAGAAGATGAAGTTACACCTGAGTCGAGTGGTCCAGCAGCCCACACTAGGATCTGAACCCTGGCAGTACTGGGGTGACAACTTCGTAGTTAACGACACCAAGCATAAAAATAAAAAAAATAATTAAAAACATTCTTGGGCGGAAGGAGTTAATACAAGAATATTTTTTTCACGGACATTAAATCCCATTATCTAATTTAGAGATGGACCAAGAGAGGCAGTAGCCTAAGCTGTTTCTCTGTGTGTACTATCTGTGAGTATGTTTCTGCTTGTGTCTGTGTCTGTCCCTGTGTCTATGTCTCTATGTTTAAGTCTGTGTCTCTGTGTATGTGTAATTTGTGCATGTGTGTGCGTACACCCACCAAAAAAAAAAAAAAAGAGGACTATCGGCACTCTTTTAGCGTGGTAAAATTTGACAAAGCGGACGAGAGATCTGAAAATAAACTGTCAACGTGCCTGGTTGGTATCCCTGATCTGCTGAGCCTTAGGTCCGTATTTATAGTGGTATCGGAAGCATTGCAGTACAGTCTACTAAGCAACTTGTTTTTCTTATCATCACTGTCTTTTACGTTACTTAGAGAGTCTGAATAACAAAGTTTTCATAAAAATTATAACAGAGGGTGCTGAAGTGTAATGTGCATAGTAAATCGCTATCCTGGGAGTGTTACGAAAGAACTCGAAGCCACTTTAAAGTAGAGCCCAAGGTGCGCATACCCCGTAAATTGCAAACTGTCCAAGCTGAGGCAGTTTCGTCAGCAACACATTCCTCACTTTACATGCAAATCGAGAACCGTCTGAGGCAAAAGTCTATTCTGAACTAAACGAATATGCCAACCGGTCACCCCCTCCGCGAGGTTACAATCTTCGTCCGACTGGTGATAATACCATTCTCAGTTTCATAATCCACGCACTACTACATTCACGTGTTATTGACGTGGTTATTAATATAACAATACTACGACACATACCGGGTACTGTATATATACTTGTCTGTTAGACCTAAATGAGTTTGCCATCAACTCATTCAAATGCTAATGATGGCTGTCACTGTATCAATACGTGTAGGAAAATCCTAAGGTGGTAACCTCGGATATGATGGGTGCAGGGCAGACAAACAGCACTTTGAATTCTATCATATAATTATCTAGTGAATGATGGTTTTCTGTTTTGAGACTTTCCTTCAAGCATTATGTCCACTGCTATGAATAATTCGTTATACACGACATGAGGGAGTTGCATTATATCTGGGGGGGGGAGAGAGAGAGAGAGAGAGAGAGAGAGGGGGGGGGAGGTAAAAAACAGAAATCCTAATTCGTTCTTAAACCCTGACTCATAATTATTTTCTTCTTTCCATATGACGTCAGGTTCTGTGTAGCCCTAAAAGTCAAGGTAAATAAAAGAATTCAAGCTCTAGCCTGTGTCTCCCTCCCACCCAACATTTCCAGGTGAATATTAACACATTTCTTACTGCTCGGTTATCTCTCTCCTAAATCTATTTCTAAATCGTAGTCACATGTTTATTACTGTGAAAAATGGATGACGATGACGACGACGACGATGAGGATGGCCTATTTGTGTCTTTTACAGTTCATTTATTAGCGGGAAAGTGTTATGGCAATGATGATGATGATGATGACAATGATGATGATGATGATGGTAAAGACTACAAACAAATCACCATGAAATCAAGCATTTTATTCCGTCGTTCGATGATTTGTGGACACGGTACTGAGAAAAAGTAATACAGTCTGATTACCTACTACGACACACACACACACACACACACACACACACACACACACACACACACACACACACACACACACACACACACACACACACACACACACACACACACACACACACCTAGTTACAAATCCCATTACTTACACCTAGTTACAAATTCCATTCCTTTTTATCAACTTATGGGAATATTTGCATTACAAAGAAGTGAGGCAGTACTTAAGACGACAAATTTCCATGCTATATATGATGACACTGATGACGACCGTCGGCAAAAACATCACCGGAAGGTTAATATCAGAATATAAAAACATATCTGCACTATGAATGACCCATAAAAAAAAAAAAAAGGAAAAATATGGAACAAGTTTTACAGTGTTTTCTAAATTGCTGAGAGAGAGAGAGAGAGAGAGAGAGAGAGAGAGAGAGAGAGAGAGAGAATAGGAGAAAGAATGACGGCAGGGAAAGGGCGGAATTTTACCCTTTTAACTTACAATGGCTCTGATTCTCGCTTACTTTATTCCAGTTAACATCAGACGTTTTTTTTCAGCTGGGAGTGTGTCAGAGTGAGAGTGTACATGCCTTCTTCATTAACTCCCTGACACTTTAAATACACCTTGCTTAAGATTTTACTCACAGGTACTGTATATCAAAGTGAATCATACGATCCTGAGTTAAGAATAAGAAGACTGAATAGGAGAGACTCTGAAAAAGATATTCCTTGATATGAAATAGAATGCTTTTTATCAGATTAATATTCACAGATAAAAGACTGTCACTATGATATTCACGAAGGTAAACGCCTACCACCATCATATGCACAACAAAAGCCCCATCACTGATGTTTACAAGGGGAAAATTCCTGTAACCATAATATTTACAAGAGAAAAAATCCTAACGCCATAACACTTACAAATGGAAAATCCATCACCATAATATTAATTTGGAAGAAGTCGACGAAGGAAAAAATTTATCATCATAATATTTACGAAGGACAAATTTCTTGGACTGCTGCTTCTTCAACTTCAAATCAAACCCGTAATACTAATAAAAATCAGTTAGTACTTACCTGAACGACGCCTGGTGACAGGTAGACAGAGCAATACTCACCTGGAGGACGAAAAGAATTAGGAGTTACATTTAGTGATACCAACTCTCTCTCTCTCTCTCTCTCTCTCTCTCTCTCTCTCTCTCTCTCTCTCGTTGCCCTCTAGTCCCTTCCTTCCTTCTTACCATACCTTTCTTCCTTCCCTTTCTCCCTCCCACGTTCCCCTACTTCCTCCACTCCCCCTCCTTCCTCTTGCATTCTCTCCTTTTCTTTCCTCCCACCGTCTGTACTTCAATGCTCGTCCTTGCCTCCCCTCCCTCTCCTTATTCCATCCTTCAGCCCTTCCCCATTTCCCTTTCTCCTTTCACTTTGATGGTGTAGCGGCGAGAATTTTGTTTATTTCATCTTTACCGTACACTAAGTACGGCACCGGAATTGTTATTTCAGAGACTGATGATGTAAGAGAATATCATCACATGCCGTTGGAAACATGAAAATGTAACATGTGTTGAGTAAGTCACTTTCTTTAAATTCGCTACTACATACCGATAAAAAGGTACAAAAAATAACGTCCAATTGAGCACAAGCAGCACTGAAACAGTCATTTCCGAGACTATTAAAGCTATAAACGATCTACGTACATCGTTTGACAGCCTACGAAATGTAATAAGCGCTATATTAATGGCTTCTCAAATTTCGCCGCCATATTGCCCCGCAAAAAGGCAAAAATGCTTAAATTCACCCTCAGTAGTACTACAATGATGTTATTTTGGAAACAAACCTACAGAGACTTTCGGAACATCATTACAAAGCTTAAGAAAATGTAACAGATGATACTTACCGGTAAGTAGGTTTTCTCCAAATTATCCACTACATTGATGAAAAAATTAAAGTGCCAAACTGAGCACCGAGCACCACTTAAATTTTTTTCTTCAGGAGACTATTCAACCTACAACGGATGGAAAGCTTATGAAAAAAGTAATAGCTGTTATGTGACCATCTGAAAATTCGCCACAACACTGCTAAAAAAAGAAAAAAAGAAAAAAGAAAGCCAAATCGAGCATCAAAACTGTGATATCTCGGAAACTATTAACATTACATCGGACCCACACAGATCATTTCAAAACTTCTGTTAAAGTACCGGTATTAAAAATGTTACGTGGCTCTACTCCACCAAACCTCCGAACAAGAATTATTCTTAGTTAACATATGAAAATGTAGTTCTAATATAATTTCTTTGTCTCGTAAAGATGATGCAACCTCACCACCCACCACTTGTGTCGCAAACAAACCTGTATCATACGTTCCACGAACTTGTTAAGGGAGATACTTTATTACTTTTAGCTTCCTTAATCTTTTGAACCTTTTTTCATTTAGCTCTCTTAATCGTTTCAATCAGATCCATGTTGAAATGAAAACATCCTTGCTCCAGGTTCCCTCACCCCGTCTAAACATGGAAAAGTGGGTCAGACTGCATTGAAGATTGTGGTGATATTATTCTCCTGTCCATTATCCCATAGAAACACAACATCACCCTACGCCAAGGTGGAAACCTTTGGTCTGGGCCTAAGCTATAGATGGTTCCTGGAATATTAACCCTGGCGGGGAGGGAGAGAGAGAGAGAGAGAGAGAGAGAGAGAGAGAGAGAGAGAGAGAGAGAGAGAGAGAGAGAGAGAGAGAGAGAGAGAGAGAGAGAGAGAGAGAGAGAGAGACTAATGTAGACTACGCTACTCTTTGGTTGCTGTTGCTACCGGTACATCCAGATATATTTATTCAGCCCATACAAGCCCCCCTGTAGCCCTGCAGTAAAGAGATTAATGTATATATCTACTCCGTCTTATTCGAAAAGTCTCCTAAATTTACGAAAACTGCTGAGGCCACAATGACTAAGATAAAATACCAGTGGCGCCATTGTGTTGAAAGGATTAAGCACGTACAGGTATTTTATACGTTTATTACAAAGCGCCCGAGAATCTAGTGGTTATTGTCCCGGTCTGACGGCCTTGCATGGGTGCGATCCGCGAGAGGCGACTGGGAGAATTTTCGATTGCGTAAAGGAGTCAGCGAATGTAACTTATTTTCCCTTAAAAGCTCTCGAATATGACAGCCTCGAGGCGGGCCCGTATACCTCAAAGGGGTTAATATGGGACTGTGCTGATTCGTTATTATTACACAGAGACCAAGGCTGAAGTTTCTCATACTTTTACGAACGATTTTCGAGCAGAGTTACAGCAAACTGACTGGTATATCTATGAGGATTCTAACCAGGTTCCAGATGTATCATTTGGGAACAAAATGTGACACCTACACAGTACATCGGTATAAAGTTTTTACGCCTATCAAGTTTCGTAAACATGAGATCGGTGGGCTAAAATTCATAAAATAAAAACTTACGATCAATTCTCAGTCTTAACTATGAGCTGTTTTTTTATATGGACGACAAGATCTGGACTGCAAGATCTTCCTTTAACCCTTGTTCTTCCTGCAAGAGAATAGCCTGGTTACGACGCTGAACTGGTTGAAAGTTATGCTTGTTTTTGCAAGGAGGAGGAAAAGTGAGGGATGAATCTTGTCTCCGCTGTTGTTCTACCTGCAGAAAAAAGTAGTTACGACAAGGACTTGGCCATAAGTTAGCAAATCTAACCTTATGACCAGAGGAAAAAGTTCGCGGTAGTGACTGGAGGATGCACCGTAGAAGGGGAGCACAGGGTCATGAGGAACTACGATGTGAGCCAAAGTAAATCATTGGGTATGGAACATGTGGAACCACCATGAACCAAAACGAATCATATGGTTAACGGCATGAGCAACCATGCATCAAAAGAAACCAACCAAAATAAATCAATTGGGCTGGGGGCATGAGTAACCACCATGAACTAAAATAGACAAATTAGGTAAGTAATATGAGGAAGCACCAGGAGCCAAACTAACTAATTGTGGTTTCGATATGGCGATCTAACAGAGGAGTTCACGAGGAGCTAGTTAGAGAAAATAGGCGAGAAACTGCTGCCTGTTTGCTTTAACCTGACAAAGATCTCCAGTCTCTTTCGGCACAGTTGTTGGCCAAGCGTAATTTACGCAAAACTGGCCAGTACCTAAGGACTCTTACTATATAACTAAGGCTCACTAACTATGCAGCCACAACTTTACATTCAAGGTGTGGGAGTGGTCCAGTTCCGTCAGGTGAACACAAACCGACAACTTTGGGGAACCATCAGAACTATAGCGAAGCGGGTTCATAAGGATCCAGTCCATTCACTTTCATTTTAATGTGCCCCAGATTTTCTTCATTTTACATGTGATTTCACGTTCTTCATTTTGCATCTAATTTCACGTAGCTAGTCCAGTTGCAGAAAAAAACTGCGTACTTTACTGTACATAGGACCTCTTCATGACTCTCACCATATTATACTGTGAATCCATTGACTGAAACTTCCATTCAAGACGCAGAGATGACAATTTTAGGTCAAGCCAGAGTAAACGGAGGAATAACTCTCATTCTTTACAACTTACCGAGAGGAATGGTCTCCGCCAAGACTGAGGTTGGGAAGACCGAGCGCCACCCCACCATCAGCACGCCCATGGTTACCCACAGCCACCCACGCGACGCCCACATCACGGCCATGGTTGGAGGGTCAATGTGACGATGGTGATTAAATTGAGGAACGAGCTGACACTGTGGAGACACTGTATGACTTCGCCAGTCGATTTCTTAACAGTGAGTTTGCTGGCGCGAGTTATAAACAACGGAACACTTTTAAGACTGCTGCACACGGTTCCTCAAAACTTCTTACAAGACTCTGCCGTAGTTATACATTTTTTTATTCGATATCAATTAAGCTTTTTTTTTTTTCTAGATTTCTATATGCGACTTTCTTCAAAGTTGGATTCAGTTTTTAATACGGTACACGATTTTCTTAAAGCCTGTTCAAGATTTTTGGTAAGCTATATATTTTTTTTTTTTTCAAGATTTTAGTCGAAGTTGTTTTCTGAGTCTATTTCAAGATTTTTATGTAGACGTACGATTCTGTTAAATTCCGTCTCAAGGTTCTGCTTACAGATTTCTAATTAGGGTTCAAGTCTTTGTTATTGGACTTTCTGATAACTTGTTCCAAGAGTTAGATATTTCTTTCTTAGTGTATGATTGCTATGCCTGTTTCCAGAGTCTGGTGTATGATTTTCTTAGAGATGCTTCAAAATTTTGGAATACCAGGTTTGTGTTTTTGTAAGTAAATTTTCAAGATTTGCGTACAGCTTTCTTACTGTGTTTCAAGGCTTTGCAGTATAATATCTTAGTTGATTTTTACGATTTTTCGATATTTTCCTAGTCTGCGTTGACAGCTTGATTATAAGATACGATTTTCTTGGTCTGTTTTGAAACGTTGTATTTCTTTGGCTTGTTTAAGTATGTGTCATGGAAATTTCTTTGTAAGTGGATAAGTTTATGAAGTACTCTATCACTTAAACTTTTGCCACGACATTTTTTAGTCTAGTTTCGACTTTGCTTAACAATTTCCTTTACATATTCTTAAGACGCCATAAACAATATCTTTTTCTTGTTTAACTATTTGCCATACAGTTTCCCTTGTTGGACCTCACCCGATATTAAATTATATATGGTGGCACTTCCGTCAGTCTATGAATGTCACTAAAAGCCTTTCTATATTTACTCTTGGGGCTCAAAAGTTAATTGTAGTTGTGGTTTAGCCTTAATGTATTTCACACAAAATTTTACTGAAGAATTCAGTCTTATAAAAGCACTATACAACATATAATATTATCTGGCTGAATGGCTGGTTTGTGTTTAGGTTTTCAGTTACTTCACACTAAATGTTTGTATTGTTGTGTTTACGCTTTAGAAGATCGATAAGGATTTGACTGTAGCCGTTCGTAAAAATTCTGGCTAATTTCGTTGTAACTGTTCGTCATCAAGCTTCAAAGGATTTCACAGTCAAATTATTTATCTGTAACTTTTCATACTTAACCTTAGATATCTCATTTTATTTTTCTTTTTTACTTGAGCTTTTAAAGAATTTCACACTGTGTTCGTCCCGGATTTCACAGGACCTTCTTATAAAGAAATATGTTTGTTCAGCCTCATACGAAAAGCTACATGAATATTGTGTCAAGACTACTGGATATCATGGTAGGCTAATTGTTTGCACTTAAGCCTTGCAACTTTTAACATCTCTTCTTTTCTAAACTTGACAGGACGACTTCACGATAGGGGTTCACGGCACTTACTAGTACTAAAGCCTTCAAGCGTTTTACTGTAATTTCCCATGACGAATTACACTCATACGGCCATTAAAATCAACACAAGAATTTCCAAGCTTTCTCCGGGCCAACATCTAACACACCCGCGGTCGCACGAACTTCACACCTGAGCCTCGCTGCCGCATGCACCTTTAATTTGTCCTGAACTCAGCATTTCGGGAGGTAGCTCTTGAAGTCAGGATGCGTTGTCAGGCTAAAAGTTTTTACACATATTCGCAAACTGTACTTTTCATGGGACTTTCACAACTTTCATATCTCCTTTAAGGTAAAATTTCGAATCACATTAATAATCAGTTTACTTGCTGTACAAATAAACACCGTAAAAGCCGAACGCGACACACAGCAATGGCGAATAATTATTAATAAGTTGACTGTCAAAATCATCAGGTTACCGCCATGGTTCTTAACTTCGGCGAATTACCGATACTCATAAATACGATCTTTCCGCTGCGTCATGCTTTACACGCACGGAATCGAGGGCGCTGGTCCTGTAATGCTTTTTATTTTATTTTTTTATTTTTTAATAATAGGCGATGAAAGAGCGTATATTTTCGCACGTTCTGGTACGAAAGCAACTTAACAGTATTTTTCCTCGCCAGATGATGGTATGGGAAAGCAAATCACTTATATTTTTTGCCCACAGGTAAGAGAGCAAACTTATCAGTAATTTCCCTGTCAGATGAATGTAACAAGGCAGCAGAGGCATAAGTATATTTTCGCACGGTAGGAAAAAGAAGCACGCTTAATTTTTCTTTGCCAGATGACACTGGAATACTAAATTATATATGTTTGTTTAAGTGTGGGAGAAACTGTTCCGTGCTAGACAATTAGTAGGCGACAAAATTCATACGTATAAGTGTCGAACAACATTATCAACTTTTTTTTTCTTTACCACTTGGCAAGACAGTAAAGCTACGTCCACACGTCAACGTATTGAAGTAGGATTTTTTTTTTTTTTTTTTCCGCTATAGGAACAAGCGAAAGTACATTATTCCTAACAAACACAGCGACCTTAAAATATATATACAATTCCAGGTCACTTGGTTATACGAAAAGAAGTATATGTAATTCAGTGTATGGTCGAGGCGGTAACTATTTTCCTTGCCTATTACTGACAGTTGATGACAATGTACGTAACTCCGCACGATCATTTAAACTCCCAGCTACGGGTGAGAGTGTAGGGATGGAAGATGTAAATGTGCATAAATTTTAGCACTTTCAGGTACAAAATCACGCTATGGGTATTTTCCTTGCCACTTAATTGTAGACGATGACGGTATAATTCCGCTCGTCCATATACAGTTCCCAGCAACGGATAAGGATACAGCCAAATCGTATATATTTCAGGTTCAGCACAAAGTATAGCAGCGCAGTTCCAAATATTTCTCTTTGAAGACAGGTGACATTAGCCTATGTAGTTCCACAAAACCAGGTATAATTCTCATCAAGGGTTTGAGGACGGGAAAGACGTCCCGTCCACGTGGATGGTTAGAGAAGCGAGCAACACACACCCAACCAGACCTCCGAGGTGGTACTGGTTCTCTCCAGTGTTGCCGCTCTAAATTTTCAGATAGTACCAAATCAAACCAGTGAAAAGTACCAAATGAGAAGAAAATGTACCAAATTACATAAAAAATACAATTCTTACCTTATTTAAGTGATTAAAACTGCAGATCTTCATCTTCCCTTCCTTCGTGTGTAGGCCACTTCTTATCCATTGCTTTCTTTAATTCAGCAGAAGGTTGCCAATTCTTGCAGTTTATATCCTGGAGCAATGCCTTGCTGTGAAGCAGACCATTTAATGTTTCTGTTTGTAGTCGCGATCGGTGCTTTGTCTTGATGCTGCTGACTATTACAAATATTCTTTCCGCTGCAGCAGAGGAATGAGGCAGAGACATCAAGTTTGTCATGAGCTTGGAAATTTTAAGAAACCTTAGATCACCACCACACTTTTCCATTGAAGCAGCATACCAATGCTGTTCTGGCTCCATAGATGAGTCACACAAAGCAGGAATTTCAAACAGGGTCAGCTCTCTCCATTCCTTGTTAAGTTCTTCATACTCATTCTCTTCAACTAAGTTAGGGAACTTAACTGCCAATGATATGATAGATTTGGGCTTTCCCTCACGCACATTGGCAGGATCTAATGCCTCCAGTAATTCCAGTTTTTCAAACATCCCAGAGGACTGGAAACGTTGGAACATCTGCTTGGAAAGGGTGACATAAAAGTTCAACGTCTTCAGACGAAATTCATCAAAGTCTTGCTTCAAGATATTAGAGGAGCTTTCCAGAGAAATGCTCTCAACTCTTGCTCCAACTAGCTATGTATTTAGTACCTAATTTTGTCATCTTTCGTAAAAGTCGTACGAAACGTACTTCATGCACCCAAAAGTACCAAATTTGGAACATTACTACCAAAAACGGCAACACTGGTTCTCTCTCTTTCCCGACTCCCGAACGGCCTCGCTGATAAGCTCCCCGCCATGTTTCCCAGCCTTTCCTTCCCCTTCATCCCCTGTGCAGAGCGCCAGCATGTCTGTCCTCCCTGTCAGCCGTACGACAAATAAAATACTGCATCACTTTACCCTTCCCGTAACTTCTTTACGCCCTTACACAAAGTAGTATAGGAGGCTTCGTTGCACCTCTTCCCTAGCTATTTATTCTGAGCATTAGGCACCACTATCAACTTCCATGTCATCCACGAACACAACGTCGATATTAAAGCAATTATAATAGGACCCCGTTAAGATGATTTGCAAAATTTATCGATGGCTGAAGTGATGCAAAAATCCATGCCACCACGAATGGCTAGATTTTTATATTTTTTGCAGCTTCACTATTACTACGTCGTCTTCCACTCACCGCAACTTCCTCGTACCAGTTTTCAAAGAGGAGTGATGGCCTTGTTACTCTTTCCTTAGCGATTTATTTTCCATTTTTTCTTCTTGCTTAGCGACTGTCCTTCCATATTTTACGATACCATTGCCATGTATGTTACTTCCATGGTCTTAATATCAACACAGCCTAATTTGCACCAGTAATATTCAAGAGTCAAGAACAAATTAATGTACAGAAAAAATCGCTCTAGAAGAAACGTCACGATACTTCCAAAGCCAGTTAGAATACGCCCCAGCCAAAATTAAGACAATTTCCTTTATCCTTATTGTTCTTTGTGATGCCATTATTTCTCGCTGTCTACTGAACACACTGACTTTATTTATTTATTTATTTTTTGGACTGAAATGAATGCCTTATACGCGCGATTTGCCAGTATTGCATCTTGTTTGATACTGTCTGAGAGAGAGAGAGAGAGAGAGAGAGAGAGAGAGAGAGAGAGAGAGAGGCACCAAATATGGAAAAAAAAAGTTTCGACCGAAAATAAAGAAGATTAGATGGACGATGGTATTCATGTCACACACACACACACACACACACACACACACACACACACACACACACACGGTAATTAATTCAAGGTTATGAAATAATTTGTCATAATACTCCATTAGAAAGATCACAGCATGATTTGCCATATCCTTCATTATTTGATGCTATTATAATCACTATCATCGTTGTTATTAATGCTATTACTTATTGCTGGAACCATCATCATCATCACCACCACAATTATTTTATTATTATTATTATTATTATTATTATTTTTATTATTCTCCGTTATTATTATTATTATTATTATTATTATTATTATTATTCTCCGTTATTATTATTATTATTATTATTATTATTATCCGTTATTATTATTATTATTATTATTATTATTATTATTATTATTATTATTCTCCGTTATTATTATTATTATTATTATTATTATTATTATTATTATTATTAACGGTGCTACTCCTCACCCTGTCCTAGGGTAGGAAAGGTCATCATCATCATCATCATCATCATCATGATTGATGATGATGATGATGATTATTATATCTATTATTATCATTTTTATTACTACTGTTATTTATTATTATTATTATTATTATTATTATTATTATTATTATTACTACCCCCCCTGGGGGTAGGGGGGTTTCAAGAATACTCCCCCAGTATCCCTGCTTGTCGCACGAGGCGACTAAAAGGGTTGGTGGTGGGTTAGTGCCCCACCCCGTAAAAAGAGCTAAATAAAAAAGCAAACAAATCGCCTCGGACCCGGACGGACCATACGTTGACGACTAAGGAACGGACAAAGGACATTCTTAGGGTGGGAACGTGGAATGTGAGAGGAGTGAATGATGAAGTGAAAGAGAGAGAGATTGTTCAGGTGCTTGAGGATGCAAAAGTGGATATATGTGGATTGACTGAAACTAAATGGAGAGGTGAAAGGGTGAGAGAATGGGAATATGGTTTAGGTATATGTGCGGGAGTCAATGAAAATGAGAGGGCAAGAGAGGGAGTATGTCTGATGATAAGCAAGAAGTGGAAGGAGAATATAAGAGAGTATGGAACAGTGGGTGCAAGGATTGTATGGGTGAGGATGAAAGTAGGTATACAAGCATGGGCGATTGTATGTGTGTATGCCCAGACAGAGGATCGAGTGGCAAGAGTGAAAGATGAGTTTTGGGCGAGTGTAGAAGCGTGTATGGACAAGTTTGAGAGGAGCGAGAGAGTGCTGTTGATTGGAGACATGAATGGCAAAGTTGGGAATGTACAAGTGGATGGAGTGGTTGGTCAGTGGGGTGTGCCAGCTGACGTAGATGGGAATGGAAGTGCTTTGGTGGACATCTGTGCTTGTAAGGGGTTGGCAATAGCCAACACCTACTTTCGGCATAAGATGATCCACCGGTATACATGGAGAGTAATGAGGAGGATGGATGGTGAACTTGTTGAACGAAAGGCAATGATAGACTACGTGTGTGTGGATGAACGAATGAGAAGACAAGTGTTGGATGCAAGAGTGTGGAGAGGGTGGGGCAATGGAGTCTCGGACCATCACTTTGTGATGGCCAAGGTAGAGCTGCAAAGAAAGTGGTTGAGGAGACGAAGGGGAAGACAGGAGGAAGCAACTCCTGTGAGAAGAGTGGAGAAATTGCAAGATAGTGAGAAAATGACAGAGTATAAGAGCATAGTGGAAGAAAGACTGGGAAGGTATGAGCTACAGCGGATGGAAGGGGTGGAAGACGTATGTAAGATATTCATGGAAGAGATAGGCGCAGCGTGTGAGGCAGTTTGTGGAGTGAGGAGGAGATGCAAGGGTGTGCAAGGGACAGCATGGTGGAATGATGAGGTGAAACGAGCTGTGGAACAAAAGAAGAAGGCATATAGTGAATGGTTAGCGAGTAGAGGTAGGGGAGAAGATGAGAGAGAGAAGAGAGAGGTATATATGAGCAGGAGAAGGGAGGTTAAGAGACTGGTGAAGGAGAGTAAGATGAAAGTGGATGAGGAGTTTGGGAGGAATCTGAGTGTGAAATGGAGGGAGAGTAAGAAATTGTTTTGGAAGGAGGTAAAGAAAGTAAGGCAGTGTGATAGGGGAAATAGTAGGGGAGTGAAAGATAGGAATAACAGATTGTTGGTGGAGAAGAGAGAGAAACTGAGGAGATGGAAGAAGCACTTTGAGGATTTGTTGAATGTGGAGAGTGAGAGTAGTGCGAGTATAAGTGGTTGGGGAATGGCTGGGAGAAGAAGAGATGAGAGGAGGGAGGAAGAGATCAGTAGGGTGGAAGTAGTGGAAGCGATGGAGAAGATTAAGTTGGGAAAGGCCCCAGGAATTGATGGAGTGTGTGGTGAAATGCTTAGGTATGGGGGTGAGATTGTTGTGGAGTGGATATGGAAGTTGTGTAGATTGGCTTGGGAAGAGGGAAGGGTTCCAGAGGACTGGAAATCAGGTATAATTGTTCCTTTATACAAAGGAAAAGGAGAGAGAGAAGTATGTGGTAACCATAGGGGTATTTGCCTACTTAGTGTGACTGGTAAAATATATGGTAGAATACTCATTGATAGGGTTAGGCATATGACAGAGGAGCTAGTTGGAGAAGAACAAGGGGGATTTAGGAAGGGAAAAGGGTGTGTAGATCAGATATTTGTTCCAAGATGTTTAGTGGAGAAGTATCTAGAGAAGGGAAGGAAAGTGTATGCTGCCTTCATGGACTTGGAGAAAGCTTATGACAGAATAGATAGGCAAGGTATGTGGAAGGTATTAAGAATATATGGAGTGGAGGGGAAATTGTTGAGTGCTGTGAAGAGTATGTACGAGGGAGCTAGGGTTACGGTGCGAGTGGATGGTGAGCTGAGTGAGTTCTTTGATCTCAGTATGGGACTGAAACTGGGTTGTGTGATGTCTCCATGGCTGTTTAATATATACATGGATGGGGTTGTAAAGGAGGTGCAGGGTAGGGCAGTGGATGTGGGGGTGGCTCTAATGAATGAGGGTGAGATTTGGAAGCTTCCGGTGTTGCTGTTTGCTGATGATACAGTACCGTTGAGTGAAGATGAATGGGAGTTGCAAGGTTTGGTGAATGAATTTGGGACAGTGTGTAGGAGGAGGAATCTGAAAGTTAATGTAAACAAAAGTAAAGTTATGGTGTTTGAGAGGAATGAAGTCACAGAGTGTGCAGTGAGGTTGGATGGTGAGGATATGGAGAATGTGAGTGCATTCAAGTACTTGGGTAGTGTGATGAGTAAGGATGGAACTTTGGGGGATGAAGTGCGTGAAAGGGTACAGCAGGGAAGGAAGGTTGTTGGTACACTGAAAGCAGTGATGAGAAATAGGGAGGTGAGTATGGAAGTTAAGAAGTCACTGCATGATAGTATTGTGATCCCTACCCTGACGTATGGAAGCGAGGCATGGACCTTGCAAGAGGGAAACAAGTCAAGAGTGAGAGCAGTGGAAATGAGTTACTTGAGAGGAGCATGTGGAGTGACGTGGAGGGACAGGTTGACGAATGAAGAAGTGAAGGAACGCTGTGGGGTGGATGTGGTTGAAAAGATTAGGAGAAATACACTGAGGTGGTTTGGACATGTGAAGAGAATGGAGAATGAAAGACTGACTAAGAGGGTGTATGTACAGTAGGTGAGGTGGAGGGAGGGAGAGGTAGACCGAGGATGAGGTGGAGGGATGGAGTTGAGAGGTATATGAGGGAGGGGGGGTGAGTTGGGGGGGAGGGTAGTCAAATGGTGGCTGACAGAGCGACTTGGAGGCGTTTTGTCTGCGGCCACCCTTTGCGGGATTAGGGCGTCGGGCTATAGATAGATAGATAGATTATCTAAGGACCACCAGGGACATCTGATATTACACTCATTACCTTTTTTATGATCATTATCATTAATAATAATAAAAAATATTAAAAAAAACTATTCTCTGCAAAGTGTAGGGACCCGAAGCCAGGCTCCTGTGGCCTACAATACATACCTCTTCAGTGCAATGACTTTTTCATTTATTTAAGTTTCATCTAGACAAATATATTAAACTTGGGAAAGATGTTTCATACTGAAGAGATAACGAAGGCTGTCCTTGACCCCTCCAGGTGAAAAGTTGTAAACTGAATGAAATCATCTGGGGACGGCAAATATATATATAAATATGTGATAAATGATTATAGCAATAAATATAGTTTTTGATAAATAAATGAAAAGAATAAACCTGTCATGAGAGTGAAGGGATTGAAGTTAATGAGCCGCCAACGCCCAGGGTGATATTAATTACATGACCGATCACCTTTACTTGCCTCTTGAATTTTGAACGAGTGTGGTCACAGCAGATCACCACCTGTCTGACTAAAATTCTATCATCTGCTGAAATTCCTCTCTCCCACAAGACGACTAATTTTACCTCCTTGTTACACAGTCTCAGAGAGCGTATACCTCCGCTAACGCCAATAAAACGCATAATGTATTACTGCATTCTGATCCGAGTCCAACTCAGATCTAATCAGCTCTTCCCTGACCCACTGTACACTTATCCCCCGGATTTCACAAATATCCAATAATATCTTTTTGAGATATCTTGTACACAGACACACAAAAACGGCCCCGGTGAATATATAAGCTCCCTCCAGCTTCGCTGGCGGAGGTCATTCATTCTTCTACTTCTGTGAATAATAATAATAATAATAATAATAATAATAATAATGATAACGATAGTAATAATAATAATAACAATAACGATAATAATAAAAATATTAATAGTAATAACAGGAAGAAGAAGAAGGAGAAGGAGAAGGAGAAGGAGAAGAAGAAGAAGAAGAAGAAGAAGAAGGAGGAGGAGGAGGAGGAGGAAGAGAAGAAGGAGGAGGAACAACAACAAAACAACCATCATCATCATCATTATCATCATCATCATCATTATTATTATCATCATCATCATCCACTGGTTCCTCTCCTTTATATAATATTCAACAGAGCAAAATTCTCGTGTAACCTAGGAAAAATAAATGCCTGGAGGGAGAGAGAGAGAGAGAGAGAGAGAGAGAGACCCAAACTCACTGACACTCACTGAATCCCTTTGACCTTTCTGTGTGTGTTTTTTTTTTTTTTTCGTTTTATATTGTTTTTCTGTCCTGCCTCAACCCCAGAGGAATACTTCCAGCGTCATATTGTAGCGAGGATATTGTAGCAAGGACGACACAACAAAATATATAGCTTTTGACTGCAGCTGAATTCACGGTTTGGTCGTCACGTAAAAAACTTTGCTTGTTGTGTTGTGTGTGTGTGTGTGTGTGTGTGTGTGTGTGTGTGTGTGTGTGTGTGTGTGTGTGTGTGTGTGTGTGTTTGAGAGAGAGAGAGAGGGGGGGGTATCGGGTCATTGTGGGGCCGAAGGGGAGATCACGTGGTTGACATTGTTCTTTACCCCGATCTGCCCGGCCAAGCAGACCCGTCGACCACATGCAAGCAACTGCCTCTGTGAAGCCGTCCTACAAGTACAGTACAGTATCTATATCACACTTTTAGTAGGCAACCCCCGTGATAGACAGCGCCTCACCAGGGTCCTTCCCACGGCGTGATTCAGGGCAATATGAGGAGGTTTGGCTCCGGGGTGGACGCCGCAGCTGCTTTTCTCCACCCATAGTATACAACGCCACCACGAGAAGGCTCCTTGTATGACAAACGATTTAAAGATATTCGTGATATATTTATGTTCACATTGGTCAGTTACACAAATTTCATATCACTATTCTCAGTACATCAGTTACGTTGATTTATGGCATTCTTTTATTATTAGTTATATGTTTAGAATTCTGACTTGTTCCCCACGAAAGACTGGGAATGATGCAAGGTTCAGCAAACAAGGAAGGAGATACCATGAAAAATGAACAATTATAGTACAGTATTATGCCACTAAGTTTCAATTCCTTAGATGCAGCCATGTGTACGAATGTTGTGTTTAGTGTGTACGAATGTTGTGTTTAGTGTGTACGAATGTTGTGTTTAGTGTGTACGAATATTGTGTAGGAGTGTTCGAATATTGTCTAATGTGTATGAATATTGTGTTTACTGTGTACGAATATTGTGATTAGTGTGTACGAATACTGTGTTGTGTGTGTATGAATATTATGTTTAGTGCGTACGAATATTGTTTAGTGTGTACGAATATTGTGTTTAGTGTGTACGAATATTGTGTTTAGTGTGTACGAATATTGTGATTAGTGTGTACGAATGTTGTCTTAAATGTGAAGACAAAGTACAACGATAGGGATTGCAAGATTTCAGAATATCTTACGTTTTTCAACACTTCACTCCAATGACTTTCCTCTGGTTTTTATTGTTAATAGTGGCTGATTTGTCCGTGTGTCTGGTATCACTTAAAATTGCCTTGACCATGGTAAGTAGGTAGGTAGGCAGGTAGGTAGGTAGTTAGGCCAGCTGGTTGGTTAGGTATTTCATGTGCTTGGTATCGCTTCAAATAACGCCTTGACTGTGGGATGGTAGGTAGGTTGATAGGTAGGTAGGTAGGTGATTGGTACGTAGGTAGGTAGGTACGTAGGTAGCTCAGTTCATGTGTCTGGTATCGCCCCAGATCCTTAACTGTGGTCCCTCTCGCTGTGACAGTCTCCATTAATCAACACAGACGTCCAACACAGCCACCCCAGTGTTAATGAAACTTTCCCGTGTATAGCGGAGGGTGTGGTGGAGGGTGGAGGGAAGGAGAGAGGGTGTACGGGTGTACTGAAAGGGTAGATGGTGTTATTCTGTGTGTGTGTGTGTGTGTGTGTGTGTGTGTGTGTGTGTGTGTGTGTGTGTGTGTGTGTGTGTGTGTGTGTGTGTGTGTGTGTGTGTGTGTGTGTGTGTGTGTGTGTGTGTGTGTGTGTGTGTGTGTGTGTGTGTGTGTGTGTGTGTGTGTGTGTGTGTGTGTGTGTGTGTGTGTGTGTGTGTGTGTGTGTGTGTGTGTGTGTGTGTGTGTGTGTGTGTGTGTGTGTGTGTGTGTGTGTGTGTGTGTGTGTGTGTGTGTGTGTGTGTGTGTGTGTGTGTGTGTGTGTGTGTGTGTGTGTGTGTGTGTGTGTGTGTGTGTGTGTGTGTGTGTGTGTGTGTGTGTGTGTGTGTGTGTGTGTGTGTGTGTGTGTGTGTGTGTGTGTGTGTGTGTGTGTGTGTGTGTGTGTGTTAACTTTATGTAAATTTGAGGCAGTACTCACATAGATGTCCATGTAGAGATGGTGATGGTGAGGCAGCGATGGGTGGGACGGTAGGGAGTTTGGGCGAGACAGGAATCTGGGTGAGGCAGGAGTGCGTGGGCGAGGCAGGGACTGATGGGTGAGGCAGTTTTATTACTGAGAAAGGTCTGTTACTAAGGTAAGGGATTGGATGAGGCAGGGGTGTGGGTGAGGCTGGCGTATTTGTGAGGGAGGGGTGTGAGTGAGGTAAGTTTGTGGTTGAGGCAGGAGTGGGTGGGTGAGGCAAGGATGTGGTTTAGGTGGGGATAGGTGGGTGGGTGAGGTAAGGATGTGGGTGAGGCAAGAAAGACGGCAGACCACCCAGCCTAACCCACACACCCCACCTGCTGGCTGGTCATCCATTACATCATCCTTTTTCTCCATTGTATTCATTTTATATTCCATCTACGTACATCATACTGCTTCTTTGGTTTACTGAACGTCCTGTATTTGTTCCATATAATTTATCACATTTGTCCACTGTAATATTTGTCCATGGTTTTAATTGTCCAATTCTCCAGTTGTCCACCACACCAACTATCCACCACACCAATTGTCCACCACACCAACTGCCCACCACACCAATTGTCCACCACACCAACTGTCCACCACACCAACTGTCCACCACACCAACTGTCCACCACACCAACTGTCCACCACACCAACTGTCCACCACACCAACTGTCCACCACACCAACTGTCCACCACACCAACTGTCCACCACACCAACTGTCCACCACACCAACTGTCCACCACACCAACTGTCCACCACACCAACTGTCCACCACACCAACTGTCCACCACACCAACTGTCCACCACACCAACTGTCCACCACAAGAACTGTCCACCACACCAACTGTCCATCACACTAACTGTCCCTATCAAAACTCTCCACTATAAACTGCCCTCAGCATTCCTTGTCAACTACACGACTCATTGCATTATTTGTGAGCAGCGATATACACTAGATAGAATCAATAGCACCAGCACCAAACACTGTGTCTTGAAGTTAACGCATGTCGCTTCACTGTGAAAGATTAACGCCGAAGCCTTTCCATGGACCTCCATTACTTGAGGAGCTGACATGATAAAGCTCTCAGGAGATTTAGGTCACTGGTAAATCGCTACACGGTTAGATATGATCAGTTAGCATAGGTCTGAGTTGCTTATACGTTAACAGATACAGAACTTTTCATTGTAATCCAGTAGCGTAAAAATCTGCACAGAACAAGTACAAAGTAAATAATTTGTCACAATAAACATTAACACTTGTCACTAACGCAACGCAAGTCCGAAAGCACGTGCGCCCAACCCTAAAGAGGCACAAACAGGTGCAAACAAAGAAGGTGGCACTCAAAGACTATGAAGTGAAGACTGGAAAGTATAGTGATAGACTGTTATCCGAGACGAAAATACATAGCTACAGTAGCATGCTGGTTAATGCCTCACACAAACAAGAGAGGGCGCTGGGCTAGGGGGGAGGCTTAGCTGCGGGGAAGTAGCTTAACAGCAGCTTTACGGTTAATATATAATACCACTCTAAAGCTACCCGTATCCGTCAGGCCGATGCAAGACGACTGCTAAAGAGATCAAAGAACTTAGGCGAAGAGAACTTTGTGGGGGGAGGGATATCTCTTGACTAATCAGAATGCTAAACACGTAAACGTAGGACCAGTTACACTGCTAGAAATTTTAATTCAAAATCTGGCCGACTTCTGACTGACTGGCATGTTGACATGACTGAACTGATATGACATGGCATGACATGTGACATGAAAACACTAATCTAACGTGACGACAGTTATGGCATGATATAACAGGTTAACAATTTGACATGACATGGCAGCACTGATATAACATACGAGATGGCATGACATGACATGGCAGCACTGTATGACATACGAGATGACATGACATAATATTTTAAAAACTGATGACAGCACAGACATGTCATACATGACATGAAAACAATGATATGACAGAGCATGACTCGTCCAGGTAGCACTGACATGAGAACAAATGACACCAATGGCATGGCGTGACAGTATATTAACATACCTGCAATGACATGTCATGACACGACGACATAGATAACATTACATAGCAGCAGTGACCTGACATGTGAATACAAGACATGACAGCACTGACATGACGTACAAGATATTACAGCACTGATATGACTTACAATGACACGACATAACAAGACAAGACTGACATGGCATAAAACTGACATGACGTAAGACAACACTGGCATGAGATGACATGACGTAAGACAACACTGGCATGAGATGACATGACAGGACTGACATGGCATAAGACAACATTGCCATGAGATGACATGACAGGACTGACATGACATATGACAACACTGGCATGGGATAGTAATACTTACATGACATGAAGACAGCACTGACATGTTATGACATGACAGCACTGGCTTGACATATATGACATGACAGTACTAACATGACGAGTTTAAATGACAACACTGACATGAGTTGATGACAATAAAGTACTCCTATGACATGACATGACAGCACTGCCACGACATACATGACATAACATAACTACAGCACTGATATTTTGTGGCAAGGCTGAACTGACATGACATGGCGTGACAAAACAGCACTGACATAAGATAACGCTACATGACACCACTAATATATGATATGACAGCACTGGCATAAACATTACGTGACGATAGCACAAGCGACAAATGGCATGACATAACAAGACATGGCATGACATACTGTTAAATTAGTTACTTGACATGGTCACAGAAGCAGCATACAAGAAATATTGACATGACTGATAACATGACATGCATGAAATTACTAAAGACAGCACTGGTATGGCATGAAATGACATGACAGCTTTTGTAACATGATGTATGAAGATGACATCGGCATGACATCACTGACACTGACGTGACATTTCACTAATATGAACACAACAGTACTGACACAATGTACGAGATGATGATTTAGCATGACAGCAGTGACACGACATGACAGCAATGATACGACATCACTGACACTGAATGACATCAGTGACACGACATGACAGCACTGACACTGACATGACATAACACTATCATCAACCACGACAGCACTGACAAAGCATACGACTTAGCATGACACCACTAACATGATACGACAGCACTGACACAACATGACAGCACCAACCTAACCACTGGCATAAAAAAAAAAAAAAAAATGAAATTGTGTACGGTTCCAGCAGTGGAGAAAATGACATTGATTTTGATTTGTTAAAATTTATACATTTATTAATTTTACGGGTCACAGTAGGGATGGCCAGTGTTAAGGCAACTCCGGGCTCTCCCTATCAGTGATCCAGCCTCTATTGCTCCAGCCCCTTGTAAGTGCCGCGTGACTGGGTCTTAACGAGGCAGAGCCTCAAACCGATCGACAAATGTCCATTGGTAACATGAAGATCGTGCTTAGCAGCCCTTGAGCAAACCCAGCCTCTGCAAGTACTATCTAAGTATCTATCTATTTGTCTATCTTTCTATATACTGTATCTCTCTGTATTTACCTTTATGTCTATCTATGTAATTATCTATATATCCATACAGCTCTGTCTTCTACTAATCTATCTATTAATCTATATACCTATCGATCTCCACATGTTTATCCCAGCGTTCTCAACCTTTTTCAGGTCGCGCCCCCATTATCCTTGGTTCACACATTCACGAGCCTCCCTAGCCTTGGTCAACATATCCAGCCCCCCCCCCCTCCACACACACACACACACACCCTGCCATCATCTAACTCCATCAATTTATTCCAGAATTATTAATATTTTTGCCGCAGGTTGAAGTGGACATTAACACAAATGAATACAGGCTGCATTAGCCCTTCTCCTGCAGTTCACTATGCCCCTTCTCGAGAGATAGGAGGGGAGATGAGGGACGTGTATATTTTAACTGAGTTTCGTCTGTCTTGCAGTATATGATTAATTGGTATCTTTAATTTTCTCTAGAAACGACAAAATTAGAGAAAAAATCGAGAAGGTGACCAAGTGACAGGAATGAAGGAAAGAAACCAACTTCAAAGACAAATGTGCTTTGAAGGTTGAAACAGAGACAGAATATGAATACTGAATATAAATCAATAGTTCATCACACACACACACACACACACACACACACACACACACACACACACATTCCTCAAGCCACTCACTGTTTTCTTTCTCTAAGTCCTCACGGTCCACTTGGACACCGCTCACGCTCCCCCACGGGAGCGCGACCCTCAGGTGGAGAACCACTGGTCTGTCCATGTGTCTGACTATTCATCTATCTCTAAAATTATCCCTTCATCTATCTGTCAGTCTATTTGTAGATATTTCTATGTAGCCCTGTAATTATCTAACTATGTTTTTACCTGTATCTATTTGCCTACCTGTATATTTATGTATATCTATTTATATAGCTCAATCTATCCATTCATCTACCTTCCGTCATATCTATTTAAATATGTCTCTGTATCCATAACTGTCTATCCATTAATCTATCTCTCTCTATATATACATCCATCCATCCATCAGTCTATATCTATTTATCTGTGTTCGTCTGTCTGGCTGTCTGTGTCTGTCAAGGATCCGGGCAGCGGCATCATAAAGCAAACAGACTATCAGAATATGGCAAATATTATCTAACATACAGTGAATATAACTATGTAGTGCAAATACAAACAGGCCAAACGCATACAAACAGGTCAGTTATGCAAGCATAATTACCTCACCCTAAAGCTTCACCCTCGACCCGTCACTCAGCGCTCACCCTTGTTAACTCAACCCCATCCCTTCTTAACTCAGTCCCACCCCTTCTTAACTCAGTCCCACCCCTTCTTAACTCAGTCCCACCCCTTCTTAACTCAACCCCATCCCTTCTTAACTCAACCCCATCCCTTCTTAACTCAACCCCATCCCTTCTTAACTCAACCCCATCCCTTCTTAACTCAACCCCATCCCTTCTTAACTCAGCTTCATCCCTTCTTAACTCAGCTTCATCCCTTCTTAACTCAGCATCATCCCTTCTTAACTCAGCCCCACCCCGTCCAAACTCAGCCCCATCCCTTCTTAACTCAACCCCATCCCTTCTTAACTCAGCCCCATCCCTTCTTAACTCAGCCCCATCCCTTCTTAACTCAGCCCCATCCCTTCTTAACTCAGCCTCATCCCTTCTTAAATCAGCCCCGTCCATTCTTAACTTAACCTCACCCCTTCTTAACTCAGCCCCACCCTATCTTTACTCAGCCCCATCGCTTCTTAACTCAGCAGTTGTTTCTTGAGAGAGAGAGAGAGAGAGAGAGAGAGAGAGAGAGAGAGAGAGAGAGAGAGAGAGAGAGAGAGAGCACAGCAGCTTTTAGGGCATAGGTAATCATCATCATCATCATTAGCAATTCACCCAGCCTCGGAGTCCCCAGGGGGGGGGACCATAAATGCCCCCGCCATCTGCCCCTCTCCCGGTGACGACTCGAGGTGCCTGGAACCACTGTCTGACTCTCTTCTTCTTCATTTCTGCAACATTCGCGGCCTTTCATCTAACTTTCGCTCTGTTGAGCACCACCTCTCCTCCTCTAAACCTCACCTTCTTTTTCTAACGGAGACTCAGCTGTCTGTGGCAACTGACAGCAAACCCTTTTCTGTATCCTCCTACTTTCTCTATACTCATTTCAAAGCCAAAGGTGGCTGTTGTGTATACATACGCAACGACTTATCTTGCTCCCGTGTTCCTGAACTTGATTCTTCTGAATTCTCCACTCTCTGGCTTCGGCTTTCCTGTCATTCTCTGACTAAATATATCTGTGCTGTTTACTTATCCCCTAATTCTACTGACTATCAAAAATTCTTCGACTATCTTACTTCTACGATGGAACACATTCTGTCCATTTCTCCTTTCTCTGAAATCTCCATTCTTGGAGATTTCAATGTTCACCACCACCTTTGGCTCTCCTCTCCTTTCACGGATCCACCTGGTGAACAAGCCTACATCTTTTCTATCCTTAATGACCTAGAGCAGCTTGTACAGCACCCTACCCGTATCCCTGACCGCCTTGGAGAGAGCTCCAACATACTTGACCTCTTCCTCACAACTAATCCTTCTGCTTACTCTGTTAATCTTTTCTCTCTGTTGGGCTCCTCCGATCACAACCTTATTACCTTAACCTGTCCTATCGCTCCAGTACGGCCTGCGGACCCTCCAGGGAAACGTCGTCTGTGGCATTTTGGAGCCGCGGACTGGGAGGCCCTCAGGCAGTACTTCTTTGATTTTCCCTGGAATGATTATTGCTTCCATGGCCGTGAGCCATCTGAGTGTGCCTTGCGCATTACGGAGGTTATTCTCTCGGGCATGGAAGCATACATTCCTTTCTCATATCCTTTGACTAACGCAAAAAAGCCTTGGTTTAATCACGCTTGTTCTAATGCTGTCCGCAACAAGGAGAAGGCCTACAAAAGGTACCGGAGCCAACCCACCCCTGAATCACATAATCTTTACGTTTCTGCCCGGAATCGTGCTAAGTCTGTTCTTCGCTCTACTAAAAATAATTTCATCCATACTAAATGCTCTCAACTCTCCAACTCGAATTCTTCCCGCTCCTTCTGGCACCTTGCCAAAAATCTTTCTAACAACTTTACCTCATCATCCTTCCCTCCTCTTTTCTACTCTGATGGTTCTGTAGCTATTTCTTCTACTGATAAAGCAGATCTCTTCGCACAGACTTTCTCCTCCAATTCCACCTTAGATGATTCCGGTGCTGTTCCTCCATCACTTCCCCCCTCTGACTTCCTCATGGCTGACATTAAAATTTCTTCAGTTGATGTATTTTCTGCCATTACTGGCCTCAGTACTAACAAGGCATATGGGCCTGATGGGGTCCCTCCTGTTGTTCTCAAAAACTGTGCTTCTGTGCTTACACCCTGCCTAGGCAAACTATTTCGCCTTTGTCTGTCAACTTGTACCTTTCCTTCTTGCTGGAAGTTTGCTCTCATTCAGCCAGTCCCAAAGAAGGGTGACCACTCCCAACCCTCCAACTATCGTCCAATTGCTTTAACGTCCTGTATTTCAAAAGTTTTCGAGTCAATTCTTAATAAAAAAATTTTAAGGCATCTTTCTTATCACAACCTTCTTTCCGATCATCAGTATGGGTTCCGTCAGGGACGCTCCACTGGCGATCTTCTCACCTACCTTTCAGACTCCTGGTCATCCTCCTTTCGGGACTTTGGCGAAAGCTTTGCCATTGCACTTGACATCTCAAAGGCTTTCGATCGAGTCTGGCATAAATCTTTAATTTCCAAACTGCTCTCCTACGGTTTCTATCCTTCTATCTGTGCCTTCATCGCTAGCTTCCTTTCTGGTCGTTCTATAGCTGCTGTCGTAGACGGCCATCGTTCTTCTCCTAGATCTATCAACAGTGGTGTTCCTCAGGGCTCTGTCCTATCACCAACTCTCTTCCTTTTATTCATCAATGATTTTCTAAGCTGTACATCTAACCCTATCCACTCATACGCTGATGACTCCACCCTTCACCTTTCCATTCGGTTCCCGCAACGCCCATCTCAACAGTTACTTCAAGAAACAAGGGATGAGGCTATGACACACCTAATGTCTGACTTGGCTCATATCTCTGACTGGGGTAAAAATAATATGGTTGTCTTTAATGCATCTAAGACTCAGTTCTTACACCTATCAACCCGACAAAATCTTCCACAGGTATACCCACTAATGTTTAATAATATTCAGATTAATCCTGCATCATCCTTGAACATGCTTGGGGTTTCATTTACTCGGGACTTATCTTGGAAAGATCATATTACATCTCTTGTAAAATCTGCTTCCAAGAGATTGGGTGTGCTAAGCCGACTCCGCTCTTTCTTTACCCCTGCACAATTGTTGACTCTATACAGGGGTTTTATCCGCCCCTGTGTGGAGTACAACTCTCATGTGTGGGGAGGCTCCCCACATACAGCTCTTCTCAATAGGGTGGAGTCAAAGGCTTTTCGTCTCATTAACTCTCCTCCTCTTACTGACTCCCTTCAACCTCTGTCTCTTCGCCGCACTGTTGCATCTTTATCTCTTTTCTATCGCTACTTTAATGGTCACTGCTCCTCTGAACTGTCTGCTTGCATTCCTCCACCTCTACGACGGGCGCGTAGCACCCGTCTGGCAGCAAACTCTCATCCCTTTTCTGTCCAACTCTCTAATGCAAGAGTTAACCGTTACTCCCAGTCTTTCATTTATGCAACAAGTCAGCTCTGGAACTGTCTCCCTCTGTCTGTATTTCCTTCTGCCTATGATCTCCAGTCTTTCAAACGTAGTGTGTCCAGGCATCTCAAAATGATCGGATCTTGAATTTGGCTCTCTGTTGTATTTTGTTTTTCTCTTGGAGGGAACTGTTACTGCGGGCTCATGGCCTTTGGTTCCTTCTTCCTCGCATAAAAAAAAAAAAAAAGTTAGTGCTATGGTTACCACCCAACGCCGTAAGAATTCCTTTTGGCCAGTCACTTACAATGAGTCACCTCAAGGCAGCATTAAATCGAGTCACTGGATGGCGGCCGCCTCAATCTGCCACAAACAATATTACCCATTGGCGGAAAAGCCGACACAGCCAAAGATTTAAGGAAAAAAAGAAAAGCGTCCTTGCACTGAAACGTTAGGGTGATTCAGAACCTCGTATTGAAGGTGGCATACGAGATTTCTCAACATCTTTCATTTAGCGACTTGCGTATTACGTCATATTTTTTTTTAGGTTTGTTTTAATTTGTCTTAATACTGAAATAATTTGCATCAGTAACATACAAAAGAAAAGTAGGTGTATTGTGCAGATTAAATCACCGAGGATGAAGTGTTCGAAAATTCTAATAAATGAATAAATAAATAATAAGGTGTACACAATGCGACCGTGTGTGTCTAAAACAGCGGAAAGTTCAAACTTTTTTTTTTTTTTTTTTTTTTTTTTTTTACTCCTTCAACTCTAGGACATGCTGTCATATTTCATTCATGCTATATCCAGACGATTTTATTCAACTGAGGTGAAAATCCCTAACGATGAAGCGATAAGAAACAGTCTCCATGAACCCCTTGCCTACGAGAGGCCTCATCCCTGGGGCATAAAGCTTTCTGGTCGTAGCGATGATAATAATAATAATAATAATAATAATATAAACGTCATTGCAGTGAACTGAATAAGCCTTTCAATACAACCAATCTCTTCATTTATTCTTACTAGTACCATGCGATTTATATTCAACTTAGGACAGTCCTAACATTTATTCAATATGGACGGTGGGCATTAGCGCCGAAGTAGTGGCATGTGGAGATGTATGGTATGTAGAAGGATTGTTGGGCCTTGGAAACAGACTGAAGCCTATGCCCAGAGTCGGACACATAAAACAAAGGACCCTTTGAGCAACAGGAATTAGATGCAGCCTTCATTAACGTCTTTGCCACGGTAGTAAGTTTCCTGTGCTGCATAAAATCACGTGTTTGGTAACCACAATTATCCCCTTACAACTATACTCTTTTTACTCCAACCTGGACTAAAATTGCAATCTGTCCACTTTGAATGCTGAGTTATAACAACAGATTAACACTAGAATATGATGCCAGTCACGAAGAAGTACTATGGAAAGAAGGTTGAGCTGTAGCATTGTCTTTCCACTGCCACTGAGCTACGTGAAGTAAGCTGCAAAAGGACGATAATCTAGACAAAGTTAAGGTGAACAGAGTATAGTTTCTCATTTATAAATTCATGTGCCTACCAGACTGTTTTATTCAGCCCAGGAGAGACTTTCTGAGCTAGATAGGTTTGGCAGTGGTTCCTTTATACTTTCCAAACTAGACATCCTTCGTAAGCTGTGAAAAACTGCGTGTTGATGACCTGGCTAAAACACACACACACACACACACACACACACACACACACACACACACACATCATCGAACTGAAAGGATTAAAGAAGTAAATCCTTCCTCGTAGTGAATAAGTTAACGCATTTCGAGATCATGGTGTCAATATTCGTGGGTGTGGGCGCATGAAATCAAAACCTATAATCAAGTTTCATCTCACCAGAGGGGAAAAATTAGCTTTCTTATCTGTTTTTTAGCATCTGACTGGTGGTGGAGTGAGACACCTTCGTGTGGTTGCTCTAATAAAACTGGCCTCGTTATGTAACTACGTCTCTAAGCTCCCTCCTCATCACCCGAACTGAGGATGGTGGCCTGCAGTAGGGAACATCAGCCTGCAGTTCACCGGGTTCATTTTCGAGGAGCCTGGAGCCAAAGTAACAACATTAAACATATGACTGACAAAGCACTGCAACAGAGGCAAATAGTCTAATCAGTGCACGACAGCTCTCTACCCCTACCCCTGGTGTTTGCTGAGTGTGCTGAGTATGTGTGTAATGTGTGTGAGAATAGAGCTGTGTGTGTGTGTGTGTGTGTGTGTGTGTGTGTGTGTGTGTAAAGAGGGGAGTATAGTGAGTGTGCAGCGAGGTCACCCGTCATCCCCATCCCATCCCTCCCCGCTTCACCACATGCTTCAGCCAGCCTTCCCACACTCAGTCACACCGCACACTCAACTCTCACTCCCCCCCCCCCGTCCAACCCTTCCCTCACATCCCTTTACCATATCCCCTTCCTATAGAGATTGGGAAGTATTAATAATAATAATAATAATAATAATAATATAATAATAATAATAATAATAATAATAATAATAATAATAATAACAACAACAACAACAACAACAACAACAACAACAACAACAACAACAACAACAACAACAACAACAACAATAATAATAATAATAACAATAATAATGATAATCATCATCATCATCATCATCATCATCACCATCTAATCATGTGTTGCCCCATGAGAAGAGTAGGAGCCTGGGGTTAGGCATGTCGGTCCTAACATTCAAGATGAGAGTTACCAGCCTCACTCATACCTGAGTGGCATTATATGAGCAGTAAACCCCAACCAACCCTTGGATATAAACCTGCACAGGCCCAATCCGGTTGGAGCGCCTTAATTACCCACTAAACCACCAGGCATCATTAGTTGGTTATATGGTTACCACCCAGCGTGGTAAATGGTTTCCTGGAGTACAGGAAACAGTTTGACTTGTTACGAGTACTCATTGTAGTGTCACCCGCAGACAAAAGCAAGAGGAAAGAATGAAGGAAAGAAAGACAGCAGAGGAAGGACGGAAAGAAGGAAGGATGAGAGGAAAAGGCAGTCACCCGAGAGCAGCACTACATCGAGTGAGTGGACAGTGAGCGCCCTCACCTACCACCAGGTAAAAAAAATAGTAACCATAAAATACTCACTGTCATATTCATTATTGTTTCTCCTTCTTATTCTTCTTTTTCTTATTATTATTATTATTATTATTATTATTATTATTATTATAGGTGGTAGGTGGGAGCGCTCGCTATCCAATCACTCAATGTAGTACTGCCTTAGGTGTCTGCCCTTTCCTCTCTTCCTTCCTTCCGTTTCTGTCTTTCCTTCATTCTTTCCTCTTCCTTCTGCCTACTGGTGACTTTACACTCCCTCTTCTGTGTTTCTTTCTTTGACTCTTTCCTCGTCCTTCTGCCTATGGGCGACTCTACACTGAGTGACAAGCCAAATGGTTTCCTGAACAACAGGAAACCATTTACTACGCTGGGTGGTAACCATAAATCCAGAATGTGGCGCCTGGTGGTTTAGTGGGTAATTAAGGCGCTTCAATCGGACTGAGCCTGTGTAGGTTTATCTCCAAGGGGTGGTTGGGGTTTACTGCTATCGTAATGATACTCAGGGATGAGTGAGGCTGGTCAGTCTCATCTTAAATGTCAGGACTGAATTGCCTAGCCCCTGGCTCCTACATTCCTCAAGTGGCAACATAGGATTGGCTGATGGGTGGATGGATTATTATTATTTTTAGATATTATTATTATTATTATTATTATTATTATTATAGGATACGAAATAATGATTCATGAAAGATGTGTAGTGAGGAAGTCGGTGGACACCAGACTCGAAGAGAGAGTACTGGCATGGTACAGTCATGTGGAGAGAATGGATAAAGACAGAGTGGTGAAAAAGGTGTATCTGAGTGAATTTGAAGGAGGGAAGAGGCGAGGTAGGCCAAGGAGAAGGTGGAGAGATATTGGTGGATGAGTGTGTGAGGAAGAGAGGTTTGGAAGTCGGTGAGGCTAGGGAACTAACAAGAGATCGAGATGGCTGCATGAATGTTATGAGAAGTGCATGATCAGGGATTTGGCACCTCTTTTTAACGTGGCAGCGTCCGGATTGACTCTATCAGATACGTTTATGTGAAGCTACAAAACGTGGTGAATGTTTTTGGCGTATCCAATAAAGCCAGAATTCCGGGGGCTTGAATGATGAGTGAATGAAATCGTGGCCCACTGGATTGGCAAATCTGGGCTGTCTGGACATTGATACTCCTTACCCTGCCCTAGAGTGGAAAAGGAGGTCTGGATGATGATGACGATGAATTATTATTATTATTATTATTATCATTATTATTATTATTATTAATATTATTATTATTATTATCATCATCATCATCATCATCATCATGTTTCCACTAAAATACACTACTGTAAAGCTGAATAGAATCGTCTGGTGGTAGCAAGAATAAAACACTGAAATATTTCTCTCGTGCTGAAGGGGCTAAAACAGCCTCCACAAACCCTTCCATAAGGTAAGAAAAATCTTCCCTATTTTATTCTTTCCACCTCCAGACGATTTTATTCAGCCTGCAAGTGGCCCCTCATCTCGTATGGCGTAACCCTCTGATGACTGAAAAAAAAAAAAAAATCTTTACTACTGTGTTTTGTTCTTACTGCCAACAGACGATTTTATTCAGCATGGGAGAGGACAGACACTATACTTAGCGGGTTAACGAAGGCCATAAATCCAACCTCTCCAGTTCGAATATTTTGTATCGTACACTGAATAAAATCGTCTGGAGGCAGCAGCGATAAAATGAAAAAGTGCGTCACTGGACTGAGAGAGTTTATCGTCTCAAGTTACCCCTAATGGACGGGAGACATCTTCACTATTTTATTCTTCCAACCTTCAGATGATTTTTTTTAGGGTTGCAAGCCCCCCCCCCCACACCTGCTATGGGGAGCGGAGGCGATGAATACTTTCTAAGTATCCCTGTTTGTCCTAAGAAGCGACAAAGAGGGGCCTTTTGTCTCATTTTCCTCCTTACTGTCCTCTTGTGCTCATTTGCCCTACCGCTCTTCTTGATATACCCGTGGTTTTTCCTGACTATTATTCCATAACTAATACAGTGCCATACCGTATAGCCATACAATGGCTTGGTGCTGATTCCTCATTGTTCCTTCAGCCTGCAAGTGGTCTGTCATCGTGTACAGGTTAGTCCTCTGATATCGTCACTATTTTTTATTCTTCCTTCCTCCAGGTGATTTTACTCTGGCCGACGATTTTACTTAGAACAGGAACGGCCTCTCGTACATGGGTTAATAATTACACGATGGGAGTTCAGACGTACGCTGAATAAAATCGTCTAACGGCGGAAAGAATAAGGTAATGAAGATCCCTGTCCTGTTAGACATGCGCTGGAGACGGTTTTTAACTCCTGACATAAAGGTGGGCCACGCCCAAGCAGAATAAAACCATCTATTATAGCTAAAATGATGGTGATTTTTTTTTTTCAGTTACTGGGGACTGTTGGAAAATATCTGCAATAACCCTATAAGGGAGTGGGGAAGACGAGGGGGTGTGAGAGGGGGCAAAAGTTGTGGGTTCAGATGTCAGTGAGAGCTGAAGACATGCGGGATGTAGGAAACGAAAATCACCCCTTCCTCCTTCCCACAACCCCCAACCCCCCAGGCCGTCAATTTCTTCTACCATCCCCTTCCCTTCCATTTCCCTGTAAGCATTTCTCATCTTCCCCATCCCAACAACTCACCCTCCTTCCCACAATATATACTCCCTTTATTTACTCAAGCCGGTCTTCCCCAGTCATCACCATCTTCCCCACATCCATACATACATTTCTCTGTCTCAAATCCCTTCCTTTCCCCTTGTCGGGCAGATCTTACTCTTGCAAAAGAAATGTTCCCTGTCAGTTTGGCGAGGGACCCTTCAAGCGATGTCTCCAGTATGACAAAGGTCACTCAGCTTCCTACCAACCCCACGAAAGAATACAGGCTAGAGTGCAAGAAAAGGGCAGTTTCAGCCTGCCATCCACTGGGTTCTCGATGGGGTGAGCATGGTGCCACAATAGCAACAACAGTCCTGTTTGTCAGTCAGTGCAACTCGTTACCTTCATTAAGTCTTGTATTGTAGAAGACGTCTGGGACTTAGCAGTATTTCATTATCTGCTTTATTAAGTCTCGTGTAGTCAAAGGGCATAAATAAACCTTTTTGCCTTTCAATATGCCCACCTTCATCCCTCTCCTTCATCATCTCTTCCATCTTTCCTGACACCGACTCTTTCCCTCCTTACTCCTAGTCCTAGCCGTGTCCTCCCTTTCCATCCTCTATTCTTCTTGGCACGTCGTCTCCTTCGTCCTAGCACTCCATACTACTCTAACTCCCCCTCCCCGCTATTCCCCTATCCCTTCCACTCGACCGGAAAACCATAAACACCACTCCTCTCCCCCACACTTCCTCCAATGCAGTAATTTCTTAATTACTTTTCCATTTCCCTCTTCGTCCATCCCATCGAATAATTCTGACACCTATCCACCCTTTCCACTTACTCTTTTCCACTTTCCCGTTTATTTTCCTCCCCTTTCCCCCTCAGTTCTTCTCATCCTGCCACCCCTCACAGTCCTCATTCACAGCTATAACAGTGGTCCTTCTGCCCATAACCCCTTTCATCATTGGAACGTATTTTGCATTTTCATCTTTGCTCTACCAGACGATTTTCAGAAACGATTATCTTCAACTCAAGTAGTGAAGATATTAACTGAAACTCTATGCAACCCTTCCACCTCGAAAAACGTACCCAATGGAACTGCATAAACTGGCGTTTCGTAGTGGAGAATCAGGCGGCAGGTTCAACATGGGGTTCAGGGGTTCACACGTCGCGCTTCAAGTCATCGTCTACTGTGTACCGCCTGACCCAGCCTTCACTCACTCTATAGCCAACATCTTAACTACACAAATCTAATTCTAAACAACTGACACCCTTGTACACTTATTCATCACTGTTAATTATACTTTGCTCATTAAACATATATGCAGTCCCGCCGTCTCTTCCTCGTCACTGTCATAAATAAACTACCCTCACTAAGGACAATCTCACACTCACCTCGTAACATATCATAACTCCAGTACTCTTGATAACAACAATAAATATTCTCTCCCTCCCTTCCTCATCACTGCCACAGATTCATTACCCTCACTAAATAGTTTCCGCAATCTTTTCCTCACCGTTGTTTTTACACTACCCTCACGGAGAAACAATTTTAAATCCCTTTATTTCTTCCTAACTACTATCAAAACTACACTAACTTCATTATAAAAACATTCTAGTCCTCACACCTACCACAACTACATTACCCTCGGCAAAAGTAATTCCCGCATTTACTTCCTTACAGTTATTACACTTCCCTCACCAGACAGAAGGCTCCTGCTCCCTTCCTAAATACCGTCGTAACTACTCCACCCTAAGTTCCCACACCAAAAGGCACCCACTCTCTTCCTAATGAGTATCACAACTAAAAGCACATTACTCCTGCACTCCCTCAATGCACTACCCTCGCTAGTAGCATAAGAAACGATGGAAGCCGATCTTTTCCGGGATCACTAGAAACTAACAGAGCTGAAACAAAGTCCCGTACAAAAATTTATTATCCCCAGAGTGTGGCATTCCCTTGCGACACACATATAGTTCTTGTCCTTAATAGAACGCAATTTCACGGTTACTTCTCATTGCATCACCATTTATAGGATAAATTTTATACTGTGATGTATCTAGACCAGTGCTATTCAACCTGGGTGGACGGTCCACCTTAGGGTGGACGAAATTCAGTGTGGGGTGGACAGCTTTCTTTGGGTGGACAGAGGGTGGACCAGATCATTACCGTATATGGATAGAATAAAAAAGAAGAAATAAATAATATAATACAAGTGGAGAATTTACATACGTGTCGTCAAAGATAGCCTGTATGTTGATTTTTCTGTAGCTCACGAGCACCTAATCCAGCTTTATCTCGAAATGCATACACTGCACAATGAAATTTATACAAGATTTAACCTCTCTGTCTTTCCCTTCAGATTTATCACAAAGTGTGAACATTAAATATGTATTTGTATATTACATATAGCCACTATAATAGCTAAGTATCACTCCCCCATCTAGCTCTCCTCTCTCTTAAACCTAACTTATTGGCTAGGCCTAACTGTAAACATGTCCAGTTCCTATTCATTTCATTAACAACACTGTGATATGTAACACGTTCTGTTCCTGCTCATTTGATTGGCAACGCTGGCAACTCTGGGCAGCTGGGCTCAGAAAGTGGAGAGTTGCTGTTGGAGCATAAGCATACCTCCTCTGTCTTCTCGTTCTATCCCTTGTGTAAGTATTACTGCTGTTGTTATTACACTGTCTTACAGTATTAGTTTTATTTAGGTATATTAGGTTTATTATTTTCAATCATTTCGTTTATGGATATAATAATACGCTTATAAAATTTATGAGCTGATTATAATGAATAATTTGTTGTGAAGTTATGTTCTGTGTTAGTGAATAAGTATTATTTTATGTGTATTTCTGTGTTAGTAAAGAAGTATTATTTTATGTGTGACCTGTTATGTGTTTGTGAAGAAATATTATTTTATATGTCATCCAACTAATAGTCTTAGAGGGCACTTCATTGATTTCATAGGTTTCACAGATTCAATCATTGCATTGTTTATAACTAACTCTTGCCTTTCTTCTTCCAGATTACAACTGTAGTGCCCAAGAGACGCAAGCATGTCACTATATAAGTACTTCAAGAAAATAGATGGCACTGCTGACCCAGCGAAACCCGAGTCGATTGCTACATCAAGCAGAGATGATACTTCCAATCAAGCCTCACAAATTGGAACTACTACCACGGACTTCACAGAGAACAAGGAGACTACCAGAAAGGATCAATCTTCACTCCGTAAGAAGAGACGAAAATGGTGGAATGATGACCATATTGCATTTGGATTTTTCCGACCAGTAGAAGAAGCTTCAAATCCTTTCCCACCAGCAAAGTGCCTTTATTGTGATGTAACGTACAGCAATGCAAATGTAGTTCCCTCAAAACTTGATCGACACTTGAAGACTAAACACCCTGAACACCAAAACAAATCAAAGCAATTCTTTGAGGCAACTTTGGAAGCATACTCGAAACAACAGGCCACTTTCAAAAGTCAAGTCACGCCATTTGACACAAAATCACTTACTCTTGCATCTCTTAAGATGACACATATCATACTTCAGAAAAAAAAAAAAACCTTTCACTGAACTTGAGTGTTGTACTGCCATGCCTTGAAGTAGCAGCTGACCTTATACATGGAGGGAAAGAAGCAGTGAAGAAGGTAAATCAGATCCCATTGTCAGATACAACAACATGTCGCCGATCCATGATGTTAGCAGATGATTTGAAGGAACAGCTTATTAAAAAATTGCGTCTAGCATCATCATTTGGCATACAACTGGATGAAACCACAGACATAGGAGGAGAAGACTCAAGTTGAATGTTTATTGTCAGTTTCCAGAACTAGAAGCAAAAACAATAGTTGAACATTATTTGTGGTGCCTCCAGCTGGGTGTAGAAACAACAGTACACAGTATTTTCCAGAAACTAAATGATTTTTTTGTTGAAGAAGGCATCGACTGGTCAAAATGCAAATCAGTTACTACTGATGGTGCAAAAGCAATGGTTGGTGCAATCAATGGTGTTGTCAGGAAAATCCAAGCTGTCTCACCGAACTGTGTCCCCATTCATTGCGTGATTCACAGGGAAGCCTGAGTGGCAAAACGTCTGAATGAGGCTCGAAACGCGAATGAGAAAATTGACTTTGAGCTACTTCTTGATGATGATGAAAAAATGGTGAATCATATATGTGCACATGCAAAGAAACACAGAATGTTCAGTGAGTTATGTAAGGATATGGAAGCCAACTTCACCAAACTTCTCTTGCATGCTGAAGTGCGTTGGCTATCACGCGGGAAGGTTCTCAATCGAGTATTGGCACTGCGAGAAGAACTCTGTGTTTTCTTTACTGAGGAAGCAAATCCCATGGCAGTTAAGTGTCAAGATACATTCTGGCTGGCAAAGCTGTCTTACATGGCCTCAGTGTTTGACCATCTGAACAAGTTGAACATCAGTCAGCAAGGCAAAGGTGGGGATATCTTTACAAGTATAGGAAAAATAAATGGATTCAAACTGAAGGTGAAAAAATGGAAAAGCAATGTAGAGAAGAGATGTTTTTCTGACTTTGAAATATTTGATAAGTATATGAGAGAATGTGGCTGGGAACATGGTATGCAGGAAGGAGGGCAGACACTGGAGGTGCAAATGTCCCAAATGATTATCAAACACCTTACATTGATGCAGGAAAATCTTGAATGTTATTTCCCAGACAGTGAGAATGACTACCTGGCCTCCAAGATGTGGGTACTTAATCCATTTTCAGATGATGGAACCGATCATTCTGATGCCCTATTGAAGCTTAAAGTGAATTACTCTCAAAAAGCAGCTTTCAAGACATTTGGCCACCCTATGGATTTCTGGATTTCCCTTCTTGATAATCCTGAGTACAAGGAGTTGGCTGATCAGGCAACAGCAATGTTTGTCCAGATGCCAACGTCATATTTATGTGAACAAGGCTTCTCAAGCTTAGTTTTAATCAAGACAAAGAAAAGGAATGCCATTCTTAATTTAGATCCACTGATGCGCAGGTTGCACTGGAAAATCGTCTGGCGCCTCGATTCAACCTTATAGGAGACAAACTGCAACACCAGCCAAGCCACTAATATTTGTTTTTTGTTTTTTTGTTTTTTGGAGGAAGATTCATGACGTTTTTGTTATAATGGCAAATATAAAACATATTGTTTGCAATTTTATTCTTGTTTTAAAATTTATGAAGACAATTTATTTGCTTTGGAACTTCAGTGATAAAATTGTTTTGTATATTTTGAATGAATGAATAATTATATGGAAGAATTTATAACTAAAATTTGGAAATTAAAAAAGTGAATGAAACTATTTTTTCGTGCATATGTAGATTTAAAAATGAAGAATAATTTGATTTTGGAATATATCAAATACAACGCATATTATGCACAATATTGCTTATTGATTTGCTTCATTAGGAGAGATGACATTTTTTTTAAATTGCACTGATGTATTTTCTCTTGTAATGAGACTGCATTATGTTATCATATGAAATGCATAATGGAAAAATAATAAACTGCAAATTTATAATGAGTGAAATTGCTTTTACTTGCCTACATATTTGTACATTCAAGAATCTAAAAAAGTAAATATATAAGGTTAGGATCATGGGATTATACAGTTAACCGATTGGGGTGGACAGCTCTTACCAAATCAGCACTAGGGGTGGACGACGCCAAAAAAGGTTGAAGAGCACTGATCTAGACAGCAGGAGTGTTCGGGAGGAGGAGAGGAGGAGGGAAAATGTCGCTTTGGAGAAAAAACGTCGGGAGAAAGAGAAGAATAAGGAAAAGGCCAAAGCAAAACAAGAAAAGGAACGACAAAGGGCCATAGCCAAAAAGATGGCCCACATGGAATGCGGGTAGGAGGAAGAAAATGCAAAGGCAATGAAGAGGAGAGAAAAAGCAGCAAAAAAGGAGATTCGGCAGACTGCCAAAGAGCGTCTGAAGGATTGGGAGTACATGAAGGCAAGGGGTGAGAAGATCAACATAAAAGACTATGACTCGGAGGAAGAGGAGTACGAAAAAGGACAACTTATAGGAGTTATGCCATTGAATGTGTCCCCACCTTGCCCTGCCCCGGTTCGTAGTAAGGGTAAAAAGAATGGGTCCGGTCGGGGCAAGGGGGGCAAACGATCTATGAAAGGTCGTAGAAGGACTTTCACGGATCCCACGGCCATCACTTGAGTGGAGTGATTGGTGTGAGTTTTTTGTTTTTTCATGATTTTTCTCTTTTGCATAACTTTAATCTGGGTTATTCATTTAGTAAGGACCTTTATTAATTGGGACATTTTTTTTTATTTGAATCTTCATTGAACTCTGTCTTTACTGTTCTGTTTCTAATTGGGTTTTAATTTTTTGTTATAGCTTTCATGTATGGAATGTCACGAATTTGCAAGATTGTGTATATATATACCAATTCATGACATTATACTTTTGTGGGAAGCCACAAACTCTAGTGGAAGACCCACTGAGTATCACTCATTTTAATCGTCCTTGTTACCACTTTGATCGCGATGGTTTAACCATCCTTGTATGCACTTTGATCTCAATGGTTTAACCATCCTTGTATGCACTTTGATCGCAATGGTTTAACCATCCTTGTATGCACTTTGATCGCAATGATTTAACCGTCCCTGTATGCACTTTGATCGCAATGGTTTAATCGTCCCTGTATGCACTTTGATCGCGATGGTTTAACCATCCTTGTATGCACTTTGATCGCAATGGCTTAACCGTCCTTGTATGCACTTTGATCGTAATGGTTTAACCGTCTTTGTATGCACTTTGATTGCAATGGTTTAATCGTCCCTGTATGCACTTTGATCGCAATGGTTTAACTGTCCTTGTATGCACTTTGATCGCAATGGTTTAACCGTCCTTGTATGCACTTTGATCGCAATGGTTTAATCGTCCCTGTATGCACTTTGATCGCAATGGTTTAACTGTCCTTGTATGCACTTTGATCGCAATGGTTTAACCATCCTTGTATGCACTTTGATCGCAATGGTTTTACTGTCCTTGTATGCACTTTGATCGCAATGGTTTAACCGTCCTTGTATGCACTTTGATCGCAATGGTTTTTCTGAACATTCGTCACTGCTTCATAAGTGACTGTTCTTGTGCACGACATTAGTGCTTCACTGAGTGATTTTATTGCGTGTATATCGTTCGCCCTGCCTCTGTTGATCGTTGATGTTTGGCCACGCCCACTTCCGGTGAACATGCCCATTTCTCACTCCTCTGTGCCAAGCCTGAGAATATTAGTTAACTGGAGAGGGACCTTCGTTAAGTACAGACATGTGCCACGGTGAGGATTCCCGGGACTTCAACTACTCCCGAGCTGTGGGCCTAAGATTGGCGACGCCATTCCCCTCCACTCACTATAGGTAGTAGTTACTAATGGACGGCCAAGGTGAGATGGATAGCGCATGTCTCGAGCTGTGGGTAGTCTGTGATTCCCATAGATCGCCCATCCCTCTGTCGGCAGCCCAGGGAGTGTGGTCGTAGCTACGGAGGAGCAGACAGGAAGATCGTCTTGCGGCGTCTTAGCGACGACTCCAGTCTGCAGCCCCGTGACTCCACATCTCCAATTAACAGTACCTTTTTTCAGCTCTCTAGGCTTAAGCTAGTAGGCTTAAGCTAGCATGACTGACTGAGTGAGTGAATTTGCTTTGAGATTCTTGTAACGTAAATTTATATTGTAATGAATAAATTTACAGTTCCTCTCTTTGAGGTCAATTAAATGTAAGAATTGTGTTTCACTTCTCCACATTGTTCGCCACATTTGCTTCTCCCAGTTTGAACAAATTTCTTATATGAATAACGACTGGTAGTTAAGCCAGTTCTTTCATACTGATTCATAATTAATCCACTGTGCCAGCCAGGAGTTAGCACCAACAAAAATCTGTTTTTATTATTATTAATGATTGTCAGGGGTAAGGACACTTTCTCAGAGGCCAACAGTACTAACAATAAAGCATTCGTGAGTAGTTAGTCTCCGCTGTGTACTGCTGCGAAAGTTTATGAAATTCTCGTCTTTAAAGATACATCTGGTGATCTCGGAAGTCATAATGAAAAAGACAAAAACTGAGATACTATCAGAAAGTTTATCATGAACAAAACTGAAGAAACTTTGGAGGAAGAGGAACTTTGAAAGCAACGAAATGAAGGCTTTTTATGAGGAAAGGAAAAAAAAAACTTTAGAACTGCGCTGGAGAAGTAACAAGAAACAGGAATGAATTAATAAAAACAGAAAATGACCGACGAATTGTATACAAAGGTATTATATGTAAAAGTAAATCGCTAAGGAAGGGGTGTTAGGAAGTCTCCTCAGCCGACGAGAAGACTCGCCATTGAAGCCATTTTCCTGAACCACCGAAGTACGATCAAGTTATTTTAATTATATTCTTTCAGTACAGGCTACTCGAAGGGAAGGGACTAAGGATGAGGAAAAAGGATAAAACAAACAATTAACTAAGTAAATAAATACATAAAACTGCTAAATAAATAAGTAAATAAATAACTACTCTATTCCCTCTTTCAAACCGATGATGTATTTCTTTGTATCTCGCTACCAACACAGGTTTATATTCAGCTTTGAGCAGCATCTTCAGTTCTTTCTCCTCAATTTGACCCAGATTTTTATGCCTTTGTTGCTTATTTCCCCGAACTCAGTGGCAGGAACAAGCAATAATACACCTATTCATGGATCCCATAGGACTTCTTCGTGACTAGCATCGTACTCCTGCAGCGACGCGTACAGTTCTACCTCACGTTTCACGAATCTATAATGGTCTCACATGCTGAAGAACTGCTGAAGGAGTTAAAACAGCCTCCATAAACTTTTCCATCAGCTGAGAAAAATCTTCACCATTTTATTCTTTCCACCTCTATACGATTTTGTTCAGCTTGCAAGTCCCCTCATCCCGTACACCTTAACCCTCTGATGCTGTCGTAAAAAAATCTTTACTATGTTTTGTTCTCTGATAATGTAAAAATATCTCACTACTGTGTTTTGTTCTTGCTGCCAACAGATGATTTTAGTCAGCATGGGAGAGAACAGACATTATACTGAACGGGTAACCGTCAAAATCATCCAACCCCTCCAGTTAGTGTCTCGTACGGTGAATATAATCGTCTGGAGGCAGCAGGGGTTAAATGGAAAAATGCGTCACGGGACTGAGAGGGTTTATTGTCTCAAGTAACCCCTAAAGGACGGGAGACATCTTCACTATTTATCTTATCTCAGCCTTCAAACGATTTTATTCAGCATGCAAGTGGTCTCATCATGTACGGGGCAGTCCTCCGGTATCTTCACTATTTTCAGTCTTCACTATTTTAAGTCTTGCTGCCTCCAGAAGATTAGATTCAGCCCAGGAACGGCCTCTCGTGAAAGTGTTAAGAAATATGCAACGTGAGGTCAATCTTAAACCCAGTAAAACAGTCTGACGGTGGTAAGAACAAGGTAACGAAGATATATGGCCTGTTGAAAGGGTCACTGGAGACGTTTTATAACTCCTGCCGTAAAGGTGGGTCACTCCCACGCAAAGAAAAAAAAAAAAATCGTCTGTTCCAGGAAAAATGAAAGTGTGGATATCTCCTTTGTGTGGCTACTGGGGACTGTTAGAAAATGTCTGCAATAACCCTCTAAGGAGGAAGGGAAGGAAACGGGGTGTGTGGGGGGAGGGGTAAAAGTTTGGGGTTCAGAAGTCAGATGGAACTGAAGACTTGTTCGAGGTCTAAAACTAGAATCCCCCCTTCCTCCTTACAACCCCTCACCCTCTTCCTGTCCATTTCTTCTACCATCCCCTCCCCCTTCCCTACATCCATTTCCCCTACCATCCCCGACCCCTTCCTCATATCCATTTCCCCTATCAACCCCTTCCCCTTCCCTTTATGCATTTCCCCTACCATCCCCTTCCCCTTCCCCACAACTTCCCATCCCACAATCCCCACCTTCAATCTGGCCATTTACCTTTCCATTCTTCCCCACCCACTCCCATCTTCCCCACATCCATACACACTATCCCATTTTTCTGCTCCACATCGCCTCCTTTCCTCTTCTCAGTCAGGTCTTACTCTTCGAAAAGGAATGTTTCGATGCTAATTTAGCGAGGGACGCCTTCACGCGGTATCACAAGTATAACAAACGCCCTTCAGCTTCCTGCCAGTCCCATGAAAAAATGATGGTAGACTGCAGGAAATGGTCAGCTTCAGCCTGCGATCCACTGGGTTCACGTTGGGGTGAGCCTGGGGCCACAACAGCAACAACAACAGCCATCAATACCAGACTCAATGATAAAATACCATATTGACTCAGAAACATATGTTTTGGGTTTCCTGCAAAGAAGAGCAATTGCAAATCGTTTAAAAGTGGGGTGTCTGAAATACAGTATAGTTATGTCAGGCATGAATAGCCTAAAGGTTTTTTTCCATACAAATATTTGGAAAAGTATTTCATCACAGGATTTCCTTCAATGTTCTAGTATCGATAAAAGTATCTGAGAAAACTGAGGTTCAAAATCAATGATTTTTGGACATTTTGAACTTGTGACCTTGATAAGTAGGTCAAGGTCATTGAAAACGAGTCAGTGTAATAAGGTCATGAGGCTGCACATCCCCTATAAGTATGGTGATAATCGGATGCGAAAAGTAACGAAATAATAATAATAAAATAATAATAATAATAATAATAATAGTAATGTACATATGAGCAAAGTGATTTGTACTGAAAGAGAAGATGACTCCTGGTATGATGTCCTACTGAACGGGAAGAGATCTGAATTTATACGAGAAATTTAAGTATCTGGATGCAGTGATTTAGAAGAGGTAAAAGTGCAAGGTAAATGGAGAGTAGAGTGTCATATGGAAGGAAAGTGGCCTGATCTATGAAGGCCTTAATACGAAAAAAAATTCTCAACACTGCAGCTAGAAGAGAAATACAAGAAGGAATACTGATACCCATATAAACATACGGGTGTGAGGCCCCTGGTGTGCCATGAAAATGAACGGAGTTAGAACGATGGAGGTGGGGGTCTTAAGAAACGTGTGTGGAGTGAGATGAGTGGACAGGATAGGAAATATGATTCGTGAAAAGATGTGGCATAGGACGGTCAGTGCACAAGCGAGCCTAAGACAGTGTGCTTACTGTAGAACAGTGCTATTCAACCTGGGTGGACGGTCCACCTTAGGGTGGACGAAATTCAGTGTGGGGTGGACAGCTTTCTTTGGGTGGACAGAGGGTGGACCAGATCATTACCGTATATGGATAGAATAAAAAAGAAGAAATAAATAATATAATACAAGTGGAGAATTTACATACGTGTCGTCAAAGATAGCCTGTATGTTGATTTTTCTGTAGCTCACGAGCACCTAATCCAGCTTTATCTCGAAATGCATACACTGCACAATGAAATTTATACAAGATTTAACCTCTCTGTCTTTCCCTTCAGATTTATCACAAAGTGTGAACATTAAATATGTATTTGTATATTACATATAGCCACTATAATAGCTAAGTATCACTCCCCCATCTAGCTCTCCTCTCTCTTAAACCTAACTTATTGGCTAGGCCTAACTGTAAACATGTCCAGTTCCTATTCATTTCATTAACAACACTGTGATATGTAACACGTTCTGTTCCTGCTCATTTGATTGGCAACGCTTCAGCAACTCTGGGCAGCTGGGCTCAGAAAGTGGAGAGTTGCTGTTGGAGCATAAGCATACCTCCTCTGTCTTCTCGTTCTATCCCTTGTGTAAGTATTACTGCTGTTGTTATTACACTGTCTTACAGTATTAGTTTTATTTAGGTATATTAGGTTTATTATTTTCAATCATTTCGTTTATGGATATAATAATACGCTTATAAAATTTATGAGCTGATTATAATGAATAATTTGTTGTGAAGTTATGTTCTGTGTTAGTGAATAAGTATTATTTTATGTGTATTTCTGTGTTAGTAAAGAAGTATTATTTTATGTGTGACCTGTTATGTGTTTGTGAAGAAATATTATTTTATATGTCATCCAACTAATAGTCTTAGAGGGCACTTCATTGATTTCATAGGTTTCACAGATTCAATCATTGCATTGTTTATAACTAACTCTTGCCTTTCTTCTTCCAGATTACAACTGTAGTGCCCAAGAGACGCAAGCATGTCACTATATAAGTACTTCAAGAAAATAGATGGCACTGCTGACCCAGCGAAACCCGAGTCGATTGCTACATCAAGCAGAGATGATACTTCCAATCAAGCCTCACAAATTGGAACTACTACCACGGACTTCACAGAGAACAAGGAGACTACCAGAAAGGATCAATCTTCACTCCGTAAGAAGAGACGAAAATGGTGGAATGATGACCATATTGCATTTGGATTTTTCCGACCAGTAGAAGAAGCTTCAAATCCTTTCCCACCAGCAAAGTGCCTTTATTGTGATGTAACGTACAGCAATGCAAATGTAGTTCCCTCAAAACTTGATCGACACTTGAAGACTAAACACCCTGAACACCAAAACAAATCAAAGCAATTCTTTGAGGCAACTTTGGAAGCATACTCGAAACAACAGGCCACTTTCAAAAGTCAAGTCACGCCATTTGACACAAAATCACTTACTCTTGCATCTCTTAAGATGACACATATCATACTTCAGAAAAAAAAAAAAACCTTTCACTGAACTTGAGTGTTGTACTGCCATGCCTTGAAGTAGCAGCTGACCTTATACATGGAGGGAAAGAAGCAGTGAAGAAGGTAAATCAGATCCCATTGTCAGATACAACAACATGTCGCCGATCCATGATGTTAGCAGATGATTTGAAGGAACAGCTTATTAAAAAATTGCGTCTAGCATCATCATTTGGCATACAACTGGATGAAACCACAGACATAGGAGGAGAAGACCAGTTGAATGTTTATTGTCAGTTTCCAGAACTAGAAGCAAAAACAATAGTTGAACATTATTTGTGGTGCCTCCAGCTGGGTGTAGAAACAACAGTACACAGTATTTTCCAGAAACTAAATGATTTTTTTGTTGAAGAAGGCATCGACTGGTCAAAATGCAAATCAGTTACTACTGATGGTGCAAAAGCAATGGTTGGTGCAATCAATGGTGTTGTCAGGAAAATCCAAGCTGTCTCACCGAACTGTGTCCCCATTCATTGCGTGATTCACAGGGAAGCCTGAGTGGCAAAACGTCTGAATGAGGCTCGAAACGCGAATGAGAAAATTGACTTTGAGCTACTTCTTGATGATGATGAAAAAATGGTGAATCATATATGTGCACATGCAAAGAAACACAGAATGTTCAGTGAGTTATGTAAGGATATGGAAGCCAACTTCACCAAACTTCTCTTGCATGCTGAAGTGCGTTGGCTATCACGCGGGAAGGTTCTCAATCGAGTATTGGCACTGCGAGAAGAACTCTGTGTTTTCTTTACTGAGGAAGCAAATCCCATGGCAGTTAAGTGTCAAGATACATTCTGGCTGGCAAAGCTGTCTTACATGGCCTCAGTGTTTGACCATCTGAACAAGTTGAACATCAGTCAGCAAGGCAAAGGTGGGGATATCTTTACAAGTATAGGAAAAATAAATGGATTCAAACTGAAGGTGAAAAAATGGAAAAGCAATGTAGAGAAGAGATGTTTTTCTGACTTTGAAATATTTGATAAGTATATGAGAGAATGTGGCTGGGAACATGGTATGCAGGAAGGAGGGCAGACACTGGAGGTGCAAATGTCCCAAATGATTATCAAACACCTTACATTGATGCAGGAAAATCTTGAATGTTATTTCCCAGACAGTGAGAATGACTACCTGGCCTCCAAGATGTGGGTACTTAATCCATTTTCAGATGATGGAACCGATCATTCTGATGCCCTATTGAAGCTTAAAGTGAATTACTCTCAAAAAGCAGCTTTCAAGACATTTGGCCACCCTATGGATTTCTGGATTTCCCTTCTTGATAATCCTGAGTACAAGGAGTTGGCTGATCAGGCAACAGCAATGTTTGTCCAGATGCCAACGTCATATTTATGTGAACAAGGCTTCTCAAGCTTAGTTTTAATCAAGACAAAGAAAAGGAATGCCATTCTTAATTTAGATCCACTGATGCGGGTTGCACTGGAAAATCGTCTGGCGCCTCGATTCAACCTTATAGGAGACAAACTGCAACACCAGCCAAGCCACTAATATTTGTTTTTTGTTTTTTTGTTTTTTGGAGGAAGATTCATGACGTTTTTGTTATAATGGCAAATATAAAACATATTGTTTGCAATTTTATTCTTGTTTTAAAATTTATGAAGACAATTTATTTGCTTTGGAACTTCAGTGATAAAATTGTTTTGTATATTTTGAATGAATGAATAATTATATGGAAGAATTTATAACTAAAATTTGGAAATTAAAAAAGTGAATGAAACTATTTTTTCGTGCATATGTAGATTTAAAAATGAAGAATAATTTGATTTTGGAATATATCAAATACAACGCATATTATGCACAATATTGCTTATTGATTTGCTTCATTAGGAGAGATGACATTTTTTTTAAATTGCACTGATGTATTTTCTCTTGTAATGAGACTGCATTATGTTATCATATGAAATGCATAATGGAAAAATAATAAACTGCAAATTTATAATGAGTGAAATTGCTTTTACTTGCCTACATATTTGTACATTCAAGAATCTAAAAAAGTAAATATATAAGGTTAGGATCATGGGATTATACAGTTAACCGATTGGGGTGGACAGCTCTTACCAAATCAGCACTAGGGGTGGACGACGCCAAAAAAGGTTGAAGAGCACTGCTGTAGAAGATACGATCATAGAGAGGGAATGTATACTGGGTGGTGGAAAGGGTATGTGAATGAGGCTGAAAGTGTGAGGAGGCTTGATAGGCCAAGAAAGAGAATATGGCTGGTCGATAACTGTGTGAGAAGGAGGTATGGACGCTGACGAGAACTGACCAAAGTTCAAGTTGGCTGGATGAGTTGCGAATGGAAAAGTGCATGGTAAGGGCTTGACATTTTTTAAAATTAACTAAGATAAGACTGACTTCCTCCAACAGGTAATTTTAAAGTTACGTGTGGAATGCTGTACCTGTGAAATGGAGCCAGGATTCCGAAAGCTTGAATGATGAATGAATGAGTGTGTGGCCCATTTCACTAAGCTTGCTGTTGGGCAGTTTTTCTACCACCATAGTTTTTCCGTTTTGTTTCCTTTTTGTACCGTACCTCACGCCTGCCGGTGGGAAAAAGAGGTGAGATGATGATAATGATGATGATGATGATGCATAACAATAATAATAATAACAATAATAATAATAACAACAATAACAATAACAATAATAATAATAATAATAATAATAATAATAATAATATTATTATTATTATTATTATTATTATTATTATTATTATTATTATACTATTATTATTATTATTGTTGTTGTTATCATTATTACTGATATTTGGTAAATGGGGTCGCCCACCATCTACAGAGTGGCAAGGTAAATGGTTTCCTGTAATATATGAACCATTTAAGGCACTCCAACCGAACGGGGCTTGAATGGGTTTATATCTGTGTGTGTGTGTGAAAGAGAAAGAGAGAGAGAGAGAGAGAAGGAAGGAGGGAGTGGCAAAGAGAAAAAAGGGAAGGATGGGAGAGAAGAGCAAGGACGAAGAGGTGGAAGGAAGGAGGGAGAGGGAGGTAATGGAGGAGTCTTCTTGCAAATGAAGGAAATGGACAATTGAGGAGAGATGAAAGCTCTTGATATGATGAGGCTTACCTGTCTTGATGGAGGAGGAGGAGGAGGGGATGGCGGAACAAGGCATTACTGAAAGCCATCCAAGTTTTAATCATCGCTTGACATTAAAGAAGACAGTGACCAGATAGGGATGATGATGCAGGAGATGAAGGTGGCGGGGAGCACTGGAAGGAGAGAGAGAGAGAGAGAGAGAGAGAGAGAGAGAGAGAGAGAGAGAGATATTACAAGCTGGGCAGGGGAGGATAGAAAATGAGTGGGGGGGGAGGGGAAGATGGAAGACTTGATGAATTAGAGTGGGAGGGGAGAGTGCGTGGCAGATTAAGAAGAAGGCAGATGATGATGATGATGATGATGATGATGATGATGATGAGGAGGAGGAGGAGGAGGGAGGAGGAAGAGGAGGAGGAGGGAGGAGGAAGAGGAGGAGGAGGAGGGGGATGGAGTTGAAAGTGCAGGAGATTTAGGAGAAATTAAAGAGAAGAATGGACGGAGAAGGGGTTAGGAATGTGAAGGGGAAGGGGTGGGAAGAAAGAGGGTATGTTAGGGGCAAGAAGGTGAACAAGGGAGGATGTGGGGCTGAGGGAAAGAAGAAATATTGGGGAGGGTTTATAGAATCTGTTGCATGTTAATTGCAAATCAGTCATTCACGTACTCGAACTCTTTCGGTCTTATCCTCTGTCTCTCTCTCTCTCTCTCTCTCTCTCTCTCTCTCTCTCTCTCTCTCGCACACACACAAACACACGCACACACCACTGTGAGAAAACACAACAGATTTTATTAATATATGCAAAACCACAGAGGAAAAAATAATCTATCTATCTATCTATTGCCAGACGCCTCAATCCCATTTGGGGTGGCCACAAACAAATCGCCTCCAAGTCGCCCTGTCCCCCGCCATTTCACTGCCCTGCTCCAAACTCACACCCCCTTCTCTCATATACCTCTCCACCCCATCCCTCCATCTCATCCTCGGCCTCCCCCTCCCTCTTCCCCCCTCCACCTCCCTCACATACACTCTCTTCGTCAGTCTTTCACCCTCCATCCTCTCCACATGGCCAAACCACCTCAGTGTGTTCCTCATAACGCTTCCTATCACATCCACATCCACACCACAACGCTCCTTTATATCCGCATTCGTCAGCCTGTCTCTCCATGTGACTCCACTGGCTCCTCTTAAATAACTCATTTCCACTGCTCTCACTCTTGACTTGTGTCCTTCCAACAACGTCCAAGCTTCACTTCCATACGTTAGAGTTGGTATCACAATACTGTCATGTAGTAACTTTTTCACTTCCATGCTCACTTCCCTGTTTCTTATCACTGCTTTCAAAGATCCAGCAACCTTTCTTCCCTGCTGTACCCTTTCAAGCACTTCACCCTCCAAACCTCCATCCTTACTCATCACACTACCCAAGTACTTAAACGTACTCACATTTTCCAATTCCTCACCATCCAACCTCGCTGTACATTCCCTGACATCACCTCTCTCAAAGACCATCACTTTACTCTTCCCAACATTCACCTTTAGATTCCGTTTCTTACACACTCACCCAAACTCATCCACCAAGCCTTGCAGCTCCCCTTCGTCTTCACTCAACAACACAGTATCATCTGCAAACAACAGTACAGGGAGTTTCCAAACACTATCCTCTCTCACCAGGGCCACTCCAACATCCACTACCCTACCTTGTACCTCTTTTATTACCCCATCCATGTACAGATTGAACAACCACGGAGACATGACACATCCCTGTTTCAACCCAACTTTCAAAGAGAAAAATTCACTTAGTTCACCATCCACACGCACTGCAGCCTTCGCACCATCGTACATACTCTTCACAGCATTCAACAACTTCCCATCTACTCCATATATTCTTAACACTTTCCACAATCCTTGTCTATCCACCCTGTCATATGCTTTCTCCAAATCCATCCGCATACAACTTCTTTCCCTTCTCTAGAAACTTTTCCACTAAAGATCTAAGAATGAATATCTGATCCACACAACCTCTTCCCTTCCTAAAGCCTCCTGTTCTTCTCCAACTAATTTCTCTGTTCTTTCTCTAACTCTGTCAATAAGTATCCTACCATACACTTTTCCTATTATACTAAGAAGACAAATGCCCCTATGATTACCACACACTTCTTTTTCCCCTTTTCCTTTGTACAAGGGAATTATTATACCTGACTTCCAATCCTCCAGGACTCTACCTTCCTCCCAGGCCAATCTGCACATCTTCCACATCCATTCTACTGCTATCTATCCCCCATGCTTCAGCATTTCACCACACACTCCATCAATTCCTGGGGCTTTCCCCGATTTAACTTTCTTCATTGCTTCCACAACTTCTATCCTACTGATTTCTTCCTGTCTTCTCACCTCCCTCCTTCTCCCAGCCATTCCCCAGCCACTTATACTCGCATTACTTCCATCCTCTATGTTCAACAATTCCTTAAAGTATTCTCTCCATCTGCTCACTTTCTCTCCCTTCTCCACTAGTAATCTACCATTTTTATCTTTCACTCCCCTGCTAACTTCACTTCCACCCTGTCTTACTCTTTTCACCTCTTTCCGGAACATTTTCTTACAGTCCCTCCACTTCTACACTCAAATTCCTTCCAAATTCCTCATCCACTTTCTTCTTACTCTCTCTTACTAATCTTTTCACCTCTCTCTTTCTTTCTTCCACGCCCCTATTTCTCATCCACTCATTGTATGCTTTCTTCTTTTGTGCCACAGCCTGTCTCACCTCTTCAGTCCACCACGCTGTTCCTTGCACCCCCCTCCGTCTTCTCTTCCTTCCACACACCACATCACATGCTGCACATATTTCATCTGTAAATATCCTACACACACCTTCCACGTCCCCCATCTGCTCCAATTCATATTTGCCCAATCGTTGCTCCACTTCTCTCTTATACTCTGCCTCTTTCTCATCCTCTTGTAACCTTTCCACTCTGCAACTACTCCTTCCTCTCGTCTTTCCCTTCTTCTATTCCTCCATCTTACTTGAATCCTAATTCTGGCCACCACCAAGTAGTGGTCAGAAAGTCCACTCCCCCAACCTCTATAAACTCTTGCATCCATTACACACCTTCGCATCCTTTCATCCACACACACATAATCAATCATTGCCTTCCTTTCATTCAGTTCACCACCCACCCTTCTCATCACTCGCCATGTATACCTGTGGATCATTTTATGCCTGAAGAGGGTATTGGCTATCACCAACCCCTTCCCAGCACAAATGTCCACTAACGCACTCCCATTCTCATCTGTCTCAGCAGGCACACCCCACTCACCAACTATTCCATCCACCTTCACATTCCCAACTTTACCATTCATATCACCGATCAAAAACACTCTCTCATTCCTTCCAGACTTTTCCATGCACACTTCTACATTTGTCCAGAACTTTTCTCTCACTCTTCTAGCACGATCTTGAGTTGGCGCATACACACACACAATCGCCCATATTTGTATTCCAACTTTCAACTTTACCTACACAATCCTTGACCCAACTGATCCATACTGTCTTATGCTCTTCTTCCAACTTTTACTCACAACTATATATACTCCTTCCTTTGCCCTCTCATTCTCACCTACTCCTGCACATATACTTCGTACCCCATCGATACTCCCATTCTCTCACATTTTCTCCTCTTCATTTTGTTTCAGTTATTCCACATACATTAACTTTCGCACCCTCAAGCACCTGGACAATCTCTCTCTCTTTCACCTCATCATTCGCACCTCTTCCATTCCACGTTCCAATAACCATGTCCTTTGTCCGGTCCTTGGTCGTCATCGTTTGGTCAGTCCTTGTCCGAGGCTTATTGTTTGTTTTTTTAGTTAGTTGCTTTCCGGGGAGGGGCACTAACCCTCCGCCAACCCTTTTAGTCGCCTTTTACGACAAGCAGGGATACTGAGAGAGTATTCTTGAAAAAAAAAACCCTACCCCAGGGGGTGCATAAACAGAATAATGGATTATTTCAAAGGGTGGGGAATACTAAGAAAAACTGAGTAAAGGAGTATTAATTAAAAACAATAACATAAAAACTGAAGACAATGATTTACTGTATAATACATACGTTTTAAAATGCGAATACGAAATGGGAGCACTTTTGCGCATACATATTACAGAAAGCGAATGTAGAATGGGGAGGACGAAACTGGATTTTTTTTTTTTTATGTCTTCGAAATGTATATGAAAACCATCATAAGAAAGACTTAATAAAAAATGGGATGATAGTAAACTTAGTAAACAACAATAACAACCGCCACAGCCACCACTACCACCAACAACGATCATCATCATCATCTTCATCAACCCTTTTTTTCTCACCATTAGCAGCGTAGAACCCTGGGGCTACGCTACTCAGTCCCGACATTAAAGGCAAGGGAGATCAGCCTCACTCCCAAGCAGCATTATGTCTGCACTATGCTGTAACCAGCCCGCGGGTGTAAACCTTTACAGGCTCAATTCCGTCGCAGAACTTTAACCTATTCAACCACGAGGCGTCAGATGGTGATATGTTTACCACCCAACGTAGTAAATGATTTCCTGTTTTTTTTTTTTTTTAAATGCGAGGAAGAAGGAACCAAAGGCCATGAGCAAGCAGTAACAGTTCCCTCCAAGAGAAAAACAAAATACAATAGAGAGCCAAATTCAAGATCCGATCATTTTGGTTGCAGGATACCATTTAGCTTGTCACTCAATCCAAAGTCACCTGAAGCCTGCACTTCATCGAGTGAGTGGATGGTGAGCGCCCCCACCTACCATAATACTCAAAATCAATCAGTGGAAAAGCCTTGCGACAAAGGGAATATGAAAGTAATCGAAGAAGGCTGGAGTGTTTGGCGCAAGAAAACGTAAAGATACTGTGTCGAAAATCTGAAAAGGGAAAGCGGGAATTACGGCAAAATGTGGTGAACAACGAGAGAGAGAGAGAGAGAGAGAGAGAGAGTACAATCTGAAACAAGGATACTCAAAGAATTACATCAGTGTGCCAATGGACTACCGTGATAAAAGACAGATACTGAAATTAAACTGGGTTACATTGGACTTTAAGTAACACAAACATTTATTCCATTTTCGTCTGAGTCGATTGGAATGAGGAAAAAATTCCCATCCTGGCACTGCTTCTTGGCTGCTAGGAATACTCTCTGCTAACCAAAACCGTCTGGAAATACTTAGCCTGAAAGCGGCCAGTCAGATAAAAATGATAGCCATTGGGTTTTTATATTGATTCAAATACTATATAGTTTTTCGTGAGAGTAAACTAGAGAGAAATTATACAGCACCTTCTGATTACGTCTGTTTGATATTTTTCTCTCTGCTGAACAAGGAGGTCCAGTGCTGTTTGTGGAGATGCAACAGCTTCAGCCAGACATGGACCCTCTCCAGGTCGATATCTGGCCGTAACTTGTATTATCACAATCAATCCAGTTACCATATAAAGGTACAGTTCTTCTACTCCAGCAACATACGGAAATATGAAATCATGACATACCTTTTTTTTTTTTTTTTTTTTTTATGCGAGGAAGAAGGAACCAAAGGCCATGAGCCCGCAGTAACAGTTCCCTCCAAGAGAAAAACAAAATACAATATAGAGCCAAATTCAAGATCCAATCATTTTGAGATGCCTGGACACACTGCGTTTGAAATACTGGAGATCATAGGCAGCAGGAAATACAGACAGAGGGAGACAGTTCCAGAGCTGACCTGTTGCATAAATGAAAGACTGGGAGTAACGGTTAACTCTTGCATTAGAGAGTTGGACAGAAAAAGGATGAGAGTTTGCTGCCAGACGGGTGCTACGCGCCCGTCGTAGAGGTGGAGGAATGCAAGCAGACAGTTCAGAGGAGCAGTGATCATTAAAGTAGCGATAGAAAAGAGATAAAGATGCAACAGTGCGGCGAAGAGACAGAGGTTGAAGGGAGTCAGTAAGAGGAGGAGAGTTAATGAGACGAAAAGCCTTTGACTCCACCCTATTGAGAAGAGCTGTATGTGGGGAGCCTCCCCACACATGAGAGTTGTACTCCACACAGGGGCGGATAAAACCCTGTATAGAGTCAACAATTGTGCAGGGGTAAAGAAAGAGCGGAGTCGGCTTAGCACACCCAATCTCTTGGAAGCAGATTTTACAAGAGATGTAATATGATCTTTCCAAGATAAGTCCCGAGTAAATGAAACCCCAAGCATGTTCAAGGATGATGCAGGATTAAGCTGAATATTATTAAACATTAGTGGGTATACCTACAGAATTTGCTTTGCATTATACATCCAGTACATTGTTGGCCCTGTTATATTGACGGAATTTACTGCTAGAGTTAATATACTATGGTCCTTATATGTATACACGTGTCTTTATACTAACGATGTAATGTCTACAGTCACGTACCCAGGCATTCGACAGATTCACAATGATCGCTGCTGATGTTATTTCCTTAGCCCATTCAATCTTTTTTTTTCCTTCTTCCTTGCTATCTCCAGACGAATTTAGTTTAAGTTGCCTTTTTTTTTTTTTTACCTAGAGGGTGTACATACAGCCTCCTTTACCCTATTCAATAAGAGAGAGATCTTATCTGAACTGAATGAAATCGTAGGATGTAGCATTAATCCATGCTATGAAAAAAACTCTGTGTGTGTGTGTGTGTGTGTGTGTGTGTGTGTGTTTGTGTGTGTGTGTGTGTGTGTGTGTGTGTGTGTGTGTGTGTGTAAACTTGAAAGTCATTCTGTCGGAGAGGGTGGATAGGTGGGCAGGGTCGGCAGGGTAAGTGGGAAGTGGGGTTGATATACAGGGTGAGCGTGTGGTGTGGGATAGGTGGATGGATGGGTGAGCAGGGTGTGGTGGATAGGGTCGGTGGACAGGGTAGGGTGGTTAGCGTAGGCTGGGAGGGTGGGGTGGATAGGGTAGGAGATGGGGAGAGTAGGGTGGGCGGGGTAGGTGGATGGGCTGATGCGGTAGGTTAGGGGTAGGTGGATTGACAGGCTGGGTGGGCAGAGTGGGTGTGTGGGTTTGCAGACTGGGGGGAGGTAGAGTGCGGTGGGCCGAGTGAGTGGGGTGGGGAGGGTTTGTGGATGAGCAGATACAATGGGCCGGATGGGTGGATGGGCGGGTGGATGTGCTTTGTGCGTGGGTGTGTTGAGTGGGTGGGTGGATGTACTGCTTCCGGAGGATAAAGCAAGAGATGGGCTTACGACGCGACGCTACGAGAGAGGGCAGTGTGTGGATTTGTGTGTGTGCGAAAATAGGACCCTGGTGGTATATGGCCTCTAGGGAAATTGGTCTAAGTCGAAAAATAAGACCAAAGGATTAAAAAATAAAGAAAGAAAGGGCCAAAAATGAAATAGTTCCCACAGAGAAGATCGGTCGATGTGGGGATTCGGTGTTTAGGCAGCCCATGGAAAGACAATGGGTCTATGGGGAGAATAGGTCAATGGGAAAAACAGGTTGAAAGGAAAGAGGTTCATGGGTAAAATAATTCTATTGACAGAAAACAAGCCAATGGAAGGAAAACAAGTCTATGGAGGAGAATGAGGTTCATGGAGGAAAATAGGTATGGAAAAAAAATGGAGCCATGAGAGAAAATAAACCTATTGGGAAATAGATCCATGGGGAAAATAGGTCCATAAGGTAAAAATGATCCATGGGAGAAATAGGTCCATTTGGCAAGTAAATTCATGGGGAAAATAGGCACACGGGGGAAAATGGGTCCAAGGGAGAAAGTAGGCCCATGAGGGATAGTAAGTCCATGGTTAAAATAGACCCATGGGCTAATATAGGTCCATAGGTGGGTGGGGGGATGACCCCTGGAGAGTGTAACCAGAGGCGGGCTATTGTGCTGGTAAATAGGTTATTGGAGTGAATGGTTCAGTTTTGTGTTCATGTATGTGGTGTATTTCATGTTTAATAAGTCTCACCTGTATGCTTTATTTATACTGCAGGAACATGTCCACACATAAATAAAATGTTACTGGATTATATCTTTAAAATTTCACCCATTACTTCACTCAATGTAGTGCTGCTCTCGGGTGACTGCCCTTTCCTCTCTTCCGTCCTTTTTTCCTTCCTTCCTCTTCTGTCTTTCTTTCCTTCATTCTTTATGCTTTCTTCTGTCTACGGTTGACTCTACACTGAGTGACAAGCTAAATGGTTTCCTGTACACCAGGAAACCATTTACTAAGCTGGGTGATAACCATATAACTGAATTATGGCGCCTGGTGGTATAGTGCATAATTAAGGCGTTCCAATAGGAGGCTGGTCACTCTCATCTTAAATGTCAGGACCAACTTGCCTAGCCCAGGGCTCCTATGCTCCTCGTGTGGCAACATACGATTGGATGATGAATGAATGAAGACTTCAAAATGCCTATCTATCTCTCTATTTATTTCCCTATCCAAAGGTAGACGCCTCAGTCTCGGAAGGGGTTAGCCACAAACCAGTCGCCTCAACGTTGCCTTGTCCCCCTCCGTCAGGTTGCCCTTTCCTCCAGTTCACACTCCTTTTACTAATATATCTCTCCACTTCATCCTATTACCTCATCCTCGGTCTTTCCCTTCCCTTTTCGTCCTCCACCTCACCCATACATACTCTCTTAGCCTCTCATTCTCCATTCCCTACACACGGACGACCAATGACTGTTGATTAGCGTAACAGATGACTGCATTACAAAGATGCTATCGTGATCCCGATGATGATGATCATGAAACACCCACCCACCCACCCACCCATCCACACACACACACACACACACACACACACACACACACACACACACACACACACACACAGTAACCAAACGCTCAGTAAATTCCATGTCAGTGTTAATATCCCAGAACCACCTAAGACCTAAGGCGGCGAGGTCTCGTTCCTGGAAACACTAAAATGCATTTCCTGGCAAACAAGGCGGAAATGTAAATAGGGATAAACCTGCCCATTTGGAAAGACCCCAGCGGTTATAAAATGTCCCAAAAGTTTAAGTGAGTTGAGAGAGCAAACTTGCGTGTGGTAGTGATAGTGGATAGGTGTACGTGGGACGGAGGTGTGGATGTTGTGGTGGTGTTGTTGGCGTATGGTTGGGTGAATGGTAGGTTGTGGGTGGGTGGATTATAACACGGACATATAGATAGATATATATAGATATAGAGATAGGTAGATAATTTAGATAGATAGGTATATTAAGTAGGTAGATAATACAGACAGATGGATAGCTATGTATATATATGGTCACTGACACCAAATGTACTTAACCAGAAGCACAGGAACTACGCCTGGGGGTTTAAGGGAGCGGCCATCGCCCCCGACCCCAATCCCGACCCGGCAAGAATATATCCAGTATTTCATTCTGACAACCCCCCCCCCTCAATCACACACACACACACACACACACACACACACACACACACAGGTAGATAAATAGATGGATATTATAACACTATAATAATACCACTAATGACTACTGGCCTTGACTAGATGCGTAGTTACGACCAAAAAGCCAGCCAAAGTCCCAAGCTTACATACATATTCCTTGCTTTCCTCTCCCTTCTCCATCCTTCCAAATCATTTTCTCCATTTATAGCCATCCCGATCGTGTTCTCCCCATTTTTCCAATCTCTTTCCTATCTTCTAATCTTTTCTTTGCCTTCATTCATGCCCATCACTCATTGTGTTCTTTCTCCCTTCTCCCTCCTCCTGCCATCGCCCTCCTCGTCTTAACTCTTGCACTCTTACAATGCACAACCAAATTTCGTCCTTCTTTCTCCTTGTTTATGTTGCATCTGCTTCATTTTTTCTCTGTTCTTCTCCATCTCTTCCATCCCTCTTAACTTCCTGCTCCTTTTCTTTACTCCAAAATTCTTATATTACATTCTCCTTCTCCCATTTTTATACTCCTCTCTCTCTCTCTTTGTCTGTCTGTCTGTCTGTCTGTCTGTCTGTCTGTCTCTCTCTCTCTCTCTCTCTCTCTCTCTCTCTCTCTCTCTCTCATTTTTCCTACCTCAGTTTTTCCTCTTGTCCCTTCATTATCCCATCGCCTTTAGCATTGCGAGGCGATATAGTGTGTGTGTGTGTGTGTGTGTGTGTGTGTGTGTGTGTGTGTGTGTGTGTGTGTGTGTATGTTGCAACATTATCTCGAAAAGCTATAACGACGAAGGGGAGCTGGAAGGCTTGGTGAACGAGTCTGGGAAAGTGTGTAAGAAACGGAGTCTAAAGGTGAATGTAGGGAAGAGTAAAGTTATGATCTTCGTGAGAAATGAAGTCACTGAATTCACGGTGAGGTTGGATGATGTGTGGAAATGAAAAATGTGAGTGCGTTTAAGTACTTGGGTAGTGTGATGAGTAAGAATGGATGTTTGGAGGATGAAATGCTTGAAAGGGTACAACAAGGAAGAAAGATTGCTGGTTCTTTGAAATCAGTGATAAGAAGTAGGAAGTGATCATGGAAGTAAAAAAAGTTGCTACATGACAGTATTGTGATACCAACTCTAACATACGAAAGTGAAGCTTGGACCTTGTTGGAAGGACACAAGTGATTGCAGTGGAAATGAGTTATTTGAAAGGAGCATGTGGAGTTGCTTGGAGAGACAGACAGTCAAATAAGGAAGTGAAGGAGCGTTGTGGTGTGGATGTGGATGTGACAGAAAGCGTCAGGAGAAATAGGTGGTTTGGTCATGTGGGGAGGATGGAAAACGAGAGACTAACGAGTAATATGTATATGAGTGAGGTGAAGGGAGGGAGAAGGAAGGTCAGGCAAATGATGAGATGGAGGGATGGAGTGGAGAGGTCAATGAGAGATGGGCGTGTGCGCTGGGGGGAGGGCAGTGAAATGGTAGGGACAGGAAGACATGGAGGCGATTTTTTTGTGACCACCCCTTACGGGATTAAGGTGTTTGGCGATAGATAGACAGATAGATACATTCAGAAAATAGCAACTATGTGGATGTGAGGAGGCCTAATACTTTTGGTGATGATTCGATGAAGGACGACCGAATGCCAGCTGCCATAAATATGTTTTTTAATAGGGATTGGCTTTTTGTAAAACGCGGTGACTAACTTCCGTAGAGTTTTGCAAACTTTCTTCAAATTTGGTTTGTAGGTAACTTATATCTTAGCCAACAACATATCTTGGCGGACGATTAACTTTCGGCCCCTGAATGCTTTCGTTCAATATTCCCACTTTGTTCCCTAGGTTTTCTTTCTCATTTCCTCGTCTCTTGTCTTAAACTATGTTCTGATCCTACACCTCTTCAAAAAATCATTCCTTCTTCTCTCTCCTCCGCTTTCTCCTCTCTTCCTTTCCTCCCTTTACGTTCTCATGTCGTTTCCTAGATCATCCTTCCTTTAAACTGCATTTTTCTTTTCTCTTTAGTCGTATGTAAGTAGGAGGCGTAAAAAAGGCATTATTATTTTTCGGCAATTAACAGAACATCTGGTCTTGCTAGATGTGATTAGCCTGCATCCCACATTACAGGGCGTAGTCAGCAACGATACAGACAGGGCAGACATGATCTATCGTTATCATATGCTTTAGAAATTACTGTAAAAAACTGGGGGCTTCTCCACACCTTAATTTCTCTTACATTCTGTCACCAAAAATCCTCAAACTCCATATTACTTTACTTTCCATATTCACATTTCATATTAATCTCTCGTCTCTTCCACTTCTCCTCGCCCCCTCTGCTTGAGTCTTGAGCACCCATATATTTCCTGTTTTACCCTCCCGTCTAACAAGCCTTCCCTCTGTTTTTTTCCATTCCTCCACATTTCTTCTCCCCATTTCAGCCTTTTTACAACTTTTTTTCTCTAGTTCTTCCTTTTCTTCTCCACTCGTCTCGTCTACTTCGCTTTCTTCTCGACTTTTGCCCTCTTACATTTCTTATATCCCCTCTTCCTCCTCCTCCCCGTCTTCTAAACCCTTTCGAAACCCTCTCGCCTCCTCCCATCTGTCTGTCTCCTTCTGGCCCCATTTTCTTCCTTATCTCCCCCCTTCTTCTTTCCTCCTCTCCCTCCTAATCCCTTCCCTTCCCTTCTCACTCTCTTTCCCCTCTTCTCACTCCCTTCCCTTTTTTCCTTTCCCCTCCTCTCCCATTCAGTCCTCTCCCTTTTCTTTCTTTTCCCATCACATTTTCTGCCTCCCTTCCCTCCCATCCCTTCCTTTCCACTCGTTTCCCTTCTGTCTCCTCCCCTTCCCTCCCTTCTCTCCCCTCCTTTCCTTTCTCAGATCTTCCCGCCTCTCCCCTCCTGTCTCTCCCCTTCCCTCCCCGTCCCCAAGTCTTTACCTTTCAATTTCCGATCCTCTCTTAACTCTTCTTCAATTCCTTACCCTCCCTTTTCTCTCTTTCCCTCCCTTCTCACTCCCACCCTCCTCTGTCCTCCTTCACGGCATTTTTACATTCTTTCCTACATTCCTCCACTTATTCTCTACCCCTCTCTCATTACCCTCTTTACCTCCTTCCCTCTCTCATCTCCCTCCGTACCTCTACCCCTCACTCCACCCACCTACCCCCCGGGCTCTATTAACACTATATCAGGATATTCTGGCCGCTTGTTTGCTGGGCGTAACTTGGTGGCGGCCTGAGATATTACCGTTCCCCTTGACCACCCCTGTAAGTACCCTCCTAAAGGGGCTATCACACGGCACTTCATACGAGGTTTGCCGAGGATACGATGGTAAATCGGAACGGTAATGTGGTAAAATTGCCGACGATACCACGGGCATTTGGAATTCATCTGGATGGATTCCTGCCGAGGATACGACGGGCAAAACAGTGTGACCAAAACCCAGGCGACTCGACGGAGAATATATCGTATTACAGCACTGAACATTTAGCTTAACGCTGAATACTTATTAATATTTTAGAATAATTATCAATCTTTTTGAAACCCTTATAAAGAGTTAATATTTCCTATACCGAGGAAACTGTGATGTCGGTAAAATAATCACGTGTTTACAACTGAGGACACCACTGCAGCTAGACGTACTGCTACGAGGCGTACTGCTACCAGTCATTTTAACCAAAAGCCATTTTAACCGATGGGGCTCCTGGATATTGTGATGTGATGTATACTTCTCATCGGCGTGTGTACCTATTTGTAAACAAAGTTTCTTCTACTTATTCTCTACCGAGTCAGCGACAGCGATCACTTTCCACAGCCGCGAGATGGGGCTCTGGCAACAGTGTGAGAAGCATGTCCTTTGCCGAGGATACGAGGAACGTGTGTGATAGTGTCCAAGTTTTGTTCCACTTAAATCTTCCTCGGCCGTTCCTGATACGAGGTACCGTGTGATACCCCCTTAAGACCTCGCTCACCCCCTTCACGTCCCTCTCTCTGTCTTTAATTTTTCTTTTAAGCACCGTCGCTCTCTATTTAAGTTCTTCTTCATGCCTCCTTGAAGTCCCCTTCTTAGACCCCTTTACCTCCCTTTCCTGGCACCCATTTAGTTCCTTGTGAGTCCCCTTTTATCCCCTTTATCACCTCCTCTGATCTCCCCGTATGTCTACTTTTACTCCCCGTTTTGGCATTATTTAAGTCCCCTTCTCACCCCCTAATAAGGCACCAAACCTAGGTACTCTCTTTATCTACAACCCTTGAAGTAATATTCTTCCTTCCCTCACCCCCTTTAGCTCTTCCTCTCGACTCACTCTCCCTAATAAGTTATCTTTAGCCCACAATTAAGTCCATTTCTTGGCCCCACTCACCCTCCCCCCCTTTCGGACCCCCCTTCCTCTCCTAGAAATCTCCCTCTTGATCCTCTTTCACATTTAGGTTTTCCTTTTGATTCTCTTGCCCTCCTCCTCTCTAATTCCTCCTCTCAAACCCCACTTAAGTCCTCCTTTTGCCCCCCTCACCCCATTACTGCCCCGGCCCTGGTCCCTTTTTGAAGAGAGAGAGAGAGAGACAGACAGACAGACAGACAGACAGACAGACAGACAGACAGACAGACAGAGGAACTGGGGATTGCGAGAGAGGATGGGAAAAGAGTAAGGAGAGACCCGGAAGGAGACAGAAGAGAAGAGGAGGAAAGGAAAAGGAGGGGTAGTGGAGAAGGGAGAGAATAGAGAGAGGTAGGACCAGAGGAAGAAAGAGGATGGGAAGGGAACAGAAGAGTATGAAGAAAAAGGAGAAGAGTAGGAGATGAGGAAGTCGATGAGAAGGGGGATGGGGGAAGGGGGATGGAGAGAGAGGACAAGAGAAGAAAACCAGTGGAAAAGAAGTAAATGGAAATTGAAAAAGATGATATTATGAGAAAAATTAATGTGATTTTGAAATTACCTCACATAACGGGGGTAACTCAAGTAATATGCTCCAGCTAACACCATATGATTTTAATGAGCTGGGCGAGAGTCACAGGAGCCTGGGTGTTAATGAGATATAATCGATCGAGGCAGGTCTCATTATCCCTGCCCACTGACGTTATCAATTATATTCGCATCGTCATAATAAGAAAGATTTATGTTAGCGATATGAAGAACACGGACCGTGACAGTACCAGAATATTAAGTCACTGATACACCGGTCTAATAAAGAGCTGACTACAGTATACCTGTTATTAATATCCCACCCGTGCTCGCGAAGCAAGAGCGGGTGATATGTTTTAATCGGTGTGTGTATTGCTAACAAAAAAACTAAGCATTTATCCAGTTTAAAACAAGTGGTCTAGGGTTGCGAAAATGTGGCTGGATCAACTAAGGGTTTTCATCCGATTTAGGTAAAGATTTGTTAAATGGTCAAGAATAAGACCAGAATAAATGGATTCCATTTTCATAATAATCAAAGGTCAAAGGTCAAGGTAGGTCACCTCAGTCTGATATAATTTGAGCCAAACTTAGTGGACGTGTCATGCAAGAAAGAAGAGACTCAGTTCTGACAACAGTCAGTCAGTGGTCAAGGGCACAGGACAAGATCAAAGGTCGACTCGTGTGTCGTGTGTGAAAAAAATTATAATAATAATAATAACGAAAAGAGTTTTGATCTGATTTGGGTCAGTCTTGGTGGATGAGTTGAGGATGACACAAGAGGCTGACCTATTTGAGAACATTAGGTCAAAGGTCACCGTCACATGGCAAAGGTTTTTCTCCGATGTAGACTAAAGTTTGTCGAAGGATTCATGATTGAAACAAGGAGAATGAGGTTCAGTTTGGAGAATAATCAGTCAGGGTCAAGATCACAGCGTAAGGTCAAAGGTTAAAGTCATTGTGCAAAGTCAACTCACATAGTTCTGCTCTGATTTGAAGCAAAGTTGGTGGAAGGGTTAAGGGTTAGGTAAGAATGAATCAATTCAGTTTTGAGGGCAATCAGTTGAGAGTCAAGGGCACAGGGCAAGGTAAAATATTCGGCTCTTCCAATACTTACGGGGCGCAGGTGTTGCACTTCTGAGAGTTCCTTGTTGTTGTTACTACTACTACTACTACTAACTACTACTACTACTACTACTACTACTAACTACTACTACTACTACTACTACTACTACTCTACTACTGCTACTACAATTACTACTACTACTACTACTACCATTATTATTATTATCATTATTATTATTATTATTATTATTATTATTATTATTATTATTATATGTATACAACATAAGGAAACATCGACTTCAGCGCCTATCACTTGTGCTGCATGCAGCCTTCCAGCTTCTACAACTCATTAACCGTCTCAGGTTCTGGACAGTTTTAAAATTCTATTACAGCTACCGCGAGACGGTTTTTTTTTTCTTTGTAGAGAATGAGTCAAACTATTCTGAGTGTTAAGAGAATGAGTGCCATAAACCATTCCCAGGACAACTCTGCCATTCTATTCCACAAAGACGATGCTATTCAACTGAGAGTGGATTAATACGTGTGATTACAACACTGGGATCACGGTTACTTATTTCTCAGGCGCTAGTATGTCGCTAGGTGCACAAAACTCCATAAAGAGGCAGGGAAATGCCGCCGGAAATACTGTTCAAATCCTGACAATATCTCCATAATATCACGGGATCTCATCGAATTTTGCGCCAAGAGGATTTCTTACACACTACATTTGGTGCCAAGGTCGCTAAAAGGATGCCCATATCCGAGATGTGGTTCAAAATATCCCAACTTTGGTGTGTGTGTGTGTGTGTGTGTGTGTGTGTGTGTGTGTGTGTGTGTGTGTGTGTGTGTGTGTGTGTGTGTGTGTGTGTGTGTGTGTGTGTGTGTGTGTGTGTAAAACTCTTTCTGTAAACTGAGGGAAACTGGCCACTCAGCTTTGCAGGTAAAAATACAACGGCAACAGATGTATATATTGTGGATTTAAGCATTTTTATCCAGTGAGGCACTTTATATTATAGTCTTCTGTCACCACACGAACAGACTCAACTTCCGTGCGACTTACTGAACTGGAGTTACTAGATACAGCTTCCATTAACCCCCTTCTCTATAAGTGAGGTCCTTACCCCAAAATGAAATCGTCTGGTGGTCCTGGGAGTACAGTGCAATATACGTGATCGGTTTACGGGAATTAATACTTATAACACAAAAAAACGAAATATAAAGCGGGCATTGTGTACTGTATTCAAAGAAAGTGAAAGAACACCCACAAATCCCACTGATCCCCATGTGCGTTATTTTATTGTTTAACGCCTGTCGACTTGGTTTAGCTACAGGAAAGCCATGGCCCTGAATAGGATACAAATATAGAAGACAAATTGCTACCGGCATATATATATATATATATATATATATATATATATATATATATATATATATATATATATATATATATATATACTGTATATATATATATATATATAGAGACAAATTGATACCGACAATATATATATATATATATATATATATATATATATATATATATATAGACAAATTGATACCGACAATATATATATATATATATATATATATATATATATATATATATATATATATATATTAGACAAATTGATACCGGCATATATATATATATATATATATATATATATATATATATAGACAAATTGATACCGGCATATATATATATATAGAGAGAGAGAGAGAGAGAGAGAGAGAGAGAGAGAGAGAGACAAATTGATACCGGCATATATATATATATATATATATATATATATATATATATATTGGTTGATATAATCTATAAGTAGACGATGACGGCGATGATGGTAATGCTGCTGCTGATGATCCTGATGACGACGACGACGACGACAACGATGATGATGATGATGATGATAATGATGATGATCATGATGGTACCGGCGACGAAGACGATGATGCTCATGATAATGATGGCACCAGTGACGACGACGACGATGATGATGATGATAATGGTTACATTAACAGTGATGATAGCTATACGTCATTCACTTAAACTGGGCAGAGATTTTCATCATATGCAGCTGTTTTCACGTAGCTTAGTTGCAGAGAACACAATGTCAGGGCTCTACATTCTTTCCATAGCACCGCTGCGTGACTTGTACCTTATACTGTATTACTTTTTTGCTATAGCCCAGCATTAAAGATGGGGAAAGGATGAATTTACGCCTTGGTATGGTTAGCTGGGTAGAGGTAATAAACGCCCAAGGTGTGGAATGTGTTCAAGTGAGTGGAATGCGTTGGAATCGAATAGATTTACAGATGTGATCCAATTCACCACTTTCCACGGAAGTTTCACTTATTGCATTTTTTGAACTGGTTTTCGTTTTGCTGCTTGCTGTCAAGAAAATTCATATAGGCACGTCGCGACTTCCGCCTCACCTCAAATCTCCAGTTCGTCCACTCTGCGTGTGGCGTCTGCGGTACCCAACATCAGACAAAATTGGTCACATAATCTCATAAAATCGTTATTTCTGAACCAAGTTTCATCACTTAGTGGCAAATCCTATGTTTTTAAGGATGCCCAATGAAACGAACTACTCTGAAAACTCCAATCTTCGCTGAGTTAAGGACTACTGCATAACAATTTTGACATCACTTATATATATTCCATTAACATTTTTAAAACTCTGAGACAGTTTCACATGGTCATATCAGTTCTGCATGAGGATTTCAAAAAGGTATAATTCATATCTATAAGTTTAGTATGTCCACAAAAATTTCACGGTTACAGGCTCGTCCAGGTTACAGCCACACTTATTCACTGGCCCGGGGACCAAACACTGTGTTCAGTAAGTGTTCTCTCTCGTTCGATTCGCACACTAACTCGATCATTATGGAGAGTAACGATGGCAGAACATAAGTAACAATGAAGAGGAAAGGAGGAGGAGGAGGAGGAGGAGGAGGAGGAGGAGGAGGAGGAATATTGTGATTAGTAAGTGTTCTCGCTCGCTCGCTTCGCTTGCTCTTTTGAATATTATGGAGAGTAATGATGGCAGAACAAAAATAACAATGAAGAGGAAAGAAGACAGAGGAAGAGGAGGAGGAAGAGAAACAAAAAAATAACAACAACATGAAGGTGATGATGAGGATGCATCTCCCACAGACTCCTCGCTGTTCAACGCACCAAAGCTTTAATTCAGCCTACCAATAACAAACACACTAACCCCTCCCCCCAGGCCCCTAGGACTCACTCTCAGCTGTATAAAATCGTCTGGCTTTGGGTGGAATACAGTGCTAGAGTTGGCACGACTTTGAAGGGGTTAATGATGGAATCTTGTACTCCTGTGACTCATTTTCTGCTGAATAAAATCGTCTGATGTAAACAGGGGCAGAATTACTAAGGTTTTCTAGACCTTGAGAGAGAGAGACAGACAGACAGACAGAGAGAGAAAGAGAGAGAGGACTGCCACAGGGATAAATATTCAGTTTAATTCACACAACATAAAATACCTCTATTAAATATGCAAAACTCGCTCAACTAATTCCATTATGAAAACAGAACTATATGTATTACCACACACAAATTAAAACAAAACAAGTTAACAATAAAATCTGTTTTGTTTTTAATTCCCCACTTCAGTTCGAGGACGTCCTTGCTGCCAACGGACGCACTTTCTCAATTTGGCGCGAATACCTGGTGGTGAAGGGATCATCATCATCATCATCATCATCATCATCATGTCCCTTTTTCCCATATAAGGTCGGGATCATCATCATCATCATCATCATCATCATCATCATCACTATGTCCTTTTTTCCCATGTAAGGCTGGGATCATCACCATCATCATCATCATCATCATCATCATCGTCATGTCCTTTTCCCTATGTAAGGTTGGGGTGATGGTGAGTTACACACCTACTCCCAGGCTCCTGTGGCTGAGTCCAATCCACGGAGAGAAAACCAGGACAGGCGAGCGACAGGACACTTCTCAGCGATGTACGTATAGCGGGTGACCTGTATGCACCTGACATGACCTCACTTCTCTCTCATTCATGTTCTAGTCGTGTTTTGTGGGTCTGGAAGGGCATCTGATCCTAGGGGCAGGAACACCACTATCTATCGCTGGGGAAGTGACTCGCCCCTACCCAGTGCATCACATTGAAAGACCCTTCAGTTCTCTCTCTCTCTCTCTCTCTCTCTCTCTCTCTCTCTCTCTCTCTCTCTCTCTCTCTCTCAACGATTAAACTTAGCTGGAGAGACCTCTGGAACTCTCTGTTTACCTCTTCACCACCAGAGGTCAGTCTTAAGAGGAAAAGAACCGCCTGAACACAGCAGGAATAAAGCATACAGAATAAATCTATCACGTGACTGAAGGGGTAATATAAACAGCGAGTGTACACAGCCCCAAGAGAGGATTTATACTGCTGTAAATCCCGGCTCACTATAACTACAGCGAGGCCAGATTTTTACAGTTAAATTTCCTGGATAAATTTCACCCACTAAGCACTATACTCTGTTCACTTTACCTTGGCCTAAAATTGTCATCCCTCCATCTTGAATGCTGAGTCATAACAACAGATTCACAGCAGAATATGATGCTAGTCACGAAGAAGTACTACAGAAAGCATGAAGAGAAGACTTAGTTTTGTCTTCTTGTGTCACTGAGCTACTTAAATACACAAAAAGATTAATTTTGAGCCAACTTAAGGTGAATGAGCTATAGAATGTTCTTTTCATTTCCTTCTTTCTATATCCTCACTGTTATATTTAGATTTGGATAGATTTCTCGAATTACAGGTGTTCGACATAGGTGTAAAGAACCTGTATCGAACAAGACACCTTTCTTAAAGTACACAAAGTCCTTTGGTAGCAACACGAATATACTAAAAACAAACGTCAGGCAGATCCCGTGTGTTAATTTGGCCTATAATATTGCCGAACCAAATGGCCTTTTCTAGTGAAGTGCAGATTGGCGTCAGTGGCACCAGCCGTGTTCGTACATCCGACACTCAACACCCAAGCCAGGCTTGCATTTCACCTGTAATTTTCTTCTCTCTTCCAAATTGGCCGACGAGAGAGAGAGAGAGAGAGAGAGAGAGAGAGAGAGAGAGAGAGAGAGAGAGAGAGAGAGAGTAAAGTTCAGCTTTTTCTTTTATGCTTTTGATGCAAACTATTTCGAATAAAAAGAAGATTACCTGGCAACTAGGAGAAGAAGGGCAGTTTGCAATATGCCATAAGGCTGCTATTACAGGTATTTACTCCACCAGATGGAATATTGCAAAGAAGACAATGTTCAGGTGTAATATGCAGAATAAATACATATGGAGGAGGAGCTACAAAGCCTAATCAATGCGAATAGGGCTCTGAGCGGTCAGTTTAGAAAGCTCCCCAACACCTGCCTCTTCGCGATTTATTTTTGGATATGGTTGCTCTCTATATATGACTTTGTACATTATTTATGCAGAATTTGGCGATGTTGGAAGGATTTATGTAACAGAACAGGACAGTCGGGTGTAGTCAGCAAAATAAATCGCTTAGGAAAAGGTGTCAGGGAAATTCCTGAACCAACAAGAATACCATCCCTAGTCACAAGGAAAGCCTATGTACAGTATATTCCTCCCCCAGACCACTCCCCCCTCCCCCAGACCACTCTCCCCACCCCAGACCATTCCCCCCTCCCCTAGACCACTCCCCCCTCCCCCACACCACTCCCCCCTCCCCCACACCACTCCCCCCTCCCCCAGACCAATCCCCCTCCCCCAGACCACTCCCCCCACCCCCAGACCTCTCTCCCCTCCCCCAGACCACACCGTAAAGGTATTCCCCCAGTATGAATCACCGTTTTCGGAACAGTTTTTGGAAGAGTGTGTCTCTGGCATTCAGATCTACGAGCCTATAACTCACCCCTGTCTTCTCTCTTTCTCTTTCTCTCTCTCTCTCTCTCTCTCTCTCTCTCTCTCTCTCTCTTCTAACGCCGCTGCTACCCACCATCCTTCCCCCTCCCTCCGCTCTCTTCTTTCCTCCTCTTCACCAGTCCCAATCTTTCTTCACCTGGCTAAAGATCTATTCTATCTATCTATCGCCAGACACCTCAATCCCGTTTGGGGTGGCCACAAACAAATCGCCTCCACGTCGCCCTGTCCCCCGCCACTTCACTGCCCCGCTCCCAACTCACACACCCCTCTCTCATATACCTCTCCACCCCATCCCTCCATCTCATCCTCGGCCTCCCCCTCCCTCTTCCCCCCTCCACCTCACTCACATACACTCTCCTCGTCAGTCTTTCACCCTCCATCCTCTCCACATGGCCAAACCACCTCAGTGTATTCCTCCTAACGCTTCCTATCACATCCACATCCACACAACAACGCTCCTTTATATCCTCACTTGTCAGCCTGTCTCTCCATGTGACTTCACAGGCTCCTCTCAAATAACTCATTTCCACTGCTCTCACTCTTGACTTGTGTCCTTCCAGCAACGTCCAAGCTTCACTTTCATGTGTTTGAGTTGGTATCACAGTACTGTCATGTAGTAACTTTTTCACTTCCATGCTCACTTCCATGCTTCTTATCACTGCTTTCAAAGAACCAGCAACCTTTCTTCCCTGCTGTACCCTTTCAAGCACTTCACCCTCCAAACCTCCATCCTTACTCATCACACTACCCAAGTACTTAAACGTACTCACATTTTCCAATTCCTTACCATCCAACCTCGCTGTACATTCACTGACTTCACCTCTCTCAAAGATCATCACTTTACACTTCCCTACATTCACCTTTAGATTCCGTTTCTTACACACTCTCCCTCAAACTCATCCACCAAGCCTTGCAGCTCTCCTTCGTCTTCACTCAACAACACAGTATCATCTGCAGACAACAGTACATGGAGTTTCCAAACACTACCCTCTCTCACCAGGGCCACTCCAACATCCACTACCCTACCTTGTACCTCTTTTATTACCCCATCCATGTACAGACTGAACAACCATGGAGACATGACACATCCCTGTTTCAACCCAACCTTCAAAGAGAAAAATTCACTTAGTTCACCATCCACATGCACTGCAGCCTTAGCACCGTCATACATACTCTTCACGGCATTCAGCAACTTCCCATCTACCCCATATATTCTTAACACTTTCCACAATCCTTGTCTATCCACCCTGTCATATGCTTTCTCCAAATCCATGAAAGCCGCATACAACTTCTTTCCCTTCTCTAGAAACTTTTCCACTAAAGATCTAAGAATGAATATCTGATCTACACAACCTCTTCCCTTCCTAAAGCCTCCCTGTTCTTCTCCAACTAATTCCTCTGTTCTTTCCCTAACTCTGTCAATAAGTATCCTACCATACACTTTTCCTATTATACTAAGAAGACAGATGCCCCTATGATTACCACACACCTCTTTTTCCCCTTTTCCTTTGTATAAGGGAATGATTATACCTGACTTCCAATCCTCCGGGACTCTACCTTCCTCCCAGGCCAATCTGTACATTTTCCACATCCATTCTACCACTATCTCTCCCCCATACTTCAGCATTTCACCACACACTCCATCAATTCCTGGGGCTTTCCCCAATTTAACTTTCTTCATTGCTTCCACAACTTCTATCCTACTGATTTCTTCCTGTCTTCTCACCTCCCTCACCTATAATTTAATCAGTCTCTATTCACACCTGAAGACGCTCCAAGCCACCCCGAAAATACTGTATCTTCCCACAAGACAATAATTCTATATATGAACTTAATTCTTTCATGTAATTTTATGGACAGTTCACCATTTCTATTTCCGTAATGGTCGTTGAAGGAACCAATGCGGTGATATTTTATTGTGTTCTTGTACAGTCTGACGCCGGATCTCGTGAAGGGTGGTCAACCAGAATATATCCAGGCATTTTTGTTCACATCCCCCACGCACGCACGCACGCACGCGCTCTCTCTCACACACACACACACACACACACACAGGGATTCAAGCTAGGTGGACGTGTGACACCGGCGCTCCGCACCAAATCATCACGGCCAGTGGCATTACCTAAATAGTATCTTGTATGAGTCAAGCTCAGTACAGGTTAGATTAAATGATTGTTCATTATAAAAAGGAGAAAAATAATAAGTTTCAACAAGACTTGTAAAAACAGGAAATAGAACCAAGACGAAAGAATACGCTGAGTCATCTCTGAGGTTTGTTTACAACAAGACGGAGACTGTAAGTATATGCTTTGCACTTTAAGTATTGCAAAATGGATACATACTTCAGTAAAACAAATTTGGAAAAGAAAAGGGGTAAAGGTAAAAAGCAAAATGATGATTTCTACCAAGAACTGGTTGAAGTAGAGACCCACAATAGACTGGTTGAACGTGTAAACAAACTAGAAATGGCTTTCAAAAATGAAATTGATGAAATAAAGAAGCAGATGCACTTGCAAAAGGAAGAAATAGAAAAACTAGGAAGGGAGGCCAATAAGAAAGACACAACCATCAGTGAACTAACCGTGGAATTGAGTACACTTAGGAAGAAAATTAGTGAAATGGCAAGTACAGTAGTCAATCACGAGAGTGTTATGGAAGAGTTTAAAAATGACACAGAGACAATTAGGCAAGTTAGCAGTCTTATTGACCAGAGCAGTGATATTGAGGAGAAGATAACACAAGTAAATGAAGCTGTGCAAAGCTACAAAAATGATGTAGAAACCACGTATGCAGAAATGGTGAAAGTAAAGAAAGACTTAGAAACAAGGGTGGAGGAAAAAAAGCATTAAAAAGGAGGTGAAAAGAATAATCCAAAACAATCCAAAGTTAGTCAGAGATTCAGTAGAGATAAACAAATCAATAGTAATCACTGGTATAGAAGAGGATGAAGTTAAAAACAAGATCACAAGAGACAAAAAGGAGATGGCAAATGTAATGAGCTTACTGAAAGAAGTATCAGAGGAAATCTGTAGTAAAGACATAGAGGAACACAAAAGGTTAGGGAAATACGAGAAAAGCAAGACAAGACCTCTAAAGGTGACTTTCTAGAGTGTAAACACTGTGGAAGAGATACTAAAAAATGCAAAGAATCTTAAGGAAAAAGAAGAGTTCAAAAATGTATGGATAAAAAGATGCCTAACACAAGAGGAAATGGAATTACTGAAAGAGAAAAGGGAGGAAGCAAAAACAAAAAATGAGGGAAGATCAGAAGAGGACAAGAAGAAATTTTTTTACAAAGCAATAGGATTGCAAGTACGAAAGTGGTACACAAACAGGATGGAAGAAAAAGGAGGAAGGTAGTAGAATCATGTCAGGACAAGTATATAAACAAGATGATAAAGTTGATGTACTCAAATGTGGATGGTATGGTATCTAAATTACTAGAGATGAATGATTATGTCAGAGAAAATGAACCACAAATAATATGCCTAACTGAAACAAAATTAATACCAAGGATATCAAATGACATACTAAAACTTAGAGTAATACAATATATGGAGAAGAGACAGATATTTAAAAAAAAGGAGGAGGAATTATAATATTAACTAAGAAAAATCTAAACGTCAAGGAAATAAAACTAGATATACCATCACAAGTAGAACTGATTGCAGTAGAGATCGACACATCTGAAGGTAAAGTAATTGTAGCCAATTTGTACATGCCACCCAGATCAAACACATGGGAAAGAGACGAATATGAGAACCTGGCAGAGAGTACAATTCAGAGTGTAAGATCATTGCTACATAAAATGGAAGAGAAATCGGAAAGAATTATACTAACTGGGGACTTCAATACAAATATAAATTGGAATACTCTAGATATAAACAGCCAAGAAAGCTGTTGGGACCAAAAGCTCCTGGATCTCGTACAAGAGTTTTTCTTAACGCAACATGTGAGGGAAACCACCAGAAAAAGAGGACTTGATGTACCTTCAGTGCTAGATCTAATATTTACAAGGCAAGAAAATGATATTGACAGTTTAATATATCACCCTCCACTCGGCAAAAGCGATCATGCAGTACTAAACTATAACTTCAGGATAGCATATGACATAGTAAACAGCAATGATAGTTACAAAAAGAGCCTAAACTATAAAAAGGGAAATTATCAAGACCTAAAGAAGTATTTCTTAGAAGTTGATTGGGAAAATGAGCTTAGAGAACAAGATTTAAATGCTGTATATAAAAAATTTTGTGAATTTTATGAAATAGGAGTCCAGAAGTACATCCCACAGCACAAAGAAGCAGATAAGAAAATACAGAAATGGTTCAATACAGAATGTAAAAAATCAAAAGAAAGAAGAGATTTGTTGTGGAATAGATACAGAAGACACAATAGTGAAAGGGCGTACAATAATTCCAAACAGGCAAGAAACGACTATACAAGAATAAGGAGGGAAGCCCAAAAACAGTTTGAGGAGGATATAATAAATAAAAGTAGTGATCAACCAAAGCTGTTTTACAGCTATATCAGAAGCAAAACTAAAGTAAAAGATATAATACAATCCATTACGGACGAGGGAATCACTTATAAACAAGAGAAAGATATTTGTGAAGCACTAAATAAGAATTTCCAATTAGTTTTTACAGAAGAAAAAAATTTTGAGAGGGACTATGTGGAAAACGCATGTCCACACATACTACCAGATATACAAATAGCAGAAAAAGTAATACAGGAGGAGTTAAGTAGATTAGACAGAGGAAAAGCAAGTGGTCCTGATGAAATTTCATGTTGGGTATTACGAGAATGTGCAAAGGAGTTATGTAAACCATTATTTTTAATTTTCAAGAAATCCTTGAGTCAAGGTAAACTACCAGATATTTGGAAAAAAGCAAATATTGTCCCCTTTTTCAAGAAAGGAAATAGACAAAATCCACTCAACTACCGACCAGTATCACTGACCAGTGTTGTAAGCAAGGTATTAGAAAAACTTATAAGAAAAGCTTGGGTAAATCATCTAGAAGAACACAGTATGATAACAGAAAGACAGTTTGGTTTCAGAAAAGGAAAATCATGTGTTACTAATCTGTTGAGCTACTATGACAGAGTAACAAACACAATACAGGAAAGGGAAGGATGGGTGGACAGTATCTATTTAGATTTCAAGAAAGCTTTTGACACAGTACCACACCAAAGACTTTTATGGAAACTGTACCATCAAGGAGGAATTCGAGGCAAACTGTTTTGCTGGATGCAAGACTTTCTCATAAAAAGAGAAATGAGGACAGTACTAAGAGGAAACTACTCATCATGGAAAGAAGTGACTAGTGGAGTACCACAGGGTTCAGTGCTGGCACCAATCATGTTTTTAGTGTATATAAATGATATAAACAGTAACACTGGAAATGAGAGCTATCTGAATATGTTTGCAGATGATGCAAAAATACAAAGGAGAATTACTAACACAGACTCTTGTAAAGAGCTACAAGAAGAATTAAATAAACTTCATGAATGGAGTAGTACATGGCAAATGGAATTCAATGTGGACAAGTGTCATGTAATCAAGTTTGGTAAAAGTGGAAAAAGACCTGATTGGGATTATAAGTTAGGAAACAAAACCCTATATACATCAGAAAGAGAGAAAGACCTAGGTGCGATTATCAATAACAGACTATCTCCGGCTGACCACATCAGCGAGAAGGTACGGAGCATGTATACACTGCTTGCAAATATGAGAATAGCATTCACATACATAAATGAAGACATGCTAAGAAGGATAATAACATCATTCATTAGACCAACCCTGGAATATGCATCAGTAGTCTGGAGTCCTCATCTCAAAAAGCACATAGACAAGATTGAAAAAGTTGAAAAGGCCGCTACAAGATGGATACCAAGCTTAAGGGACCTAAGCTACGAAGAAAGACTAAATAAACTGAATCTACCAACACTACAGGAGAGAAGGAAAAGAGGTGACATGATAATGCTATATAAATGCATATCAGGAAAGGAGAAAATAGACATAAATGATTACTTAACATATGGAGAAGCATCAGCAAGAGGACACTGCAAAAAACTGCATAAGAAGAGAGGTGATAAAGACGTAAGGAAATTCAGTTTCCCAAACAGAGCAATTGATCAATGGAATGCACTACCGAATGAAATAGTGTGTGCCAAAACAATTCACAAATTTAAGGATATGTACGATAAATATGGTTTAAGACACGGGACAGTACGAGCTTGACTCATTCCTGTAAAGATACAATTAGGTAAGAACAATTAGGTAAGAACACACACACACACACACACACACACACACACACACACACACACACACACACACACACACACACACACACACTCACAAAACCATCCTCTTTCCCTTCTTTTCCTAAGTCATCACACACAAGGCCTCACAATGTGTGTGTGTGGGGGGGGGGGAAAGGGGAACAGGTCTTGCCATGTACTATTTTTATGCAATGTCTCCTTCATAGATCTGATATTTACTCAAGGCAGCATATTTATCACAGTCGACGTAAATATATCACAGTTCGCTTGTACCTCAGTGCCACGGTGTATGATTTGTGTGTAATTCCGTATGTAGGAAAGACTTCAGGGTCATATTTGAGGTGCCAAAGGAGGGCTCTAAGCATCTCTACCTTAGTTAAATAAATTGTCTACTACTGTCTCAAGGGACTGACGTGTAAGCGAGAGGATGTTTGTTGCTTATCCATCATGAGTCAGGCAGTGGCGGGGATCATTTTTTTCCCCTGGATCTGACTAATTTTCATACACGTTTTGAGGGTTCAAGTAAATCGCAAAACCTGAAAGTCTGATTGATCTTGGTCAAGCACTTTTTCCAGATGAACTATTATACGGGAAAAAAAGGGCAGTGTCTCAAAAAATTAAAAGTCGCAGTTCCACAGGGGATGCTTGAAAAGTGATCTTTGGACTAATGGAAATGAAGCTTGGATCGTGATGAAGGGACACATGTCAAGGGTGAAAGCGATGAAAATGAATTATCCGAGGTGAGCATGTCGGGTTACACGGAGAGGCAGACAGACAAATGAGGAAGTGAGGCGATGGTGTGGTGTTGGTGTAGATGTGGTTGGTGTGGGTGTGATTGGTGTGGATGTGATTGGTGTGGATGTGACTGGTGTGGGTGCGACTGGTGTGGATGTGATTGGTGTGGATGTGATTGGTGTGGACGTGATTGGTTTGAATGTGACTGGTGTGGAAGTGATCAGTGTGGAGGCGATTGGTGTGGATGTGATTGGTGTAGATGTGATTGGTGTGGGAGTGATTGGTGTGGACGTGACTGGTGTAGAAGTGATCATTGTGGAGGCGATTGGTGTGGATGTGATTGGTGTAGAAGTGATTGGTGTGGATGTGATTGGTGTGGATGTGACTGCTGTGGATGTGATTGGTGTGGCAGTGATTAGTGTGGATGCGATTGGGGTGGAGTGGCTAGTGTGATGTGATTGGTGTGGATGTGACTGGTGTGGATGTGATTGGTGTGGATGCGATGAGTGTGGAAGTGAGAAGTGTGGATGTCGTTAGTGTGGATGTGATCAGTGTGAATGCGATTGGTGTGGATGTAGTTAGTGTGGATGTGATTGGTGTGGATGTGACTGAAAATATTAGGGGAAAGTCTCCGAGGTGGTTCGACCGTGTGGAAGGGATAAGAATGAAGAACTGTCAAGGAAAGTGTACTTGAATGAGGAGGAAGGGAGAAGGTGACGTAGATTAAGCTAGAGTGAGCAGTTACTTTCAAAACCAAGTACTTTTTGAAACAGTACACTCTTTCCAAAATGTTATATAAATTTCATAACTCTTCGACAAAAAAGCAGAACGGCAATATTGTTTTATTCTGTACCCGTGAGACATGTCTGTGAAAGGTGACTATTAGACAGCAGGACAAATTACCTTAAAATGAGGTCTTTAATAAAGCCCGCGAGGTTAGAACTAGGAGGGTAATAGAGTAGAAACATTGACCTTCATTACTGAGGAAATTGCCAGTCCGAGGTAAATGAGATAATTAAGTCCATTCTGGCAACTAACGTTTCGCCTGGGGTCGGGGTGGTGGGCTTTGTGGTGGATATGGTAGTTTGTGGTGGCTGTGGTAGTCTGTGGTAGTTGTGGTAATCTGTGGTGGTTGTGGTAGTTTGTGGTGGTTGTGGTAGTTTGTGGTGGTTGTGGTAGTTTTTGATGGTTGTGGTAGTTTTTGATGGTTGTGGTAGTTTTTGATGGTTGTGGTAGTTTGTGGTGGTTGTGGGGGTTTGTGGTGGTTGTGGGAGTTTGTGGTGGTTGTAGGAGTTGGTGATAATTTTTGCTGGTTGTGATATTTAATAGATTCTCTCTAACCGTTCCACAAAGAAGAACCCTTGTAAGCTAAAGAGAATAAGGCAGTTGAAGGAATAAATACCCAAAACATCCCCGTAAAAGAGTGATGAATTCATGAAGGTATACAGTATTTTCTATTTAGTCTACATTCTAAAGTAGCAATATTTCATTTTTTTTTTTTTTTTTTTTTTTCCTCACTCAGTGATGTAGTAATAACAAGTGCTCCTGCGGAGGGCTCTCGCGTTTATGGGCTGTTCTAGTGTAACATTGTCACTTGAATTTTTTGCAGATAACCAACTGATCGTGTTATCTGCAGCTTCGGGAATGGAACCCAAGTTGTACGAAAGCAAGTCCGAAATACTTTAGTTGTACCCGTTGGCAAAAAATTCTACGGAGATCCTATGTCGGGCGCCAGGAGCGGCGTTTTTTTGATCAAAATGTGATCGCTCATTAAATATAGTAAAAGTTTTTCAATCGTGATGGGACCAAGTTTTTTCACATCAGCGAGTTTTTTGCGATTTCTGTGTCAATTTTGGTGCAATTTGAATGTGTAGTTTCGGCTGCCCAAAACACACACACACACACACACACACACGCCTACTGCTATAGTATATTAGACTGTCCAGCTTGTGTTGTTCATTTTTTTCGTTTCAAGATCCCACCCACCCCTTGTCATCATTTCACCATCACCCATCAACTCTCTTCCCATGTACTTCATTTCGCCCCTCGAATAATAATAATAATAATAATAATAATAATTTTCATCTCAACTACACACCTGAAAAATTTGGTGATGATATCTAAAGCGGTTGCGAAGTTATCGTGGTAACAGACACACAGACCTTGACCTAATTTCACCAATTTCGAACTCGTGATCGTTTTTTTTCCCTATTACGCAACTGTAAAATTTTGTGATGATATCTTGAGCGATTGCGAAGCTATCGTGCTAACACACACACACACACACACACACACACACACACACACACACGCACACATTGAAAACAATACCAGCTTCACTATAACAGCTGGTTATAATAATAATAATGTTCATGATGATGAATATGATGATGAAATAAATGAATAAATAAATAATAAATACAAAATCTGAAACCGCACCTGAAGGCGACCCAAATTTCCCATGAAATTACCCGAATTGGTTTCCTTTTTACCTGACGAAGATCTTTAACCCCTTTCATGTCAGTGATGTTCGTGTAATTAGATTGGACGATACGTTTGATAAGCGACCAAGTGGACTCATTCTGATCCCACAGCTAAGGCTCACTGAATATTATACACCCACAATTTACTAATGAAGTGGAGGGAAGTTGCCCAGTTCCTTTAGGTGAAAAATGAAGTAGGGTAAAGAGTATGAGTTCAGTACATACCAAAGCGACGACAAGTGGCAGGTACACAAAGCAGAACTCACCTGGAGGAAGGAAACGGAAAATTAATATATAAAAGACTATAGTAAAACCAACAAGGATGAAATCAGTCCCATATTATATAAATAAACTATCAAGGTCATTGCCTGAAGAGAATGCAACAAAACATCGTCTCTTCGTCTTCATCATCATCACCAGTCAATCATGAATCATCGTCATTATCATCATGAATCATCGTCATCGTTACTCTCGTCATGTCATCATCAACATCGTCATCCAGACCCATTTTTCCACCCAAGACTGCAGTAAGGTAGGAACGAGAAACACATAAGTGGAAAGTATGAAAGCACTGCAGACAGCGCATCAGCACATATCCTTTCTGGTATTTTTCACGGAATCTAAAGGTGAATGTAGGGAAGAGTAAAGTGATGGTCTTTGAGAGAGGTGAAGTCAGTCAATGTACTGCGAGGTTGGATGGTGAGGAATTGGAAAATGTGAGTACGTTTAAGTACTTGGGTAGTGTGATGAGTAGGGATGGAGGTTTGGAGGGTGAAGTGCTTGAAAGGGTACAGCAGGGAAGAAAGGTTGCTGGTTCCTTGAAAGCAGTGATAAGAAGCATGGAAGTGAGCATAGAAGTGAAAAAGTTACTACATGACAGTATTGTGATACCAACTCTAACGCATGAAAGTGAAGCTTGGACGTTGTTGGAAGGACACAAGGCAAGAGTGAGAGCAGTGGAAATGAGTTATTTAAGAGGAGCCTGTGGAGTCACATGGAGAGACAGGCTGACAAATGAGGATATAAAGGAGCGTTGTGGTCTGGATGTGGATGTGATAGGAAGCGTTATGAGGAATACACTGAGGTGGTTTGGCCATGTGGAGAGGATGGAGGGTGAGAGACTGACGAAGAGAGTGTATGTGAGTGAGGTGGAGGAGGGAAGAGGGACGGGGAGACCGAGGATGAGATGGAGGGATGGGGTGGAGAGGTATATGAAAGAGGGGTGTGTGGGTTGGGAGCGGGGCAATGAAATGGCGAGGGACAGGGTGACGTGGAGACGATTTGTTTGTGGCCACCCCGAACGGGATTGAGGCGTCTGGCAATAGATAAATAGATAGTACGATTCACATTCAGCTGCCGGATAGTAAAATAAAATGTATCGTCAGAAGCCAGTCTAATGAACCAATTATACGGCAAAAAAAATCACCTACGACGAATGCAAAAAAAAAAAAAAAAAAATCAATACCAAATAGTTAAAAGCAAGCGTAACTGACCATCCCTCCATCTCACCCTCGGTCTCCCCCTCCCTCTTCCCCCCTCCACCTCACTCACAATTTTCAATCAATTTTCGTTGTGTATGGCGGTCATGGTTAGGACAACTTTAGCGTTATAAATGTGAGTCACAGAAGCCTGAGAGTTCTTATATTACCAGCTAAACTCAAATGGACGGAGCAGAATCATCATCATCTTGTCAAATCCAAACAATCATCTCAGAGAGTTATAGGAGCCCACAGGTAATTGTAATTATTTACTACCAATGATCGGTAAATAACGCCAGGGGAATACATGGAAATGAGAGTGAGCCAAGGGAGCCTGGGAATGTTAACAGATGTGCCAGGAAAGTAGAGAGTTTTATTTTGAAGATGCTGCATGATTCCTTCTTGCATCAAAATTCAGCCGCTCTGAATGTAAAGGTTAGTGGATGCCAAGAGGAAGAGGAGGAGGAGAAGCTTGGGGCTATACTCTTTTTACACAAGTGATTCTCAGTCAAGGGTAAATTTACCCCCTGGTGGTAAAAAAGTACAAGGCAGAGGGTAAATATTTCATATCTGAAAATGAATCAGCTGTGTTTCTACTGATAATGCTTCTGGTACTTTTGTTTGATATTGTTTGTTTCTCCTTTTATCAAAGTTCATTTCCTGCAAAACCTTAATATTAAAGGTGTTTCTTTTTTCTTTTCTTTTTTCTTTTTGCCTTTATGTCGGCTATGTATTTTTGTGTGGGGGCAAGGGGGTAAAGAGCTAAATACATCAAGCCAAGAGGGTAAATGACAAAGGAAAGGTTGAGAATCGCTGTTTTAAACTAATGTGACCTACAACTGTCATCTCTATATCTACAATGCTGAGCTGTAACAATATATTAACACCAGAATATGATGACAGACACGGGAAAAAAAAAAATGCTATGGAAAGGACATAAAATCGTAGCATTGTCTATCTTTGATACCATGCCATTTGAAAAAATCAGGAAAAAAAAAAAGAAACCCTGAACCAAATAAAAGTGGGGGAAGTATACCAAAATCGGAATGTACCAATTATGATCAACGGCAATAAATAAATAAATAAATAAATGGACAATGAACAACACCAAACCCTCTTCCCCGTGAGCCGCCATTAACTCTTTTTATGGTGGGAATTAGTCCATCGTTTCATTACAGTTTTCGCCAAACGTTTTTATTGAGCTTTGGGTGCGTACGCGAGCCTGAAATCGTCAATCCTTTCGCCGCAACATGTAAACTTTGTATTTTATTCTGATTATTCCCACGAGACGATTTCATTTGGCTCTGTAAAACTGATAATGCCAGACGATTTTATTCAACTCGGTGAAAACCATCGCAGCCGAGGGGTTAAGTAGCAATGAGATGTTTGTTGCGGGATGTGGGTTGGGATGAGTCCGAGTTAGACCAAGATCAGGTTGCATATCAACTGTAATGTTGAGAGAGAGAGAGAGAGAGAGAGAGAGAGAGAGAGAGAGAGAGAGAGAGAGAGAGAGAGAGAGAGAGAGAGAGAGAGACAGACAGACAGACAGACAGACAGACAGACAGACAGACAGACAGACAGACAGAGAGACAGAGAGACAGACAGACAGACAGACAGACAGACAGACAGACAGACAGAGACAGACAGACACAGAGAGAGAGAGACAGAGAGAGAGACAGAGAGACAGAGAGACAGAGACAGAGACAGACAGACAGACAGACAGACAGACAGACAGACAGAGACAGACAGACAGACAGAGGACGGGAGAGATTTATCCTCATTAATCTTCAAGAAAAAGTTTGAATAGAGACAAACGCACGAGTGTGGTAAAAGGCTATTAATGCTTCTCACCTCACTGGCATAATACTGTGGAAAGATAGTGTTAAAACCCCATCAGGCCCCCCCCCCCCCACACACACAACACATTAAGGCGAAAAATACATGATTGTAAAATAACTGGTGAGTTACATCAGTTCCTCTCCAAAAGTCTCTCCTTAGCTTAGAAAATCACGTCTGGAGGGAGCAAGGGTTAAACGAAAAAGTAAATAAATAAATAAATAAAAATTTGATGAAAGTGACATTACTCTTATTTAGCAAAGCAAAAGATCCTACAGTTCAGTCACTTTACCTTGGTCCAGATTTTCGTCCTTGTGCAGCTTATTTCGCGTCGCTCAATGGCAGAAAAAGACAATGCTGTTGCGCTACATCCTTTCCATGGCACTTCTTCGTGACTAGTACTATATTCTAGCGTTAATCACTTGCTACAGCTCAGTAATCAAGATGGAGAGATGGTGATATTAGGCCAGGTTGAAGTGAACAGTGTATAGTAGTGAAAGGATTACTGAAAGATTACTGAAAGAATACTGAAGGATTACTGAAGAACTATTGAAGGATTTATGAAGAATCATTGAAGGATTACTGAAGGATTACTGAAGGATGACTAAAGGATTACTGAAAATTACTGAAGGATTACCAAATCATTACAAAAGGATTACTGAAGGGTTTTTGAGGGATTACAGAAGGCTATATATAATCCCTGCAGTTCCAAAAAGCCTCCTTAACACCTTTTCCTAAGCGCTTTAATTTGTTTATTACACCTTGCTTTACTCTTCTGTTATACATATAATTTCATTGTCGCCATACTCTGCATACATATCGTACAAAATCATATTAACCACCTATTTTCAAAAATAAATCGCTAAGGAAGAGGTGTTAGGAAGCTTTCTTAACCGACGAGAATACGAACCAAGGATTTAATCAAAGCCATATTAATCCCTCCAGTTCCAAATCCCTCCTTGGCTGAATAAAACCGTCTGTAAACAGCACAATAATGAAGCGAGAAACACGTCCTGGTAGTGAAGGGGCTCTCACCTCTTTCAGCATAATCAGATGGAAAGATAACGTTAACACCTGCCTCGTCCCTCAGAGATAAGACATGGGGGGGGGGGGCACACAAAGGTTCCTCTCCTATTAGGGACATTAGCACACTGAGACCAGGGATTTGTTTTTACGTGTATTTCTTGTTATATCCAGACAATCCAGCTTAGACTTTTAGAACGAGAGAGAGAGAGAGAGAGAGAGAGAGAGAGAGAATTTACCCTCACTAAACTTCATACACTCCAGTACTACAAGGGTGCCGGAGAAAGACGCCTTCACGTGGTGGCACCGATATAGTCACGGCCGCTATAAAAACGCCTCAATTCCCTCTCTATACCCCGAAAGGAGGATGGTGGACGGCAGATGAGTAACTTCAGCCTGGCGTCCTGCTTCACGTCAAGATAAGGTTGGGGTAACAACAACAGTAACAGCAGCAGCAACAAAAACAACAGTAGCAACAAAAACAAGAACAAGAAAAGTAGCAATGGCAGTAGAAACAATACTCGTAACACCAAATGCAACAGGCCTTTCTTGCACTGAACAAAGTCGCATGGTTCCAGCGGGAACATACCTAAAATGACGTCACAAGAGGTTAATATCTACCATCACAGGAGGTTAATATCTACCATCACAGGAGGTTAATATCTACCATCACAGGAGGTTAATATCTACCATCACAGGAGGTTAATATCTACCATCACAGGAGGTTAATATCTACCATCACAGGAGGTTAATATCTACTATCACAGGAGGTTAATATCTACCATCACAGGAGGTTAATATCTACCATCACAGGAGGTTAATATCTACCATCACAGCAGGTTAATATCTACCATCAGAAGATGTTAATATCTACCATCACAGGAGGTTAATATCTAACATCACAAGAGGTTAATATCTACCATCACAAAAAGTTAATATCTACCATCACAGCAGGTTAATATCTATCATCACAGCAGGTTAATATCTATCATCACAGCAGGTTAATATCTACCATCACAAGAGTTTAATATCTACCATCACAAGAGGTTTATATCTACCATCACAAGAGGTTAATATCTACCATCACAAGAGGTTAATATCTACCATCACAGGAGGGTAATATCTACCATCACAGGAGGTTAATATCTACCATCACAGGAGGGTAATATCTACCATCACAGGAAGGTAATATCTACCATCACAGGAGGTTAATATCTACCATCACAGGGGGTTAATATCTACCATCACAGGAGGGTAATATCTACCATCACAGGAGGGATTTATCTACAGTGGTAGGCGGAGTCTATAAGGCCACACTAACAGGTAGGTCGCTATCTTGTGCTGGTGGAATTATATAAACTATGTGGCGGTAAATATCTGAAGTCTTATCTTTGTAATGGAAATGAAGTGAGGCCGGTGTGATGGTGGAGGTGGAGGAGGGAAAGTCTGAGGAGAAGGGACAGAGGAGTGAGGAGGCAAGAGAAGGAGTGACTGAGGAGAGTGAGGGGACGAGAGAAGGAAAGACGTGAGGAATGAATGAAGAGGGAAAACACGATAAAAGAGGACGGGAGCGAGAGGTGTGGGAGGATAAGTTTAGAAAATGAATAATGATGGGATGAGATGGAACGGGGGAGGGCAGGGGGAAGCGATGTATCTGAGGGTGAAACGAGGAAGGTCGAGGGGAGAAGACTGGGGGAGGAATAAGAGAGGAGAGAGAAAAACGGGGTGGAGGGTAGGGATGGAAGGGTGGGGAGGTAGTGAAAGTGGGGAGGGAGTGTGATATAGGAGACGGAGTGAGTGTGTGGGGTAGTGAGACTGAGGAAAGGGGTCGGGGAAAGGTGGGAGGGGAGTGAGGGTGGGGAAGGAGAAACGAGAGGAATGGGAAGAGAGAAGGAGGCAGAGAACTGAAGTAGGTAGTGGGGGAAACGAGATATGAAGGGAAGAAGAGGAAGAGAAGTGAGAGGATGAGTACAAGGAGGACAAAGGAAAGCAGACAGCAACATACCTATTGGTCCTTTCATGGCTGATAGCTAACAAAACTGTTCATCATATAAAGACAATGACAGAAAAGCAGGAAACCTCCCCCCTCCACCACCACCACCAAACCCCCCAGCCGAAGCTGGTAAAAATAGTGAGTGGAACCACCATGCAGCACAGAACAGCTATCATGGAGAATTTAAAGGAAAGGAAATCTTATTCTGCACTATCTACCTTTAAGATAGGTTTAAGAGGGGGTGAAGGAGGAAGGAGTGGAGTGAGCGAGAAAGGGAAAGGGAGTAAGGGGAGGGGGAGAGAAATAAGGGCAACGGGGAGTGAGGTGAGGGGAGGGTGAGAGAAGCGAGCGGAGGGGAAGGAGGAAGAACTGAGGAGGAAAGAGTAGGAGGAGAAGAGTGAGAAGAGGGAGGGAGGAGAACAGTGAGAGGGGGGAAAGGGGGAGAACTGAGGAGGGGTAAGAAGAAAAATGAGAGGAGAGAGGGGGGAGGAGAGTACGAGGAGGAAGAGGAAGGAGAGAGGAGATGTGAAGTAGGGGAGGGAGAAGAAGAGTGAGAAGATGGAGGTGTGAAGCAGGAGAGGGAGGAATGGAGAGAAGTGAGGAGAAAAAGAAAAGTGAGAGAGAGAGGAAACAAGCTGTGTCAGGGGGAGGTGCGAGGGAAGGTGTAAGAGAGGGCAAAGACTAGTGAGGGTGAGAAGATAAAGAAGCGAGGAGGGAGGCGGAGAAACAACATTCTGAGTGAGGGAGGACATGACGGTGAGGGTGTTTGTGGGAGGAGAAAAGAGGAGGGGGGAGTGAGAGAAGGGGGATGTGAGAGGAGACAGGGAACGGGGAGAGGAGGGGAGAGGAGGAAGAGGAGGGGAGAGGGGGGAGGGGGTAAGTGAGAGAAGAGTTGTGAGAAGGGGAAGGGAGAGGTTTAAGAAAGGGGAAAGCGAAACATGAGGGAGGGGGAGAAGAAAGAAGTAGGGAGAGAGAGGAAGGGTGAGGGGGAAAGGAAGGATGGGAGGGGAAGGAAAGATACGAGGAATGACGAAGGAGGACAACATGCAAGAGGGGAGGGGGGAAGGCGAGGTGTGATGTATGGAAAAAGGGGGTGAGAAGATGGGGGACTGGAGGAAGGGTGAAAGGGACAAGGTGACAGAATGGAAGAGTAAGGGAGAGACGAGGAGTGAAGAGGAGAGGTTTGAGTGAGAGGGAGGGAGAGGAGTGAAGGGAGGAAGGCTGAAGGGGTTGGGAGAGAGGATATGTTAGTTTGGGATGAGGGGGGAGGATAGGAATGCGAGGAGGAGGAGAGGAGGAGGAGAGTAGTTATGAGGAGTTAGAGGGAAAGGGAGTAGAGGATATGTGAGGTGTGGAAAGGAAAAAGGAGATGAAAACTGAGAGAACGGTAGGAGGAGACGGACACAGAAGTTGGGGACAGAAGAATAAAGTGAAAGGGGTGTGGTAAAAAATAAAGGGTGGAAGGTAGGACAATACGAAAAGCAGAGACGAATGAAACGAGGAAAGGCGAGAGGAAGGTGGGGAGAGGGAGGGCTGGGGAGGACAAGATGTGGGGTGGTACGTTGTCGTGTCGAGGTCTTATCTGGCTGACTTGTGGCTGGGGAGGAAGGGAAGAGCTGGGGGGATGGAGGAGGTGGAGGGGGAGGAGTCGGAAAGTAAGTTTAGGTTAGTTTCGGTGTTATTAGTAATTATAAGGGGAAAGTGCAGTCAAATACAGAGAGAGAGAGAGAGAGAGAGAGAGAGAGAGAGAGAGCGCCTCTGTGGTACAGTGGTAGAGTGCGCGTTTCGCACGCTGGTGAGCGCGGGTTCGCCTCCCGCCAGAGTTGTAAAAACTTTGGGAAGCGTTCACCAAGCCACTTCTACTTTGGCGGACACCAGGGGTACTGTGGTTGATCCAGTGTCTATTATGCTTGCACCCAATCGGCTAAAGGCGGGCCGATTACACTTGGTTCACAGACTACACACACATCCAAAGCCACTACAGTCACACTCACAAGCAGTTCTCACCCTACATATAGTCTCTACCAAACAGCCTAAGCCACTGGGTACAGATGCATTGGCTGTATCGTCCCGTTTGAGTGTCCACTGCAGGACCGGCCTATCCCTACCGTAGTGGGGACGATACAGCCAATGTATATCTACCCAGTGGCTTAGGCTGTCTAGTAGAGATTGTATGTAGGGTGAGAAGTGCTTGTAAGTGTAACTGTAGTGTTGGAGTGGTTTTGGATGTGTGTGTAGTCTGTGAACCAAGTGTAATCGGCCCGCGCAAGCCGACTGGGTGCAAGCATACTTTATAGTATGCGACACTGGTTCAACCACAGCATCCCTTGTGTCCGCCAATACAGTAAGTGGCCTGAAGAACGCTCCCAAAGTTAATTACTCTGGCGAGGCGCGAACCCTCGTTGTTCAGTGTACGAACACGCACACTTTATCTATCTATCTATCTATCTATTGCCAGACGCCTCAATCCCGTTTGGGGTGGCCACAAACAAATCGCCTCCAAGTCGCCCTGTCCCCCGCCATTTCACTGCCCTGCTCCCAACTCATCCCCCCCTCTCTCATATACCTCTCCACCCCATCCCTCCATCTCATCCTCGGCCTCCCCCTCCCTCTTCCCCCCTCCACCTCACTCACATACACTCTCTTCGTCAGTCTCTCACCCTCCATCCTCTCCACATGGCCAAACCACCTCAGTGTGTTCCTCATAACGCTTCCTATCACATCCACATCCACACCACAACGCTCCTTTATATCCTCATTCGTCAGCCTGTCTCTCCACGTGACTCCACAGGCTCCTCTTAAATAACTCATTTCCACTGCTCTCACTCTTGACTTGTGTCCTTCCAACAATGTCCAAGCTTCACTTCCGTACGTTAGAGTTGGTATCACAATACCGTCATGTAGTAACTTTTTCACTTCCATGCTCACTTCCCTGTTTCTTATCACTGCTTTCAAGGAACCAGCAACCTTTCTTCCCTGCTGTACCCTTTCAAGCACTTCACCCTCCAAACCTCCATCCTTACTCATCACACTACTCAAATACTTAAACGTACTCACATTTTCCAATTCCTCACCATCTAACCTCGCTGTACGTTCACTAACTTCACCTCTCTCAAAGACCATCACTTTACTCTTCCCTACATTCACCTTTAGGTTCCATTTCTTACACACTCTCTCAAACACACTTTATCACTGTATATAAAAGACAGCTTTCAGAGTCGTTGCATTTCTTTGAACTCTCAGGTCCGATGACTTACTGTTAACTAAATAACCTTGTCTGTATTTAACTGGAATAGAATGTTAAATCTGTCCCGACCATGGAAGGGTAAATGCTGACAATATTAATACTCTGGCCCCAAAGACTAGCTGTCAGCTGGAATGGAACGCTGTAGTAGTCCCGACCATGAGAGGGTTGAGATTTCACCCAACAAATCATTTCATTTCTCGGTTTCCGCTCCCACTGTCATGTTTGGTGGAAAGCCAGTGAATCATCAACACAAACAGGAAGTGATGCCAAGGCACAGCAAACCCCTTCCCGGCAGTCATTTTAGTGCTGACACAAACAACGGGATATCTAGTCAAAGATGTCACATATCAAATTTGGAGTAAAATGGGTAAAAACTGACGATTTCATGTCTATTTGAAATTTTATGACCGACCCACTTGACACTGACCCCACTACCGCTAACTGAGGGGTGACCCCCACCCCCCTGATATAATGAGGCATATTATAGGATGCAGAACTGAAAGATGCACCTTTAGGTTTTGGTTTCACGATGATATGACGAATTTGAAAGGAGTTATAGCTAAAAAAAAAAAAAAAAAAAAAATACATTATTTGGGTCTACAGCCCGGGCCAGTTTCCCTCAAAATGTAATAAGTTGATCAGAAGGTCGTAGCCCATCATCCCTGTAATTTTAGTCAAAATCGCACCAGTAGTTTTCGCGTAAAGTTGTTAACAGACAGACAGACAGACAACAGGCAGACAAACAATTAAACAGAAAAACTCAGTGAAAATTCCCGTCTCCGAGCCCCTCCTGGGCGGGGACGGTAATAATATTACACAGATTACCATGGAATGCGTCATGAGCTCCACATATCCCCAGTGGAGCTCACCATGTTTGAGATTTCTTTTTTTTAATTGTTGAGATGCAAACACCCATCTACTGTACATACATTTAGGGGCTCGTATTCTCCACGGTTTAGGAAGCTCCCAAATGTCTCTTCCTTGCCGATTTATGTTTGGATGCGGCTGGCAAATATCGTTGAGTACATCACTAATTCAGGGTATGGTGATACTGGAATGATTTAAGCAACACACAGGAGGACAGCAAGGTGTTGTAATAAGTCGCTTAAGAAGAGGTGTTAGAGGGCTTCCGACGAGTATTCGGGCCAGGGATACTTACCATTGATGTAAACCAACTGTGAAGACATATCGACGTCTACGGAGGTCTATATCTATCTATCTGTGTGTGTGTGTGTGTGTGTGTGTGTGTGTGTGTGTGTGTGTCTATATATATATATATATATATATATATATATATATATATATATAGATATATAGTTATATGTATTTGTTTGTATATATATATATATATATATATATATATATATATATATATATATATATATATATATATATATATAACATCAAAACGGAGCACACCACTCGCCAGCTTCGTTTCAAAACAGCACTGCCGACCTTAAGGATGTGGTCCAACTCACGGTTCTGGGAATCCGGAGTCAAGTTTTCGTCAGCTAAGAGAGCTTTCCAAATTCCCTTCATTTCCCATTTATGTGGTATATTACACCTTTGCTGTCTGTTGACTATATCTTTACAGTATATGGCCAAAGACTGCAAAATTAATATAAAAGAATATTTGGGCATATAAAAACTCTCCCACCAGTTCAAACCTCTAAATGTAAGACAAATGATAGCAAAGCAAGTAACCTGACACTCGCTTTATTTGGTATATGTGTGAGGGATGCGGCCATGCGAGGAGGAGGACTGGGGAAGGTGACGAACCCTTTTCCTTCTCTTCCCGTCCCCATCCTTCGCAATATATATAGGAGGGTACCAAAGAGGAGTGTGTCTGGTCTGCCTTGCTGTCACCTATCTTACATTCACTGGTTCGAAGTAGTGGGCGAAACGCGGAACTTCCTCCAGTGTGCAGCTGCCGACGTAAACACCAATCCACTGCATAACGATAAACAACGAGAGAGTGAACAGCGACTTACGAACAAAGTGATGTTGCGATCTACGGAATCCAAGAAACATATGAGAATTTTGTATAGGAGTTTCATAATTATTAGACTACAAACTGAAGCAATATTCACGTCCGCAACAGTACCACCTGCTAAAATAGACACATAAGGAAGAGGTGACAGGGTGCATCCTAACCTACCGAGAATGTGGATAATATTTTTATTGGCTTTAGTCACGGGTTAAAAATTTCACAGCCTGTTGTAAGATTTGGGTTTTGCCAGTGATATATGGTGAACTGAAAGAACTGCTGTATTTATTTTTCATTGATGGAAATAAAGGAAACAAAGTCTGATCAATAAATGTCTAAATGCAAGCGTCGATTACCCTTGTTTTTCCCGTCTGTTCACGAGAGCTGGTTAGGATTCGCATTCTTGTCGGGAAAGGAAGTACCCTAACACTTTTTCCTAAGCGATTTATTTTGCTGAGTACACCTTACTGTCCTCCCCTGTGCTACATAAATCCTTCTAATATTCCCATGCTTTGCAAAAATAGCTTACAAAAGTATATTAACCATATATATCTAAAACTACATTTCTAAGGGAGAGGTGCTAAAAAGCCTCCTTAAGCGACGAGAATACAGGCCTTAATCTGGAATTATAATTCTCTCTCTCTGTCCTGACATCGACATCATGGTAGACAAAATAAGGTATAAAGTGTGAGGAGGTAAACCCATAATGGTATTAGTCATTAGGGGAGGCGGTGGCTCCATCGGTAGAGAGGTGGCCTGCAGTCCTAACGGACCCCCGTTCAGCTCCCCGCTGGGGCAGGGAACAGTTTATTGATCTGCATTTTATGAAAAGTATAAGACCAGCCGACAAGTAAAAATACCCCCGCTAATACCAATACACCAGTCTTGTATAAGACAGCCCCAGCATGTATTCAATATGGACGGTACGTGATAGCGCCGAAGTGGTGATATGTTGAGGTGTGTGGTAGGCCTTGGGAGCAGGCTGTGAAGCTTATGCCCAAAGTCGGACACATTAAAAAAAAAAATACTCGTAATTAGCCCTTGTTAACATTCATTTACGTGCTGCTAAATCCATTCATTATTACACCGGTCCGTATTCTCGTCGGGCAAGGAGACTCCGTAGCGTCTCTTCCTTGACGATTTATTTTCTAGACTACCCACAAATATCCTCTTTTTAGCTTACATCTTTTTCCTGTCGACCTACATTGCATGAATAACAAAGAAGAATATAGTAACGGAGAAGAATAAAGAATAAACCGGTAAGGAAAAGGTGTTAGTAAGCTTCCAAACAGCACGAAAATACCGCCTCCCCCCCCCCCCCCGGCCCTCGTCTTGACGCATCTGTTTACAAAATATCAAGTGATACAAATGGTTTGGACACCGTACCGTACATCATAACACAGTTTAATAAATGGTTTTATTTGCATGTGACACGTAAATTGCCTGTCTCTCCATTTCCTCCAAATATTTTACAATCTTAGGTTAAAAAGGGATATCGTAATTTCCAGATGAACATTCCTTCTAAGTGACTTTGCAGTTAGTTAAATAATGGAATAATGTATTACACGGCAAGCCTTATTGCATTTACATTCTTTCATATTGTTTTGTTCTTTAATACTGTTAAGTTAAACTTACTCCTTACTTAACGTTTAAAATCATCACCATCACCACTATCATCAGCAGCAGCATCATCATCATTAAAATTTCCCACATCCCTGTGGGAAGTATTTTGTTTTTGTCAATATTATCATTATTCTAGGGAAGGTCTAAATCGCTGCCATTCGTATACCGTTTGAGCTACAGCCTTCATTCTTTGCCATATTATAGTACTGGTTGGCCGCTTCATGTGACCAAATATCCTCCTGATCCGACTACCGGAACCCGGACAGGATCAGGAAAAAAAAAAAAGTGAACCTAAAGCTCAAGAACCACTCAAGTTAGAGGACTGAAATTTTCACGCTATATGGTGGGACACGGCCAGAATGCAGTGCTTAATATAGTCCAGAGCGGATCATCATTCTCTAAGATAGCTTATGGACCAAAATTGTGGACTATTCCTTCAGACAGAGAAGTCACCTGATTTTACATGAAAGAATAAAGACAGACCCACCAAACTTGGTGAACTTAAAGATCCTGATGACCTAAGGTGACATTCAGATTAGTGATCTTGACCTCAAGGTCCCTTTGCAGCTCGACTTCTAGTACGGTAGGCTGTGGCTGTGGGATTTTTATTTTTTATCAAAATTATCCTTTGACAATTTTGAGGCGTTTTTCTTCTTCTTCTTCTTATTATTATTATTATTATTAATCTTCATCATTACAGGCCTAAAAATCTTCACTTATGAAAATCAGTCATTCTTCTTGTCCATCACCTAACGTTCCATTCAATTTTTCCCTTTGTAGGTACGCTTTCAGGTGCATTCCCCTCGTCTCCCTTCCCTGGACTGCCTGTGTGCCAGAAATGACGAAATGATTGGTGTTAGCCATTCATTAACACAGAGATTGTTGCTGTGAGTGCTCCAGTCAACAAGCAATGCCAAAACTGCATTTCGAGTATCAGAGGAAAAAAAAAAAAATCGGCACTCCCAGCCCACTTCTTGGCCTGCGTTCTCGTCGGTTATGGAAGCTCCCCAACAACTGTTCCTTAGCGATTTATTGTGTTTATTATACTTTACCATCCTGTGTTGGTTTAATCATTTCGATATCGTCACACTCTGCGTAAGTGAGGTAAAAAATTATTTCAACTAGCAGGATCCAAAATATCTTGCTAAGGAAGAGGTGTCAGGGGGGCCTCCTTAACCGACGAGAAGACGAAATCATGTTAGCTTCACTACGACGAACTAACATTTTAGTTTGTTTTTCTGACCTCCAGGCGGTTGTGTTCGATTTCACCACTAACAGAACAGAATGCTATCGTTATTCCGACCATGAGAGGGTTGAGGCAGACAGTCAGTTGTTGCTGTGTCCTAACCTTCCTCCAGGATACGAATACGACCGACAACAGTCAATGTTACATCCAGGTCCTTATTATTACAGCTTCTTTTAACTACCTCATCCTCATACCCTCTCCTACCTTATACACCTCCTCCTCATACTTGGTCTATCTCTGCTTCTCCTTTACGCCATATACTTTCCTGCTCTTCTCTGCATTATATTCTTGTTCTGCCTCTCATTCTCCCAATCTCTTAATATTCTCCTCCTCCTTATTCTTTGTCTATCTCTCCTCCTTCTAGCCTCTCCACACTTGAACACCGTCCTACCTCTGTCCCCCCACCTCACTCACGGTTCACCACTCCTTCTCCTCCCTGCGTTTCTAATTAGCTCAATCTGGCCTCAGGAGCTGGGGTCAGTGATGAGAGCACCTGTTGACATCATGGCCAGGTGTAAACAGGCTATGTGTGTGTGTGTGTGTGTGTGTGTGTGTGTGTGTGTGTGTGTGTGTGTGTGTGTGTGTGTGAAACCTGAGTCGTGGCAAATATAATGTGGGTTTTGGTGGCAAATTATTTCTTATTTCATATACAAGTATATACAGATGCTCACACTCTGTCAGTTCATAACGATTATATGGAGATTCTGACAACACTGACATAACAATCAAAACACCTCAATTTTTGCATTCAGAACTCTCATTGCAGCCATGTGTTCCTCACTGTATAAGATCAGCATGTGGAGGAGTTAATTAGGGCTACCACTCTCTCTCCAGGGAATAGGTCTTGTCATGCATGAAACTTCATATTAGGCTGTGGATTGTAGCAGTTACAGTACAGGAAGCAACACTCAGATATTGCAATACCCGCGTCCAACAACTGATTCAAGGGCTGAACATTTGTCATTGTCCTGTGACCTTGACTCAGATCGAATTACTTCATCCATGCCTGACCCTCAACCATCTCATCAAGTTTGGTTCAGATCGAATCAAGACTGTGTTGACTTTGTCCTGTTGCCCTTATTTTGCCCTGTGACCCTGACTTTGGCCTGTTGTTCTCAAAATAAAATCTGTTCGTTCTTGACCGCATCTCAGTCCTTTCACTTAGTCTGGACCAAATCGAATAAAGCTATTTAATATGACCTTATCGTGTGACTTTAACTTTTGACCTACTGTTCTCAAAAACAATGTCAACCCATGGGCTGACCCTCACTTATTCCATCAAGTTTGGTCTAAATGAGATTGAAAAAGTGTGATTTATTTTTAACACACACACACACACACACACACACACACACACACACACACACACACACACACACACACACACACACGACAATGCCACTAAGGGACCCCTGTGGCTTCGAAATATACTTTTGGACACGTTCATACGCAGAAAATCAATCAAAAATAAAGACATAAATATTTAAACCTCAATTAACTAATATATAAAGGCACAAATATTACAGAAGTGATGGGACAGAACAAAGACGATGGGATGTTAAAGGTGACAACACTAACACACTAAACCTTCAATGGACACAATTTCCTGGCGTCAGCTGGAACAAAACACTAGGGCAAACAGGACAGTAAAAGCTACCTCTCTCATGGTCGGTACAACTTTAGTAATGTATTCCTGCTGACACTTGAAGGCCTTTCTGCTATGTGTGAGAAGCCCCAGTACTAACCTGGTCTTGGTCTTTAAAAATAATCTAGGTTTGTACTCCTGTTGACTCTAAAGATTTTATTCTGCTGAGGGTGAGTTCTAGGGGGATGAGAGTTTTAATATACTTTTAAATTTTTTTGTGGAAACGTGACCATACACAGGTGTTAGCAGCAGGCGTGGTGTGGTGTGGTACGGCGTGAGGTGACGAGGCGTGGTGTGGCATGGCACTGTGTGGCGTGGGGTGACGAGGCGTGGTGTGGTGTGGCGTGGCGTCGCTACTGATCGCACGTGTCGCGTCTCATCAGCATATTAATTATGTACCAGGTAGGAGCAGATTCTCGCCCTACCTGCGCTACTGCTGTTGTCACGCTCAGTACTGCGTTGTGTTATATGTTCCTTCATGTTAAACGTGATCTTCACATTAGGTCCTACAGAGGGCACCGACACGTGGTGGAACAGATATAACCAGGCGGCTCCGTTTCCCGGTCAAGTAAACGTCCCTCAGTGGTGCTGACGAGGAACCTACACGTAATGGCACTGTGCACCCTGGGTAGAGCAACTGCGGCATCCACGTGGGAGCCAAATCTCCTCATATTACTCCGCACCTCGCCGTGGTAATGAACATGGTCCGACCCTGGTGAGGTGTTGTCTACCAATAGGGGACGCCGGATCCCTGCACGGTGTATATACTTCACTGTACCTGTGTTCGACCGGCCTGCTTGGCCAGAGACAGACTGGGATTAAGCAGAAACAACAAAAACATCGTCACCAAAAAAACAACAAAAATGACAAAAGCCAATGTCTCTCAACTTCCCATGCCCTGAAAGGAGGACGGAAAGTATGACAGCACGCAAGTTCAGCCTGCACTCATTGAGTTTACGTCCAGATAAGCATGCAACATCAACAAAATAACGCTTTGCAGGCAGGATGACCCGTAAATATTTCACTCCGATTACACCCAGACAATCTAACGCAAATCAGGAAATCCCTTACTGAAGTAGTGATATATATATTCTCCATTCCCGCCCAACCGTGTCGGTGTTATTACCATACGCTTTGTCCATGCTCAACATTATGTATTATATTGCTTACTTGATTATCTTCTTCCGACTACCACAAGACGATTTTATCCATCAGTTTTATTCACCTCTAGTAGCGAACTCGTTAATGAAAAATATATCTACTCTCTCTCCAGTCGAAGTGTCTCCTACCGTGAACAAAATCTGAAGAAAGCAAAATTAATGTAAAGTGAAAAATGCGCCATAGGATGAAGCAGAAGATGCGACACTGCAATGTGTGATGCACGTGTGGCACTGTGTAACGGTAGCAGTGTGAAGTGTGGTATTGCGTGGTGTGATAGTGTGAGGTGTGGTAGTGTGCGGTGAGGTAGGGTCTGACGTGGCGATATGATGTACGATAATGTATGATGTGGTAACTGTGTGGTGCGGTGTGGTGTGGTAATGTTTGGTGTAGTAGTGTTTGGTGTGGTAATGTTTAGTGTAGTAGTGTTTGGTGTGGTAATGTTTAGTGTAGATGTTCCTGGCATGGCAGTGTATGGCTAGTGTATGACATGGCTGTGTGTGCTGTGGTGGTGTGGTGAGATGGTGTGCGGTGTGACAATGTAAGGTGTGATGGGGGAGTGTATACGACCTGGTAGTGTGTGGTATAACAGTGTGAAAGTGGCAGTGTGTGATATAACAGTATTAGGTGCGGCAGTGTGAAGGTATGGCAATGGGTGGTGCTGTAGTGTGTGGCGCGGTAGTGTGTGATTAGAGTGTCAGTGTATGGAATCATAGTGTGTGGTGTGACAGTCTGTGGAAATACAGTGTGAAGTATGGCAGCTTCAGTTACATGAATAGTATGTCAGTGTGTGATATGAATATGGCAGTGTTTGGTGCTATGCTGTGTGGAATGGTCATGTGGAATGTGACAGTGTGGCGTGCAGCAGTTGTGATGTGGCAGTGTGAAGTATAGCAATGTGAAGGATAACAATGAGAAGTTTGGCAGTGTGAAGGAAAACAATGAGAAGTTTGGCAGTGTGAAGGAAAACAATGAGAAGTTTGGCAGTGTGAAGGATAACAATGAGAAGTTTGGCAGTGTGAAGGAAAACAATGAGAAGTTTGGCAGTGTGAAGGAAAACAATGGGAAGTTTGGCAGTGTGAAGGAAAACAATGGGAAGTTTGGCAGTGTGAAGGAAAACAATGGGAAGTTTGGCAGTGTGAAGGAAAACAATGGGAAGTTTGGCAATGTGAAGGAAAACAATGGGAAGTTTGGCAGTGTGAAGGAAGACAATGAGAAGTTTGGCAGTGTGAAGGAAAACAATGGGAAGTTTGGCAGTGTGAAGGAAAACAATGGGAAGTTTGGCAGTGTGAAGGAAAACAATGAGAAGTTTGGCAGTGTGAAGGAAAACAATGGGAAGTTTGGCAGTGTGATGTATGTCTGAACTTTAAGCAATGAATGGTGTGGTAGTGTGTGAAATGGCGATGTGAAGTGTGACAGTGTGAGGTTAGGAAGTATGAGGCATGAATGTAAGGTGAATGAAAGAAAACAGCACTGTCTTTTATAGCACATAAAATATTTAACACCAAACACCTTTACTCCCCTTACTAACCAGCCAGTGACTCTCTCTCTCTCTTTCTCTCTCTCTCTCTCTCTCTCTCTCTCTCTCTCTCTCTCTCTCTCGACGGGTGAGGGGGGAGACTGAGTAAGATCCAACTAATTATATCCAACTGAGGACCTAGGAAGCCAGATCGTCCCGGCCAAAAAGTGGAATCAACAGAGAAGTTTTTAACGACGCGAACATCGGCTGGTCGCACTCCCCCCACCTAAACTTTCCTAACAAGGTGAAACTGTGAAGACCAGCCAATGTAGCTGCCAGTATCGTAAATATGTTTTTTTTTTTTTTTTTTTTTTCTACGATGCTGTTGATAGTGGAGAGGTGTTTGATAATACTGCCTGATTTTCTGCTTAGATTTACTATCACTTCCTTCTTTAGACACCGACTATGCCGTGTATACAAATATGCTGTATATATACTCGTATCTTGTATATAGATAGATAGATAGATGAATAGATAGACATATAGATAGATATATAGATAAAGAGTGAGTGAATTAGTGAAATACGCTACAACAATACAACACACAAGGATGTAATCTCCATGTGCCAGTCTCAACACAACCAACACAGTACCCTCACCCCCACTCCTCCCACACATCCACGCTACCAGTCTCCTACACTCCTACACCTTTCCCAACACCCCAGCTTTTCGAGTCGCATTCTGGGGAGTACTGGACCCAAGCAAATAATGACTGTCTGCCTTAATGTCTCTCGTGTCGTCGATAGGCTCCCAAGGTTTCTCTATGGTGAATGAAATAAATTGACTAAAAAATTGCCGCCTCAACAGCAACAATTCTCCTGGCTAAAGAAAGCCATCTAACTTTGGTCGAAAAGAAATGTAAACTTCCTAATTCCTGATCAAGAAAATTTTTATATTTTTTTCATTTTCATCACTGTTTTATTAAATGTAACATGTGCTTTTGGAATCAGTACATTCGTGTGGTGTTGGCCCAGTGAGGTACAACGTTAGTAATTTGCAGCCTGTGGGTTTTCCTCTTAAATTCGATGATAGGTTTGCATTTATAAATTCTTCCTATTCTACATCCAGATCACTGCTTGAAATCTCCAAGCTTTTTAACCTTTTTTAATACTACGCGCCATTATTTTCCTTTCCTACCGACATACGATTTCATCCAACCTACAAGACTCTTCCAACATAGCCCCTTCAAGATGAGGACGTCTTTATACACTATAATATATTATTATGCCTGATTAAACACTAGAACTGGAGGAGTTACACTGAACTTCAATAACTCTCCTCAGCTGAATGAAATCCTTTATGGTAGGAAGAATAACATCACCATCTAATCCTGTGTTGCCCCATGAGAAGCGTAGGAGCCCTGGGCTAGGCAAGTTGGTCCTGACATATAAGACATGTGACCAGCCTCACACATCCCTGAGTGGCATTACTTGAGCAATAAACCCGAACCACCCCTTGGATATAAACCTACTCTGGCTCAATCCAGGTGGAGCGCCTTAATTACCCACTAAACAAATAAAAAAATAAAGACGTTCTACTGTAGAAGGTTTAAAAAGGAGTAAATGACTTAAACTGCGAGAAGCCGTAAAATGGTGCCGCAAAACTTTAACCCCTTCAGTCTCACGGCGTATATTTCAATCTTGCTACTGGTAGACGATTTTTACCCAAACAAGGAATGATAGACGGTGTAGGGGTTAATGCGGGCTCTCTCTAACCTCTCCAAAGGTTTCCCCTGAGCTGAGTAAAATCGTCTGGTGGTAGCAAGAATAAATTATACAAGGGGTTTTTAGGCCTGCAGAACTAAACTACCGGGACTGGAACACGGCTGAAGTAAGTGTTGACAAACCTAATCTCGTGCACTTTGTTTTCTCGTGGGAAATTCAACCGTGCTTTCCATGAGGCTTGTTTTTTATATTCTCGTACCGACTTCCGAGGTACATGTCACAGCCTGGGAAATTAACCGCTTGAAGCTAGTGAGGAAATATTTAGTTTATTCTTCCTTATTTTAAATAATTAAATTCAACTAAGAATAGGGCAATTCAGGCACAGTTACGTCAGTTTAGGCCTCATCAAGGTCATTATGTTAAAATTTATTACATTAAGGTCAGTCCTGAATCATTCACATTCAGTTAGGTCCTTTCATGCCATTTTGTGTTTATTCGCTTCCCCCATCTCCGTCCGACTTGCATAATCTGAATCCCTCTACACCATCGCCACCAGGGAACTTACAGACACCCAGAGCGTGTAGCGACAGTGAAGTCAAGATTATGTCATAATTCTCTTCTCTGGTTTTACACTCACAAAACTGTTAAGAATAACAGTTGCAATTGATGCTTTAACTGGCTGACATGATTTGCATACAAGAATTAAGTCATACATATATGTGCAATTGTCGTGACGTTGTCATAAAAGACTTTGTGGTTCCTTTGTGGTTGAGTTATATATATATTAGACTTGTGGACGAGCGGTTTTTATATCTTGGAGAGGTAAAGAATAGTATGGGACTATTTTTATTTGTCTTGGAAATATTAACAAGTCTCTCACACAGAGCGGAGTATAGAGTCCAGTCCCGCTAGCTATCTCTCTGTCTCGCTCTCTCTGTCTCTCTCTCTATCTGCCAAGCCCTTCTCCCTCGACCTGCCTCTTGTATGGCTTGTCTCCTTCTGAGCTCTCTTTCCTAAATTCTGGTGAAACAGGAGACGTATCACGTGTGTTCCTCGTGGATGGAAAGTTTAAGAAGCCTGTGTGTGAGTATGTGTGTATGTGTGTGTATGGTCACCAGGGCTTTGTTCCCGGGTGGTTTGCTGACAACTAACTGCATCATCTCCTTACTGGCCGCTGTCGTCAGCTTTCCTCAGTGTAATTTGCAAGCTCATTTCCTTTTCCCAGGCTCGCATAGGGCTGTCTATCTATCTATTTATCTATCTATCTATTATGATTTGTAACTACAATACATTGCTCGGTCACGCGAAAATGGCGTACCATCGACAGTTAATAGTCCTAACTTATTAATACACATTATATATACATTATAATGAACTTATAAGCTAATTAAGTGAAATACATAATATTGTAAAAGTAACATAATTGTATGAATAGTGTATACATATAATATTCATAGTAAATAGTGATTATTCAGTAATATTACATTTTAAACAAGTTGTATACATATTTGAATAAATGCATTAAAGTAAATTATTTAACTGTAATACAGTATGTACTTGGGTTTTTATAGTGAAATGCATACATGCAAGAATAAAAAATAGTTTAAAATTAAGATTATGGTAAGAGTTATTAATATTTCATTTAAAGATAATGGTACTGGTCTGCCATATATGGGTCATTCTTCTTTGTATTTTTTTTTTTTTATATATATAATTAATACTATATACAAAATATATACACTTCATTCAGGGTGGTTAACTGTGATGTTAACTCTCCCCCCACTAAATAATGACTCCAAATTAGCAATTCTTGCATGCATTCTGTGCATTGCGAACAGCAGTACTGCAACTACAATGCAGACGATTATAAAGACAGTAGGTGCTGGGCTATACACATAATATGGGTTGAACATACTCAAACTCAAATCTTCCCAGGGCTTCATTGTTTCATTGATCAGCTGCATAGTTTCAAACTTAGGTGAAGTCAGCTTAATACTTGTGCTCATGTTTAAGTTCATATCAGGCAGTGGGTGGAAATGTTTGTGTGTATGACTGAGAATGGCGTAGTGATTGATGGTGGATAAAGTAGACATGGCTGGTGTAAATACCGCACAGTAGTCTGGTGCTATGTATAATCCTGATGCTGATGTATGAGATGGTGGTATATCTGGACAGACTATGTAAACTGATGTGTTATGAGGGAAATAAAAAAACTGTGAGTGTCCAATGCGTTGATGGTGTACAAGTTTATCTGGAGCAAGAGTGAAGTTGCAATGATGATGAATATTGTCATTTCTGATGATAGCCATTTCACAAGGGACTGTATCAGTAGGCTGAAACGTGAAAATGTACGCAGGACAAAGATGAACAGCATGTAAGGATGTGCGGCACTTTCGTTCAATCGTTGACTCACTTGCGAAAGTGACAGTGTCCCATCTCTTGGAGACCATGATGAGTTCGGTGTCTGTGTTGATGTTGATGATGACCAAAGTGTTGTTATTTTTATAGGGGAAGGGGTGTATTTGGTATACTGTGAACAGGTCTTCAGTGATGAATGGTACATGAACTACCACTGATGTTGGTGTTAGTGTTGCTTCTAAATACGGGTAATATTGCATAAATTCCCTACTGCGGAACAATGGCTTCAATTTATGTTTATGTATGCCTTGACTAACTATCTGACGTAGCTCATGAACTGGGAGTAAGTCAATTGTGATCTTGCCATCACCAGCAGTCGAAATTCCTTGCATAAGTGCCCTGAAACCATCTCTAGTGTTCTCTAATTGTAGTAGAATCGTGTCAATATGTTCTGTGATGATGGAGAAGTGCTGGAAAAGGGTAACGTTTCCCTCTAATTCATTTATTTTATCTACACTCTCGAGAGCTACGTTTTCTGCTTGTTTCAGATTTTTCACAATTGTCTTCATTGCTGAGTTCTGTCCTGTGATGAATTTATCTTGGTATGTTAGTACCTGAGCTATCTTATTAAATTTGTTGTTTATTTCTTTAAGATCATCCTCTGTAACCAATCCAAAGATGTTCCCAAGAACTGCGCCGCCCAGGTCGAACAGACCGCGCTTTTTGCGAGTACGGGTGATGATGTTCCTGTCGCTCAGTACCTCCGTTCCATAAGATGGGAGATCTTGGATCATGACGAGCATAGTTGACTTCGCCTGTTCTAGTTTCCATTTCGCTAACTTTACCATTTCATTCACTTCCTTGGTGTTATGTGCTTGTGAAACATAATTTCCTATCATGAAGTCCAGAGTTCGCATCGGCGTCGCAAGTCTGTCTAGATAAGTAGGTAAGTCATACAAGTAATCTAGACTTATTTCAGTACTCATGACGTCCTTAACGATTGTAGTCGTGGCCGTTGGAGCTATGAGGCATCCTTGTCGTACTATATGTTTGGGGTCTAAGTGCGCATATCCTCTTGCTATGTAGAGGAGAATCCATAGCATAAGTCCCTTCATCGTAACCTACCGAAAAAAAAAAAATCTATTAATTTCCTATAATGCTGTGGTCGATGATAGTGATGATGTGCGTTACTGTTGATTGTTATTTCATTTATAGAAGGAGTTTAAATCGACATTTAATTCTCGTTAATGATGTACTATAGATTTGATTGGAACAGTTGCACCTATGTTCGATTGTTTGGTATATGACCTTAATTTCTTTTTGTAATCATTGTTGTGTTCTTGCTTGGTTTCTTGAGGTACGTTCACCTGTTCGCTTGTATCCGAGGCTGAATAATTATGTGATAATTCCCTTGAAACTCGTTTTAAATGGTCAATATGAACTTGTTTCTCCTCGCCACTTGAAAGTGACTTAATTAAAACTTTGTTTGCTTTTATGTTAATTACTCTGTATGGGCCCTCAAATTTTGGGGATAATTTATTGTCTCTCGTATGAATGACTCCGTAAACAATGTCTCCTAAGCTGATAGGTGAATCTTTTGCCTTCTTGTTAAATGCCTCCGTCATTTCTTCCTTGGACATCGTTAATTGTTTTTTGACTCTTTTGTGAATGTCCTGGAATTCACGTAAACGGAGTTTAGAGTAATCATCGTAATTGTATATAGGCATGCTGTCACCTTCTAGGAGCTCATATGGTAATTTTTTATCTGTGCCATATATAATGAAATGTGGTGTGTCACCGATGGATTTATTTATAGACCCATTAATTGAGGCCTCTACTCTGGGAATCCAATCATCCCAGCTTGCATAATTTTCACTGAGAATGTGTCGTAGCACATCTAATACCTTTTTATTTTGTCTCTCTACCAACCCATTCGATGCTGGGTGATAGGCCAAAACGTTAACCTTTTTGATGTTGTATTGTTTACATATTTCTTGTAAGATCTCAGAATTAAATTCTCCTCCATTATCACTTATTAATACCTTTGGGGTAGTAAAGCGACATATTACATTATCTGTTATTGCCTTTGCTACTGTCTCTGCTGTCTTATCTTTAATTGGAGCTAAAATGACATAACGGGAAAAATGATCCGTTGCAACGAATAAGTATAGGTTATTATTGTATGATAATGGCATCTTGAGTAAATCAACAGCGACAACGTCCCATTGTTGATGTGGTACAGGGTAATTACCCATCGGTGCAGGTGTGATTGGGTATCCTTTGTGTTTCGCACATGATTCGCATCTGTCTATATGATTGTTTATATCTTTTCGTAATGAAGGCCAGTAATATAATAGCTGGGCTTGGTTGAATGTCTTATCCTTCCCAGGATGTCCTGCATGTGGGCTGTCGTGTATCAATCGTAATACTTGGGGTATCATGTCATTAGGTACTACCAACTGGGTAGTATTTCTTTGGCGTTTTGGTTGTTTAGAGTTAATTTTGTATAATGTATTATTGACCATTGTGAATTGTTCAAGTGGGACATGCAGTTTGGGTAATTGTATGTCATCTCCACTTTCTAACTTGTATATTACTTTAGACCATATTGGGTCAAGTCTTTGTGCCTTTGCGATATCCTCGTGGTTTGGGATATTTCCTTTGAGATCTAACGCCGCGACCTGAATTGTGTTCGGGTTCCTAGATAATGAGTCAGCTACTATGTTCATTTTACCTTGTATATAATGAATTTGTACATTGTAGTTTTCAACTGTACATTTCCATCTTGCTCTTCTCCCATAGAGGAGTTTTTCTTTAAACATACCCACCAGTGGTTTATGGTCGGTGAATAAGTGGATTTCGTAACCATATACCAAATCTCGAAACTTTTGTAATGCAAAAACCACTGCAAGTGCCTCAGTCTGTAGTGCAATAATTTTTCTCCGCACCTCTTGTTTGTCTGCTGGCAAATGCAATTGGTTGATTCTTTCCTCTTTTATCTTCCTGCATCAGTACAGCCCCTAATCCTTTAACTGATGCGTCTGTACAAATAAGAAATAATTTTGTGTAATCCGGATATGCTAAACAAGGTGCATTTGTTAGTTTAATTTTTAGATTGTTAAATGCCCTTTTTTGTTCTTCTTCCCATTGGAATACAGCATCTTTTTTGAGTAGTTGGAATAGAGGAAAGGCTATATGAGAGAACTGTGGTACGAATGACCTATAGTACCCAGCCAGACCTAAAAATTGTCTAACTTCGTCAGTCGTAGTGGGTTCAGGAAAATCTCTCACTGCCTGTATTTTGTCATCAGTGGTGTGAATACCATCAGAACTTAATTTGTGGCCTAAGAAATTTATTTCCTTAGAGCAAAATTTGCATTTAGAAAGTTTAATTTTTAATCCAGCATCACTAAGCTTTTGTAAGAGTAAGTCTAATTTCCTGAGATGATCCTTAATATTCTTCGTTGCGATTATAATATCGTCAAGATAAACATATATTCCTTGTCCTAAAATTCCGGACAATACGTAATTCATAAGACGCTGGAATGTGCCTGGGGCTGTCCTCAGTCCCATTGGCATTCTTGTATATTGATAATGGCCTCTGTTTGTTGAAAAGGCAGTGTATTTACGTGACTCCTTAGATACCGGAATCTGATAGTAGCCGTTTAGGAGATCGATGGTCGAGAATATATTATTCTCAGGACCAATATTCTGTAGAACATCGCTTAGCAGTGGCATGGGAAATCTGTCTGGGATTGTGTGATTATTTAGTTTATGGTAATCTACTACCGCACGCATTTCTCCATTTCGTTTGGGCACGAAGAATAGGGGGGCATTCCACGGGGAGAATGAAGGCTCAATAATTCCAAGTTTTAACATTTCATCGACATACTGATTTGCAAGTGTACGTTGGGAGTGTGGTATGCGGTAAGCTGGTACGAAAATTGGTGGTGTTTCTGGGTGCACATTAATCATGTGATTAATCAAGTTAGTACACCCTAATTGTTCTCCGGGCAATGCTACGGTGTCCCTGTGTGTTTCCAGCAGGGTTAACAAATCATTTTCTTCATCAAATTCACCTGAGTGAATTAAATTCTCTTTTATTCTTTCTCTATCCGTAGATTTTATCTCACTTGTTACTCCAGCTATAACTATTTCCTTCACAGGGGCGGGACATTTCTCAATATTAACTATGCAGGTTCCCTTTTTCAACTGAACTTCCCCATTCATGTGATTAATTATGAATATCTGAGTTTGCCCTTCGTCGTTCGTATGACATAATGCGTTTTCTACTGACAAACCCTTTACTTTACATAATTCTTCTAAGACAAGAACAGTACTATTCCGTAATTTGCTCTTTATGGTAACCTTCATGTATGAATTAGGTGGTATAACTAAATCATTAGTGAGATGAGCTGGAAAAATTGATAAATCAGTACTGTTATCTGGGTCACTAATTCTGGAGGATGGGGTTGGTGGTGGGAGTGGATCTATACACTCATCTGTTTGTGTATGTTTGTTTAAGCCTTTAATATTACCAATTCTTTTTGGCTCTCTTCTACCAATCGGTGAGGGCTCTGAAGTTATTTCCTCTATGAATTCATTATCAAAGTCTATTCCATTCATTTGTGGGAGTATAGTTATGTTCTCAGCTCTCATGGATCTTAAGCCCAGTAACATATGAGCTTTAATTGCTAAGTTTTCAACGATATAGAAAGATGCAGAGAATGGTCTTGTAGTTTCTGTGAAACTGAGATTTAATCTTATCATACCCTTCACTGTAATCTCTTGTCCATCTACTGTGTATAAATCTAAATCAGCTTCATCCAGAAAAGTTACTCTCTTTTTATTTTTAAGAATTCTATTTAGTTCTTCATGTGTTATTAAGTTCACTGGAGAGCCTGTATCTAAAAATAAGGAAATGTTTTGATCTTCACATACAGCTGGTATCAAGATACACTCATTTCCCAACATGCCTCCTATGTGAAGTTTAGCCTTGTTCTTCTTTACGTTTGTTCGTTTTTTGTCATGACTTGGTCTTCCCCCGATTTGAACATAGACACAATTTTTTCTACTGTTTTGCAATCACTAGTCCAGTGCCCTTGGTATCTATGATGCCTACAGTAAGGACCAAATCCTTGTGTCTTTTGTTTGTCCTCAGTTGCCTTGATAAAACATTCATCCCTTGTGTGTCCTGGTTTTGCACAATAATGACATAGAATGGACCTATCCCTTGACTGTGACCTATGAGGTGATTTCCCATAAGAAGTGTTGTTTATGGCGCGAGACCTGCTCGGGATGCGCGAAAACTTATGAAACTGCCTGTAGGAAGGCGTCTGGGAACGAGGTCTAGGCGTTTTTGTTTGTTTGGCCTGCCTGATTTCTGGTCGCGATCGATTTTGTTCTCTGTTTGGGGTCGGTGTAGATGTTTTCACAGCTGATACTGTCTCAGGTACCCTGATTCTACCAGAATGTGCATGTGTGTCGACCACACCTGCTTTACTGCACTGCATCTCTACCTCGTTCATTAAGTCTAGCAAGCACATTCCTGGGGTGTACGCGATCGTCTTGGCGATCTTAAGGGTCCTATCAGGTAATTTACACAAGGCAGCTACATAACCAATGATGTCCACGACGAGGTCTGGGGACATCTTTCCATCATCTGTTATCCAATTAGAATTCTCCAATGTAGCTAATAAAGTTCTCTTGATTGTGGAGACATCAACAGTTATTTCACTGAGCACATGGTTTGTAGTGTGCTCCCTTACAAGATCTACAATTTTATGTAATTCTGGAATTATACCTGGCAAGAAGTTCATACCTCCAGAAAATTTCTTCAGAAATTCAGTTTTAAATTCATCATATGTCCTAGCACGATGGAGCTTATCTGAGCGCAATAAAATGCTTGCTGGACATTTGGTAGCAGCGAATCTACGGACATCGTCTCCGAATTAAAAGCAAATTTCTACAAAAGCAGGCGAGACTCTACAAGTCTACAAAACAACTCTATAATCTTCATGTAACTTCAAGCAGCAACAAGAAGAATATAAAACAAAGCAAGTAAAGAAGAGGAAAGACCGAAGTAACAAGCACACAAGCCATCGCTGATGCAGAGGTCAAGACATGCAGCAAAACACCAAGTCCATATTCACAACTCATCTTACTCACCCGTCTTCACTCAAGTTACTCATCGCTACTCATTCACTCACCACAGCTACCAGTGTGGGAAGCCGACGTCACCATGTGCTGAGATGACATCACAACGCGAGTCTGCCATGCCAAGCAACGTGTGACTGACACCAGGCACTTCTCACCCACTACTCATTACTCATTATTCACATAGCTCCTACTCATACTCATTTATTTTCACAGTTAAGTTGGAAATTCGACGTTCTATGCTGAGGTTTGCCTGGGACAGCCGTTAACCACCACAAGCACCAGGCCATGGAATTTCCTGAGTAATATCGTCCATCAACACATCACTAGAATTATCAAGACATCTTCAATCAAACCTGTATTTTTCTTCAGAGATCGACTTTTGTATCGACACACCTCTATGATCTGTATCAAGTGGGTAAAATTATACTTACTCATTTCTTCTCAGTGCTAAAATTAGCTATATTCAACTTATTTACTCATCTATTTTGCTAGGACATAAATAAACAAGAGGCGTATTTCATAACACCATATCTTAATGACAGGAATATTTTCGCCACCACCCACGTTAATACCAGATGACACACAAATTGCCACAACATCAGACTCACAATTAAGAGAGCCTCAAGGCAGCCCACCCCTTGTACAAACCTCACCACACACTAAATATCGAGAAACAAATACGGAAGTTTCAGATGATGAGTGGGAAACCACCTCTGACGTAGGAAGTGCGGACTTTGCCGCTGCCTTGCACACGTATGCCAATACACTTAACAAGGTTCACCGGTCCGGTCGTACATATCCCACCGCTGCCACCAAATGTCATAAAAGACTTTGTGGTTCCTTTGTGGTTGAGTTATATATATATTAGACTTGTGGACGAGCGGTTTTTATAGCTTGGAGAGGTAAAGAATAGTATGGGACTATTTTTATTTGTCTTGGAAATATTAACAAGTCTCTCACACAGAGCGGAGTATAGAGTCCAGTCCCGCTAGCTATCTCTCTGTCTCGCTCTCTCTGTCTCTCTCTCTATCTGCCAAGCCCTTCTCCCTCGACCTGCCTCTTGTATGGCTTGTCTCCTTCTGAGCTCTCTTTCCTAAATTCTGGTGAAACAGGAGACGTATCACGTGTGTTCCTCGTGGATGGAAAGTTTAAGAAGCCTGTGTGTGAGTATGTGTGTATGTGTGTGTATGGTCACCAGGGCTTTGTTCCCGGGTGGTTTGCTGACAACTAACTGCATCATCTCCTTACTGGCCGCTGTCGTCAGCTTTCCTCAGTGTAATTTGCAAGCTCATTTCCTTTTCCCAGGCTCGCATAGGGCTGTCTATCTATCTATTTATCTATCTATCTATTATGATTTGTAACTACAATACAACGTATGCAGGCTTCATTTACTAATAGCTAATGATTAATAACTCACTGCTATTTAATACTGCATCGGTCCTTCAATTTGTTGTACACATACATTAATGCTATGAGTGGCTGCAACTTCCCCAACAATGAGGACTGTAAAGGTTTTTCGAGTATGTTCTCACTCACACAATTTATTTAGCTATCTGAATGTAATTAACATATATATATATATATATATATATATATATATATATATATATATATATATATATATATATATATATATCTGGCTTGGACATGCAAGTACATGAAGAATTATAACCTAAGCTTATATCAGTGCTGGACTGTTGCAATGTTTTGAGAAGCTATTAATTATCTTCAAGATAGGAAGTGGTTCAAACTTATCCTACAACGTACAACTGAGTGAATATGACTGAGTGCGCATTCAGAAACCTGTACAAGCACAGATGAAAATGTAACATACAATTTAAAGGGCTAATAAGGAAGAATTAGAAAGGATTCAGAGTAGACGAGAATAAGATCTTGAGAAGATTAGGGATAGATGGGTGGGCGGGATATGCTGGGAATGGTTGGTGGGCCACGACGAATTTAGGACGCATACCGGTATTGGCTTGAAGTGAAAACATTAAGGATTACTGAATAAATCACATCAGTACTGGGTTGACTGGATGGAAAGGAGTGGGCGAGATGGGCTGGAATTATGATATTATGGTCAATACAAATGGCAGAGTTATGCCCACATCTAGAAAAGCAGTTTACTGGAAGATGTAAAAATTTCGGCTAGACCTGGACTCCCTAGTAAGAGTATATCACAACATAACACCTTTTCCAAACATGGTTATGTTGTAGTTATTCCATTTGTACAATTCATGGCACGTGACTCTAAGAAACATGGTTAATATAGGTCGCATCGGGTCACGTCTATTACGGGGTGTGTAGAAAATCAGCCATGACGGTGTAGTTGACATGTGGCTTCAGGTCTTCAGAACTGGGTGAGTAATAAGGACAGGCTGGGGTGGTGGTGGATGGCATGCGGTGATTGAATGGGAACAGGTGTGTCTAGTGTGGGTGGGTGGAGGAAGAGTTTGGGTGCTGTGGGTGTACAGAGGTGGGCGGGATTAGCTGGCAAGGTAATACAAAATGTGAATATGGAACTGAATTTAGCCAGAAAGAAAGAAGGGATATATAAAAATCTTCTCCAACAGCAACAACAGTACGAACAGCAAGAGAGGAAGCTGCCCTCTCATATATCTTTTGTCTGAAATAGCAGGTAAAAATGCGAGCCAAAAATTAAGCAGATTTGTCCGCATTGCAGGTACCCGCGGTTTATAAAGCGGCTAACTCTGAGTGGTTAGGGCCATAGGGAGCAGGTTATATAGTTGGTGGAGGCTGGGAGTGTTGAGTCAGGAACCTCGGCATTACTTCTGAGTGGCGGTGTGAGCACAGTCTGTTTAAACGGCGGCAAAGTGCCTTGCTGGGTAAGTGGTTCGCCTCCTGGCCGGGGTAATCTGTCGGAGTGAGGATGGATGCGGCGGGGAGAATCGTCCCATGAAATTGCTTTAAGATGTTCCTGAGTAGTGGAAGGAAGTGTGTGTGTGTGTGTGTGTGTGTGTGTGTGTGTGTGTGTGTGTGTGTGTGTGTGTGTGTGTGTGTGTGCGTGTGTGTGTGCGTGTGTGTGTGCGTGTGTGTGTGCGTGTGTGCGTGCGTACGTGCGTGCGTGTGTGCGTGCGTGCGTGCGTGCGTGTGTGCGTGCGTGCGTGCGTGTGTGTGTGTGTTTGTGTGTGTGTGTGTGTGTGTGTGTGTGTGTGTGTGTGTGTGTGTGTGTGTGTGTTTGGAAATTCAAGAAAAAGAGAGAGAGAAAGAGAGAGAGCGCCGGGGTCATTGCCTGATGTGGAGAAAATAACTACCTTGCAGTGAGAGTATAGTGAAAGGAACTAAGAAAGAATAATATGATTAAAAAAAAAAAAAACGCTTTCTTTCCCTGCAAGATCTGGATTACTGCGGGAGGGTTCGAACTGAGGTCGTTTACTAAGTCCCTTTGGTAATTTAGTAGCACCTGTTCCATAGCGATTGTTTCAGCGCATTTCAGTACACCTGTATTTTGTGGTCGGGAGGGGCGCCTTCACGTGGTGGCATCAATAAAAACGGGAGATTCTACTGGCCAGTTATCCAAACGTCTCTCAACTCCCTCTCTATCCCCCAAAAGGATGATGATGAACTGCAAAAGTCAGGCCAGCTTCAGTCTGCAGGCCACTGGGTTCACGCTGACATAACCCTGGGGGCACAGCAACAACAACAACAATAACAACAACATCGCCATATTTTTTCGTGTCGCTGGTATAACCTACGTCGATATTTACTCCTCAAATAACATATAGGAGAATGCTAAATTGTAGTATCCTAAATAAGTCGCTAACGAAGAGGTGTTACGAAGCCCTGCTGTGCCACAAAGAATGCATATTTTTGACACTAGTTATTTCCCTTCCCCTTCCTCATTGCTCATTTTACGATTATACTTGAGCGTATGTACGATAATCTACTCTGAAAAATAAACGTGCAGCCGTTGTTTATGAGCGGTAGAGGTACGGTTCCCTAAGAATGAATGATGTGTAAATGACTACGTGGCCCATCTCACATTGATTCTGTATACTTCCCCACACTACCTCTCAGGTGTGTGAATTACGCTTGGGATGATGAGAGTACACTTTATCGCAAGGAAGTGTAGAGATATTTTGGTCCGAAACTGCGTACTGACCTCACTCTTCTGCTTAACTCTTGTCTGCTGTCGGTATGGAGGGGGGGAGTTGAAAGGGGGAGGGTGATTAGGGTTGCAGGGGGGAGGGTGATGGGGCGTTGAAAGGGGTGAGAGAAGGAAGTAGCTCTTGAAAGGAGAGGGGTGTGTTGAAAGGGGGGAGGGGAGGTGTTGAGAGGGGAGATGGGAAGGTAGAGGGGAGATGCTACGAGGGGAGAGGAGAGGGGAGGGAGGTACTGAAAGGGGCGAGAGGGAAAGGGAGGGATGTGTTTACACTGGGGAGGGGGAAGGTTTATTGTAATGGGGGAGAGGGAGGGAGTGTTGAAATGGCGAGAGGAGAGGAGATGCGAGGTGTATACAGAGGGGGGGGGAGGGGTAGGTGGATTTTGAAAGGGAGGGAGAGGGGCAGGGAGATGATGAAAGGGAGGAGGAGGAGGCAGGTGATTATGGAGAGGGAGGAGAAGGGAGTATTAACAGACTGGGACGGGGGTTTGGAAAGGGGGCAGGGGATGTTGAAAAGGGAGGAAAGGGGTGTTGGAAATGGGGGAAGGGGAAGGGGTGTGTGCACAGGAGTGACATGGTACCACCCATGACCAAACCAGGATGACTAGGCACCCTCTGCCAGGGACGGATATAGCGAAATTATGACCAACTGACGCCCACTACACCTCATAAAACGAACCCAGGACACTCACCAAGGGTCCTGAGCCACGGAGTTACGATCACTTTTTGTCCTATGGGAGACTGATTTTTATTCCAGGAAGGACAAAGGATACTGTAACGTCTTCCCATGCCTCCTGCTCCTACAACATAAACAAATTTTGCCTAAGAGAAATGTTAATCGCAGGTTATACTTGTTTCAGCAGGGAAGACAAGGAGAGGAGAACGCAGAACTTTGGGTGTGTCGTATTCTTCGGTGACTGCAAATATACCGTACATAAAAGATCTTCAAAAAAAAAAAAAAAACGCAATACCATCCACCTACCTATCTACCTATCTATCTACAGCCAGATGCCATAATCCCGCAAGGGGTGGCCGTTTGTTCCCGAGTTAGTTGTTTTTCGAGGAGGGGCACTAACCCTCCGCCAACCGAATGCTGACACGTAGGGGGCACATGTGGAATGGTTATATGGTTACCATCCAGCTTTGTGATGGTTTCCTGGTTTATAGCAAACCATTAGGCCTGTCATTCAATGCAATGCCAACTGAAAAGGAAAGAAAAGTAATAAAAGTGACGAAAAAAATGGGAGAAATATGGCACAGAAAAAGAATGATAAAGTGAAGGAAAAAGTAGGTGGCACTACATCAAGTGAGTGGATGATGGTCGCCACCACCTATTTACCGAATGAAAACGGAATGGGGATGGATCCTGAGTGCATCTGGTAGGAGTTCAGAAGGGTCGTAGGTAAGTTTGGGCAGTTATGTGGAGTTAGGTCGAGTTAGGGGAAGTTAGTGTGGGGTATAAGAGTGTAGAGAAAATTGGTGTGGTGTGGAATGGAGGGCGATGAACTGTGGTGTATTGTGGTGATAAAGTGGTAGTGAGAATAATGTAGTGGTGAACTGTCGATGTAATGAGGGTGGTGAAGTATAGTGGTGAAGATACACTGATGGTGAAGGTGTACTGTGGTGGTGATACAGTGGTGGTGAAGGTGTACTGTGGTGGTGATAGTCATGTGAAGGTGTATTGTGGTGGTGATACAGTGGTGGTGAAGGTGTACTGTGGTGGTGATAGTCATGTGAAGGTGTATTGTGGTGGTGATACAGTGATGGTGAAGGTGTATTGTGGTGGTGATACAGTGGTGGTGAAAATGTATTGTGGTGGTGATACAGTGGTGGTGACGGTGTATTGTGGTGGTGATACAACGGTGGTGAAGGTGTACTGTGGTGATGATAGTGATGTGGAGGTGAATTGTGGTGGTAATACAGTGCTGATACCACAAGAGGTGTGGTGGTGATAGTGATGGTGAATGTGTAATGGTGGTGATACATTGGCTGTGACAGTGTATTGTGGTGGTAATACTGTGCTGAAAGTTAACAGTGGCGGTGAAGCATGGTGGTGAGAGTGTGTAGCTTGGCTAACTGTTGTGGTGGTTAGGTGTTGTTGTTACTCGACCTCGGTCATCCCTGCTCCAGCAGATCCGTCAACCGCAGGCAAGCAACTGCCACTATGGTCATCCCATAGGTTTCCTACACCAAGGATGTTGTGTTTGTGTCTCTGAGGACCTGTGCATGGCTGAGGCGGGATGAGAGTTTTCCGTCCGTCCGTTCGCTCACACTCGAGAGGCTGCAATCATGGTCGAATTTTGACGACTGAGATGCCAAATGAATCATCACCGTACGGTGGACACGCTCAAAGAAATCCTAACTTCACAATGACCGAAAAAAGGGCAAGGGAGTAAAGAAAACATGATACTTTACAGAAGTATAACCTGCACATTGGCATCGCGGAAAAGGGCAATCAAAATGCAGTAATTAGTACCCTCATCACTATTTTGATACAACCTACTGCATACTGGCAAATAAAAAATAAAAAATAAAAAAAACTAAGTGCTTGTGTCACTGCTTCATTAAGTGGTGGAGACAGGCAGGGAGACAGGTAGGGAGGTAGGTAGGCAAGCAGAGGAGTAGACTGTAGCACCAGTCGAGCAGGGCAGTACTCCCGAGGTGGATGGAAAGCTGATGACGGAGTGCTGGAGCTCCCGTTTCATCAGCCTTCAGGACTAGTTCCTGACCATCCACCTTTGCTGAACTTTTTCAGTGTCTCAGTTACACAGAGAGTAGGCCAGCATGCTCTCCAGTACAAATTTCTCTAACTATCTTCACCAAACTACATGCACAGTACACACTACACTTCCTATTCAAAATTTACCCAAAATGGCGTCGTTTTACCAAGCCTCGGAGTCCCCAGGGGGGGGGAACATAAATGCCCCCACCATCTGCCCCTCTCCCGGTGACGACTCAAGATGCCTGGAACCACTGTCTGACTCTCTTCTTCTTCATTTCTGCAACATTCGCGGCCTTTCCTCTAACTTTCGCTCTGTTGAGCACCACCTCTCCTCCTCTAAACCTCACCTTCTTTTTCTAACGGAGACTCAGCTGTCTGAGGCAACTGACAGCAAACCCTTTTCTGTATCCTCCTACTTTCTCTATACTCATTTCAAAGCCAAAGGTGGCTGTTGTGTATATATACGCAACGACTTATCTTGCTCTCGTGTTCCTGAACTTGATTCTTCTGAATTCTCCACACTCTGGCTTCGGCTTTCCTGTCATTCTCTGACTAAATATATCTGTGCTGTTTACTTATCCCCTAATTCTACTGACTATCAAAAATTCTTCGACCATCTTACTTCTACGATGGAACACATTCTATCCATTTCTCCTTTCTCTGAAATCTCCATTCTTGGAAATTTCAATGTTCACCACCACCTTTGGCTCTCCTCTCCTTTCACGGATCCACCTGGTGAACAAGCTTACATCTTTTCTATCCTTAATGACCTAGAGCAGCTTGTACAGCACCCTACCCGTATCCCTGACCGCCTTGGAGAGAGCTCCAACATACTTGACCTCTTCCTCACAACTAATCCTTCTGCTTACTCTGTTAATCTTTTCTCTTCGTTGGGCTCCTCCGATCACAACCTTATTACCTTAACCTGTCCTATCACTCCGGTACGGCCTGTGGACCCTCCAGGGAAACGTCGTCTGTGGCATTTTGGAGCTGCAGACTGGGAGGCCCTCAGGCAGTACTTCTTTGATTTTCCCTGGAATGATTATTGCTTCCATGGCCGTGAGCCATCTGAGTGTGCCTTGCGCATTACGGAGGTTATTCTCTCGGGCATGGAAGCATACATTCCTTTCTCATATCCTTTGACTAATGCAAGAAAGCCTTGGTTTAATCACGCTTGTTCTAATGCTGTCCGCAACAAGGAGAGGGCCTACAAAAGGTACCGGAGCCAACCCACCCCTGAATCACATCATCTTTACGTTTCTGCCCGGAATCGTGCTAAGTCTGGTCTTCGCTCTACTAAAAATAATTTCATCCATACTAAATGCTCTCAACTCTCCAACTCGAATTCTTCCCGCTCCTTCTGGCATCTTGCCAAAATCTTTCTAACAACTTTACCTCATCATCCTTCCCTCCTCTTTTCTACTCTGATGGTTCTGTAGCTATTTCTTCTACTGATAAAGCAGATCTCTTCGCACAGACTTTCTCCTCCAATTCTACCTTAGATGATTCCGGTGCTGTTCCTCCATCACTTCCCCCCTCTGACTTCCTCATGGCTGACATTAAAATTTCTTCAACTGATGTATTTTCTGCCATCACTGGCCTCAGTACTAACAAGGCATATGGGCCTGATGGGGTCCCTCCTGTTGTTCTCAAGAACTGTGCTTCTGTGCTTACACCCTGCCTAGGCAAACTCTTTCGTCTTTGTCTGTCAACTTGTACCTTTCCTTCTTGCTGGAAGTTTGCTCTCATTCAGCCAGTCCCAAAGAAGGGTGACCACTCCCAACCCTCCAACTATCGTCCAATTGCTTTAACGTCCTGTATTTCAAAAGTTTTCGAGTCAATTCTTAATAGAAAAATTTTAAGGCATCTTTCCTATCACAACCTTCTTTCCGATCGTCAGTATGGGTTCCGTCAGGGACGCTCCACTGGCGATCTTCTCACCTACCTTTCTGACTCCTGGTCATCCTCCTTTCGGGACTTTGGCGAAAGCTTTGCCATTGCACTTGACATCTCAAAGGCTTTCGATCGAGTCTGGCATAAATCTTTAATTTCCAAACTGCCCTCCTACGGTTTCTATCCTTCTATCTGTGCCTTCATCGCTAGCTTCCTTTCTGGTCGTTCTATAGCCGCTGTTATAGACGGCCATCGTTCTTCTCCTAGATCTATCAACAGTGGTGTTCCTCAGGGCTCTGTCCTATCACCAACTATCTTCCTTTTATTCATCAATGATCTTCTAAGCTGTACATCTAACCCTATCCACTCATACGCTGATGACTCCACCCTTCACCTTTCCATTCGGTTCCCGCAACGCCCATCTCAACAGTTACTTCAACAAACAAGGGATGAGGCTATGGCACACCTAATGTCTGACTTGGCTCGTATCTCTGACTGGGGTAAAAATAATATGGTTGTCTTTAATGCATCTAAGACTCAGTTCTTACACCTTTCAACCCTACTGCCACACCCACTAATGTTTAATAATATTCAGCTTAATCCTACATCATCCTTGAACATGCTTGGGGTTTCATTTACTCGGGACTTATCTTGGAAAGATCATATTACATCTCTTGTAAAATCTGCTTCCAAGAGATTGGGTGTGCTAAGCCGACTCCGCTCTTTCTTTACCCCTGTGCAATTGTTGACTCTATACAGGGGTTTTATCCGCCCCTGTGTGGAGTACAACTCTCATGTGTGGGGAGGCTCCCCTCATACAGCTCTTCTCAATAGGGTGGAGTCAAAGGCTTTTCGTCTCATTAACTCTCCTCCTCTTACTGACTCCCTTCAACCTCTGTCTCTTCGCCGCACTGTTGCATCTTTATCTCTTTTCTATCGCTACTTTAATGGTCACTGCTCCTCTGAACTGTCTGCTTGCATTCCTCCACCTCTACGACGGGCGCGTAGCACCCGTCTGGCAGCAGACTCTCATCCTTTTTCTGTCCAACTTTCTAATGCAAGAATTAACCGTTACTCCCAGTCTTTCATTTATGCAACAGGTCAACTCTGGAACTGTCTCCCTCTGTCTGTATTTCCTGCTGCCTATGATCTCCAGTCTTTCAAACGCAGTGTGTCCAGGCATCTCAAAATGATCGGATCTTGAATTTGGCTCTATATTGTATTTTGTTTTTCCCTAGGAGGGAACTGTTACTGCGGGCTCATGGCCTTTGGTTCCTTCTTCCTCGCATAAAAAAAAAAAAAAAAAAAGCAGGCTGGGAGGTAAGTGGGTAGGTAGCAAGGTCGACAGGGAAGCAGGGAGATCAGCAGGGAGGTAGGAGGGCAGATGGGTAGGAATTTAGATATGTGGGTCTGAAGGCAGGAAGGAAGAAATGAAGATATATAGGGAAATAGCTGAGGAATCAGAAAAGGAACTAGGAGGGAAAGTAGGCAGGAAAGGAAGTAAATAGGAAAATAGGCAGAGCAGTAGTTAGGTAGGTGGGAATGTTAAGGAAAATTTAATAATTTCTCAATTTGCAAACTTGTGTATATTAGTGTATATCCAATGGTATATAAATGTAACCCTGTGTAAGTTAGAAGTGTAGCCTTGTGTATGTTAGAAGTGTAGCCCTGTGTAAGTATACTTGTGTACCTGGCACAAATCGCTTACTCATGTCGCGACACTACTCGTACCTCTGGAAATGATGATTTTGCGTCTAATTGATTCGGCTCACGGAGCGGCCGGGTAATTCCAGCTGGGGCATGTAGCGGACAAACCTATATATAGACTGCCCCTTAATAAAGTCGGGGAAAGTCCTAAGGAGTTTATATCCACATCTCTATACTAACTTAATATCCAGATACAGGAAGAAAGGGAGTAAGTAGGAAGGTAAGCAGGTACGGGGGTTGGTAAGCAGGGATAGGTAAGCAAGTAAAGGGGTTGGTAAATAGGGATAAGCGATAAAAAGTGCCAGACAATCCTCTATTTATACCAAAGAAATAAAATAGGCCTCATTATCTCTCAGTGAAAGAATCCATAGCCTATGAGAGTGGCTGCAAACCTGAGATCAGCGCAGAACAAAGAATCCGCTGTACACGGCAAGGATCACACGGGATCCTAGCAGACAACACACAGCTAGTATGTCAGCATCCATTATGCTTGTCTGTGCTATGCTGCTTTTACACTTACTTGGCCTAAGATTGCCATGTCTCCATTTTGAGTGCTAAATTGTAATATCAGATTAATATTAAAATACGACGTTAGTCATAAAAAAGTGGTATGGAAAAATGTAGGGGAACTGCATTGTCATTTTCTGCTGACGGGGTATGTGAAATAAGTTACAAAAGGACGAAAATCTGGGCCAGATTAGTGTAAAAGACTTGTAGTTCTGACTTGATTCTTGCTGTCTGTACACAAGTTTAGTCAACCCAAAAGAGACCCATCGCACTGGAAAGATGAATAATGAAGCTAAATGTAATCTCTCCAGTTTAAAAAATTAAGCTGAGTAGTGATAAATGGGGGAAACAAAAATACGCTGAAAAAAGACGACAGAGCATTAAAAGACTTAATCCCTTCACAGTGCTGGCGTCTTTTCCATCTAGTTCTTGATGTCACTGGATAATTAAGTGTAGTCGCCTTGGACGTTTTTCTCACGAGAAAAAATATTATGCAATCTTCATTTCCCTTTTCACTACTAGAAGTAACTGTTAGGTTGAATAAAATCACTCAGAGTTAGCAAGGGTTAAAAGAGGTAATTATATTGGAGGATTAACACTCAGGTTCCTATAAAGCGTTCTCGGTTATATAATATGATCTGGCAGTATCTAAAATCAAATACTAGAGTTTCCCTGATCCTGACCGGGTTAATGATGCCAGAAATATCACTCAGGAACTGGACACACAAACGCACATACGACCTATTATCTGTCATGGCTCAGGTGTTGATTTACAGGGACAAGGAGGTAGTCTAATCTCCCACTGAGTCATGTTCTAACTTTACATGTTAGTTACGAGACGAAAATTACTGCAGGATTAAATCTGTTTTCTGCAGGACGATCAGGGAATGGAGTGCAAAGTATTCCCTTGTTTAGTTCTTCCTAGATAAAACATCTAACTTACGGCAGGCAATCAATCGTGGAAATGTTTTAGAATCCCGCCCCAGGGTCTCATGAACTATTCTCAGGTAAATATAGTAGTCTGGTGTTAGCTGGAATGTTATATCAGTGAAAGGGAGAGAGAGAGAGAGAGAGAGAGAGAGAGAGAGAGAGAGAGAGAGAGAGAGAGAGAGAGAGGGGTGCAGCTCTCAGTGGCGTTCATTAATATTTTTTCTCTTGATTTATGGTCAAGCGATGATGAGCCTCACTATTTTCCGGTCAGTTAATGACGAGGCGGAAATTAAAAGCGGAAAGGCGGCACCAGCAGCATCCACGATGTGTGTGTGTGTGTGTGTGTGTGTGTGTGTGTGTGTATGTGTGTGAAGGAGGGAGGAGGTGTGTATGTGTTAATCGATGAGTGGATGAATGTGTGTGTGTGTGTGTGTGTGTGTGTGTGTGTGTGTGTGTGTGTGTGTGTGTGTGTGTGTGTGTGTGTGCGTGGGTAGATGGTGTGGATGTGAGTACGTGAATACGAGTGTGGGAACTGGACGTGGATAATTCAGGAAAATGTAGACAGAATGGATGCTGGGGAGTGAAAGTATGAGAGTGTGTGTTTGAGGGAGGGAGGGTGTGGGAGTGGATATGTCTTGAGTGTGTAAGTGCAAAAATTGGTGGAGGATTGTGGACATAAAGGAGAGAGTGTGGGTGTAAGGAAATGTGGGTGTGGGTGTATCTCTTCATGTCACCTCCCCGTCATCATCATCCGAATAGACCCATAAACTAGTGATGGAAGGTGAGAGAGAGAGAGAGAGAGAGAGGGAGGGGGGGGGACACAACATAGCTAGACATAAAACAATCAGTATACAAACACTATCAGACTCCTCAATGACATCTAACCTCCAGACAATCCAACACTGTCAATGAAGAAACACCTACATACTTATTTCAAGCGCAGGGCAATACAACACCTCGATCAGAACACTATACTACAAGCACCCTCCTGACATCCATCCATCAGAGGTACGGTATCCTTAAATAAAGCTGATCGAGTTCACCTGGTTAGGCTTAGAAAAGGACATCACCCAGCCTCCTCAGTCAGCTTAGACATGGGTTGGGTGGAATCACAGTTGACACCATCCCCGCTTACAGAATAAACCCACAAAACATAACATTCATTGAGCAGCACTGTACGGCATATACCACACTAAGGCACAGACAAATCAACAGTGAAGGGAACCTGTGGGATGACTCCATAGGGACAGTTGTTTACCTTCGGTCGACAGGTCTGCATGGCCAAGCATGACCGGATTTGAACAACAACAACAACAACAACTTTCCACATCACAACAGTCCCCATCGCCCACAACACAACCATGGCAGCCATGACCACCACCACCACCACAATCACCTAAATCACAACCACTATCTATAACCACAGCCGCAACCACCACCACCACCATCACCGTCACCTCTTACTGCGTCGACGATCACCAACTCCACCATCACCACCACTTCTTACCACGTCGACGACCACCATCTCCACCCACCATAGCCCTCACCACCATTACCCTCCTTACCACAATCACAGCCATCATCCCCCACCATCGCACACATACCATTAATTCACTATTGCCACAACCACAACCGCCAGGACCACCACCACCACCATTACCCTACCAAAACCATAAAAACAAACACTACTGCCATCATCTTCAACTAATCCATCTCTACAAATTATTATCACCACCACCAACACACTCATCACAGTCACATTCACGGCTGCCAGCAGCATGCTCACCACAACCATCCATAAAAATAATCACAATCACAACAAAAACCAACACCATCACCACCATAACCGTCTCTACAAACTATCACAACCACTGCCATCACCATCAGCATCCTTGCCACCATCACATCTACCCCACCACAGTCACCACAACTGTCCCTACAAACCATCACAAGCACTACAACCATCATCACCTCTACAAGTTGCATCCATCCCACCCACCACCCTTACCATATCCATCTTATAAATCATCACACTGACTATTACAACCCTCACTACTGCCACATCCACCACAACCACCACACTCACCACATCCCTCTCCAAAACTCATCACAACGACAACCACAACCTCCTCACCACAACCACCACCCACATCGACCCAATACCTCATTAGCTCGGGGGCAACTCGGTTCGTCTCGATACGTAATCCCGAAATTATCACCAGCTTAGAGCACCACGGAGCCCAGGACTGATGCTGCGACAGGTTGTTTGCTTTATGTGTTACACTTGATGGGTGGCTAGATGGATGGATAAATGGGTAGACAGATGGATGGAGAGATAGATGGATAAATATGTGGACAGATGGACAGAGAAAAGGACGGATAGATGGATAATGGACAGAGAAATGGATGGATTGATAAACGGATGACTTAGTTGATGCATAGATGGATTAATGCATACACAACTGGGTGAATAAACACACAGGTGGATGGACGGGTCGTTAAATGGATGAGGCCACGGGTATATGGATAGCAAGGCGGATAAAAGAGCTGACTGATAGACTAGGAAAGGGAGGAGGAGGAGGAGAAGGGGGGTTTTAAAAATGGGTAATGGGCTTGACGGGCTAGGATTTGTTGGGTGAAGGAGCCCGAGAATGTAAGTATTCTACGTGAAAATGGGCGGGGTAGGTCGGCTGGCTAAGATTTGGTCCAGGATTTTCCCTCTACATCAGCGATTTATTTTGCATATTACTCCGCTGTGTGGTGGAGAGGGACGGCTTCACGTGCTTGAACCAATATAGCAGGACAACTTCGCTGCCTGGTTATACAAACGTCCTTCACCTCCCTCTCGGTCTCTTCAAAGGAGATGGTGGACGGCAGGACAAGGGTAACTCCACCGTACAGTCCACCAGGATCATGTTCAGATGGGCAATGGTGTATAGTATGATCATCAGCAATAACAACATCTATGTGAATGTTGTGGTTGTGGTGAGAAGAGACGTGATGGTCGTTGTGGTGAGTTGTAGGGATGGATATACCGTAGTCAGGGTGTTTATTACTGACGAAAATGTCGAGATTAAAACAATGTACAATAAACAAAATACAAGAGCACATCGTACAGTGTCCTACGCGGACAGCAAATGTTATGGTGTCATAAGGGCACATGTTATGGTGTCATAAGGGGAGAACACATGTTACGGTGTCATAAGGGGAATGCACATGTTACGGTGTTATAAAAGGAGAGCAGGTGTTACGGTGTCATAAGAGGGAAGCACATGTTACGGTGTCATAAGAGGGAAGCACATATTACGGTGTCATAAGAGGGAAGCACATATTACGGTGTCATAAGGGGAGAGCACATGTTACGGTGTCATACGGGGAGAGCACATGTTACGGTGTCATACGGGGAGACATGTTTCAGTGCTACAATAGGAATGTAAACTGCTGAGGATGAAGTGCTAGTAAGGTTCTCATGCCACCAAAAAATGATAAAATAATAGTTTCCCATACACCCTTTGTAATATCGATGTTGTAGGCCGGCCCATGAAATTTTAACTCCTTGAATCCGCTGACGTATTATTTTTACCATATTCTTACTTCTTCCTGATGATTTTATTCACCTTGAGATATACTTTTCAAACTGAACGGCTTAGCTATGGCCTTCAGTAACTTTTTGACTACCAGAGGCCTCTCCTAAGCTGAAGAGTATCCTTTAAAAATACGTCGCAAAAACAATAGCCGTTCTCATATTTGACGTGTAAAGATGTACGTGAAAATTTGCTCTTATTTCCGCTTTCACTGTTGCCTGATTAGGAGGAAACGAGGGAGAAAAGATAATGGGTAGAAAGGGTGATTTATTCATGCTTAAGACTCCTACGAATTAAGAACATCTGTCTATCTATCTATCTACAACCAGACTACCTTCTCTTACAGATCATGAACAAATCGCCATGCAACTCTGTCCTTCGCCGTCTGGATACCCTTCCTCCTGCCCACACCACCCTCAGTCATATACCTGCCTACCTTATCCCTCTAGTTCCATTAATCATATGTATGTAAACTTAATTATTACCGGGTACCGTTTCTTTTCGTGCTAGTATATATATATATATATATATATATATATATATATATATATATATATATATATATATATATATATATATATATATATATATATACAGAGAGAGAGAGAGAGAGAGAGAGATTATATATAGATAGATAGATAGACAAGTATAGATGGAAAAGGAAAACACGATAAGCTACGCAGGTAAGTGAATCAAGTGTTAAAGGCATTCCTATCGTAAATCCCTCGACCCTTGGTTGAATGCAAAACAGAACAGCACACGCTATCCGAAATCTGTACCAATACCTAAGCAACCTGTTCATTGTAATGCACGCAAACTTTAGGTTAACCATTAAAAAACAATGCATACATTTACTGCGCTAGGGAGATGGGAGGTCTCAGCACAAAGGAAGAAAGGAAACGATCTGGGACAGGCATACACTCATGGAAACTTCCATCTGTTTACTCATGCATACTTCCATCTGTTCTGCACACTCTGGGCACGCACCATCATGAGAAGACCCCTTTATTAATATAATTTTACCTTAGTTACAGTCGCTATGATTATTTAGAGCGAAAATCCAGACAGCTGACGTGGTTAAACATAACTTTTACTTTAACCAGCAGAAGCACCTTACCAAATTAGTTTCTCTCTCTCATAGTCTTCATTTTATTGTTATAATTTTTGGGGTGGTAAATGATCGTTTCACGATAAAGTTCTTTCCATATTGATTTTAGCCATGTTCCTTCTGCTCAGTCAACTGTTCTTCGAATGTAATGACAAACATTTATTTCAACATACCCAAATCTACAAAAATTGTTGTTGACGTCCCAGTCGCCTTTTAGTACCTCTTCCACACATTTTAATCTAACCTGATCTAACCTAGCCCAGTAGGTTAACATAGCCTAACCTATTCTAGTATATTTTAGTAAGTTCGCCATTACGCCCGTGAAATAAAACGTCAAGATCAACAGAGAAACAATATCAACAGTACACATTTTTTATGCCCATAAAGATAGTAAACAAAAAAGGCAGAAAAAGTAAAGACAAAAGTAAATGAATCTGGGTGGATTTAAGTAGGTATTAGTACGTACGCCTAAGGAAAAACAAACGTCAGTGAAGCATAAGGAACATTATGACAAAGGGTGTGGGGGGGAGAAGAAGGGAAATAAAAAGAAAACTGTTTACCGCCATGAAAATATTAAGAAAAAACAGAAAACAGATTGAAGAAATAGGAACTGAACATGTAAGGTCTTTCTGCTGCTTAAACCATACATTTACCATACTGTACATATTACCAATATCTTAAGCTGGCGATGTTTCTACCTGCTACCTTTCTCCTTTCAGCACTCCCATTTCCTCCACTTACTCCCCTCTCACCCTCCCTTCCTCCTCCACCTCACCTAGGGCGCGAACACACTTGCTCAAAACATAATTTATGATCAACAAGAGAAAACGTGACAGGGTTCCGTCAATAATGCACACTCTTAGTTCAGCAAAACATACCCGGTGTTTCGTTTCCTTTCTTTTTGTCGATGAAAGGTTTCGCGTAAGAGTCAGGGCCTATAAACCCTCCCTCTGCCTTCTCAGCTTCATCAACCACTCTTCTATTCATCCTTACTCACCTCTTGCAAATGTCTTCTTTTTTTTTCTACTTACCCAAAAGTGCAGACATTTTGTCGGTCACTGAGCTCAAGGATTGTATATAATTAATAAAATGCCAGTAATTATACTAAGCCATTTCCATCACACCTGTTGACAGGCCACCCTCAGTGTGTGACCCCCACACACACACAAACAACACACGCTTCATGGTGTTTGAGTACGTCGCATTTAATACACCGCACTGTATTTCACCCATACGTCATTCTTCACCCCTTTTAACGAAGTACCAAGGTAGGTAAACAGTGAGATAAAATAAACAGTTCGAGTTTAACACACGGCCGTATGCTTAAAGCTGTGGGGCCTTTCCTAAGGGCCCTATATAAAAATGGTATGCCAAAAGTTTAAGAAGGGAAATATTTCACTCTCTCTGTAGGGGTTGTTCCGAATTTTTTTGAAGGGGAAGTATGCTGACTTTCACAAACCCTATATTTAATTATTCGTAATAAAGTAGCCCTGTACATGCAGAAAACAATGTAAATAGTTTGTAGACAATATCATAACATGCTAAAAATATAAAGTAAGTATACACTGCAACTGAATTGTTTGGTGTTAATACCAGGGGGCTATACCTTCAGAAGTAACAGGTCAAGGGCAAGTCAGGCCCTTACCTGCGCTTGTGGTGACATGCAATTTTTTTTTTTCCACAGTCGACAATAGTAAGATCCTCAAACTGCCATACTTAAACCACATTTACACATTATCCAAGTGACTTAACTGAATATCGGACGTTCAGTCAATACTACAGGGAATAATATAAAGTACATGTTGTCTCACATAACAAGTCACTATCCTTAGCACATAGGCCAAACTATGAAGCGTCGTGACGGCATCAGATCTCAGGCACTGTAAACTATATTTTTCTTTTTTTTTTCCTAATACCATTTTTAAATATTTACCAGCGGCATCCTATTCATAATTCTTGGTAATCCTTGAGGAGACGGGACCGCCTTATTTTGCAGTTTTATCACTTTTTCCTTACCCTTCAAGTATTCTCCAATTGAGTTTTTTTTTTTTTTTTTTGAGTAGTAAAAAGAACCTAAAAATGCAGTTTGTTCACGGACACTATCTTGAAGTCCATGAAGAAAGACGGACGCCATCTTAGAACGCAATCTATAAGCAAAATTACCCTTATCATGGCCAACTTATCCAAACCTAACCTAAATTTTCATAACAAGCCAATCTTATTCATCCTAACATTACCTACCCTATTTTTGGCTAACCTAACCAAACTTATCCTTACCTGTGCGCGAAGACAAACGGACGCCATCTTACAACGCCATTTTTAAGCGATTTACCTTTTATCAGTGACCATTTACCCAAACCTAACAAATTTTCTTACTTCAGCCCAACCTTACTTATCCTAACCTATTTCATGCTAACTTAATCAATTTTATGCTAACATAACCAAAATTTACCTTAACCTATCCTTTACGTAATCATTTTCCTTGTTTGTTGGTGGATCCTTCTCTTACTTGAAAACACACTTCAGGACATCTTTATTAAGTCACTAGTTCAGTTTTTTTTTTCTCTCTCTCTTTTTAAGGTGGTCCTACGTCTCCCGATTAGGGAATTCTTATAATTGCTGCGCTAGTTATATTTACAACATACGTACTGACTGAAAAGTTTATTACTGTAAAAGTATATACAGTACACATAAAACAAATGCTAAAATATAAAAATAAAAAAGTAAAAGTTTTGTTTTGTTGATGGACATCGTAATGAATTGTACGGTGACTCCCCTGGGAGCGGACCTTCCGACATACCAGCTACGCAGGACTACCAACCACCCATTTTCCCTTAATGCTGTCACAGCATATCATGTAAAAACTGAGGTCTTGCTTGTGCTTTCCTTAATGTGTAAAGTAGGGACCAATGCAGGGCCTCTCCATTTGTGTTTAAGTATACGGCCATCAGTGATCGGCTAATATATTATCCACACAAACGCTGCGGGTACCACTGGAGATGGAAAATAGACACTTACCTCATCCCACTGTCTGATATCTTCGTCCACTCCTTCCTGCTTGTTCTTTCACTACCCACAGCTATTGCCCTAACGTCTCATCTAGAAGCACACACTCAGGTCGTTGATAAAGCACCACTAAGGAAATAAAACTAAACAACAGCGCCATGCATCCAGTTAGGAGGCAGGCGCATAAGTAAACATCAGGTAAGGTTGAGGAAGTTCAGGGCCTCAGGCGTGACGTCATGGGATCCAGCCAATAAGAGCCTTCGCTGAGTTTCTATATATTTAATTGATTGCTACTCTTGCTGCTAGTGAGGGCAGAATCTCTACACTCTTCCAATTACGTGATACTTATGTCCATGCGATCACCATGCTTTTTCTTAACAAGATTCATCATCATCATCGATCATACGATCCATTGCAGGACAATGTTCGGTAAACTTACGCTTTACTTGAAGCAGTAGAAGGACCTTACCAAGTCAAATTGCTTGTTTTTGTCGTCTAAGCTGAAGCTTGAGAATCGAAGCGCGTCTTTGGGCGCTTGGTTTCTGTCCGCAAAAACAGTCCAGGATACGTAGAACCGAAAAAATACGTGCCAATCGCCAAGTAAACAGAGGGGTTTGCCGAAGAAGATCTTTTGACGAATATGCAACTTACATGTAGCCGTTATTTGTGCTGAACTGGCTCTACTGTATTTGTCGTTAATATTAGGCACCTGCACCCTAATTTTATGTACATAATGCTAATTTCATGATATTAATCATTTATGTGTCCTTGCTGGCCAATCGCACTCTCCTGACCACGCTTGGGTGGGATACGAAGACGGTCTTGGTTTCGATGACAAACGCTTGGGCCGGCTTCGTATCACTTTGGCCGACAAAAACGGGGCAGCTTGATTTCACCGAAGATGGCTTCGAATCCGATCCCTCAGCTTGGACGACAAAAACGCGGCTATCTTCCAGTTTTTCTGTATTTCTCTGACTAGTTTCTGGGTGATAATTTATCTTTTCCTGCTGAAAAATTTCCCACTTTTTATCATTTATCTTTTCCGGCTGAAAACTTTTCCACTTTTTATCATCACGCTCCCGTAGGCTACCTACTATTGTCTTACTCATGGTAGTCAAAGGTGGTTTTCGTTTCTCAACTTCCCGACTGGATGCTAGGTTAGGTTAGATTAGGTCCGGTTAGGTTAGGTTAGGTTAGATTAAATTATTAGGTACAGTTAAGCTAGGTTTGGTTAGGTTTAGTTAAACACTTAGGTTAGGACAGTCCCTTCCGCCATTACCTTGACGAGTCAAATGAGCTGACACCGTGGAATATGGCTAATAACAGCGGAGAAACAGACATCGCATGAAACATTTAATTACCACCCCGGAAATAATCAGAAAAATATACCAGTCCATCAGGAAGATGAAAAATTGGCTTGGTATGGTGCTTCTACTGCTTCATATATGGTGAATGTTTACCCAATGTTCTCTCCAACTTCAGTCACTTACTTATTTAACAGTTTGTATGCTCCATCCAGTTACACCAAATTTCCGAATTTACACACACACACACACACACACACACACACACACACACGAATACCTAAGTTTTACCACAGTCAGATGCTATGATGGTTTAGAGCGCTTACACAAACAACTGAAGAAAAAAAAATGCTGCCAAGATAATGAATAGGTGATACGATGCTTCTTGGTTTGGCCCACTTCGCCTCCTGACCATCTCACCTCAAGGACACATTCTCGCTAGGTTAGGGGGCCTTTTTTTTTTTTTTTTTTTTTTCTCTCTAACTTGGCTAAATATTGCTATCTCTCACCTGACTTGTAACAATAGATTAACAAAATAGCATGCTAGTCACAAGGAAGTACTACACAAAAAAAAGTAAACTCGTATGTGAAATAATATGCAAAAGGACGAAAATCTTGGCCACACCAAGATGGAAGAACTATTAGCACCTCTTCTTGAGAAACTTATTTTGCTTTCTACGCCTTAGTATTCTTTTTCAGACTATACTTATGTTTCTAATATTTACACAGACTGAATTAATAACCTGTAAGAAAATATTACCTCTTCATATTTAGAATTAGAACTGGTAAGGAAGAATTGTTAAAGAGCTTCCACAACCGATGAGGTAAGGTTATTCTGTCTCTTGTCTGTATCATTATCATCTTACAGTCATGAGTTTAGAATTTCACACACACACACACACACACACACACACACACACACACACACACACACACACACAATTATAACATTCTCACTTGCCCTTCCTCAAATATTCACACCCGACTCTCTCTCTCTCTCTCTCTCTCTCTCTCTCTCTCTCTCTTTGGCAATACCTCGGATATTAAGGAGCCACTCCAGATGTCACCTCACAGGCAGAAGGGGGGAGAGAAAGATAAAATGACTGAGAGAGAGAGAGAGAGAGAGAGAGAGAGAGAAGCATACGGCCGTCATCTTCAAAATTCTCATTGCTAATAAAGAATACTCAGCAGCTTACTACGCCTTGACAGAATAATTAAAAGGGACAGCCTATGCAAACACTAAGGCACCTGTTCCCATGGGTTAAGGAAGCTCCCTAACACTTTTTCTTAAGTGATTTATTTTGCTTATTACACCTTAACGTCCTCTTCTGTGTTACCGATATCATTCTAATATCACTAAATTCTGCATAATAATGTACGAAACGATATTGGCCATCCGTATCCAAAAATAAATCGCTAAGGAAGAGGTACTAGGGAGCTTCCTTAACCGACGAGAATAAGAACTAAATCCCCCTCATGCTGCGGATGCATCTCCCTAAGGCTTGTATTGCAAATGGCTTCGGAATCTTTCGTAACACCTCTTCCATGGCGATTTGTCTGGTACAATACTCTTTAATATCCTCTTGTGTGTTAGTGATGCAAGATATGTCGATACTGAAACGTTAAAAACGGCATACGAGGGAAAATGTGTAATATCAAAACAAATAGCACAGGAAAGAGTGCTACGAAGCCTCCTATGCCACTTAAGAGTATCTGTGAAAACCAAAATGAGTAAAGAGCGTTTGTCTTCTCTGCCTTGCTGATCAGTGCGGTATGTATCACTGCACACAGCCTGACCAAACCAAATGCTCGTAACTATTTCACAGTAACCCTAAGAATTTTGAAAGGTTACACACACACTCGTCCCCTTGGTTTTAAAAATACGAATATTGGTCTCTCTCTCTCTCTCTCTCTCTCTCTCTCTCTCTCTCTCTCTCTCTCTCTCTCTCTCTCTCTCTCTCTCTCTCAGCTGAAGGAAATACAATGATGGTCCGACAATGAGAGAATTTCTGACCAGAAGGGGAACCACAAGGTAACGGAGATGAGAGAGGGGAGGACAAACAGGGGAAAGATGGGAATGAATAGAGAGAGAGAGAGAGAGAGAGAGAGAGAGAGAAATGTATAGACCACTCAGACTTTATGACCTCAACAAGACTATCTGGCCTAAACATTAGTACCAGTAATAATACGATAGTTTATCCAGTTTTTGTATGCCAGTCACAGATATAGATATAAGACAAGGATAGTACCGTACAGCAAAAGGCTCTCTCTTTCACCTCCCAGATTCCCTGTAATACGCCGCCAGTAATATAAATATATAATTACATAAATACAAGATGTTTGTGTAAGAAGGGGGGCAGATATAGGTAGTTGTGTCAAAGATGAAAATAAAACTTAAGAGAAACGTTAATGGTAATTGTACAGGAGGTAATAAATATGATTTTGATGAGCTGAGAAATGAGAACACGAAGGAAAAGTTTCGGTGGGAATGCAGGAACAGGTTACTAGTCCCGCAGACTTCGATGGAAACTGAAGACAATGATATTAATCAAATATGGAGAGGTAAAAGAGGTTTTGCATGAGAGTGCTAAGGTTACAATTAAGAAAAAAAGGAAAGCGAGCAGGAAAAAGTGGATGTCAGATGAAACATGGAATGCAATTCATAAAAAGAAAGAGGCGAAGAAGCGAAGAACAACATGTTGATGGCCAGGTAGCTGAAGTACTTAAAGCAAGGTACTGGAGTTTACATTGTGAAGTAAAAAGACTCGTTAGACGTGATGAGAGGAGGCTATATGATGAAATGGCAACAGAGACAGAAATTAAGTAAAAATGACGGTCAGAGCACCAGAGCAGCGTAACAGGCCATAAAGGAGTTAACTGGGATTGAAAAGAGAAGGAGGAAGTACCTGAACGAGATAGAAATGGTAACTTGATGACTAAAGATTTGGATATAAAAGGAAGGTGGAAAGAGCATTTTGAATCTGTTCTAAACTGACCAATTCCAGCCGAAGAGGACATTTTGCCAGCCGAGAAAGATTTGCAGATAGAAACGGGGGATATAACTTTGGAAGAGGTAGCAAAATCTATAAAGGTGTTAAAGAATTTTAAGGCCCCAGGAGAATATGGAATATTTCCAGAAATGCTTAAATTGGAAAGTGATGAGTTGAATGAGCTTTTGAAACTTTTTAATATGGCTTGGGATAATGGTGGAATTCCAGAAGAATGGAAAAATGGAGTGATTATAAAAATACCAAAAAAGGGAAATTTAAGTGCGTGTGGCAATTGGAGAGGGATAACTCTGACACCTGTAGTTGCAAAAGTCTTTCCCAAGATCTTGTTGAACAGAATAGAGCCAGTAATCGATAAAATTTTAAGAGAAGAACAAGCGGGATTTAGAAAGGGTCGAGGGTGTAATGATCAGATTTTTATTGTAAAGCATCAAATGCAACAAGCTAATGAGATGAAAATGCCACTTAGTATGTGTTTTGTGGATTTTGAAAAGGTGTTTGATAGTGTGGAGCTCTGTCGAAAATTATGAGATTCTATGGTATACCAGAAAAGTTTGTAAATGTTATTAGAAGCCTGCATGAAGGAATTTTTTATTAGGTAATGATGGGTGGTTCTTTGAGTAATCCAATTGAAGTTAGGTCAGGAGTGATTCAAGGAGGAGGTCTTTCGCCTTTGCTGTTTGTTTCGGTTATGCATTATGTTATGAGAAAGGTTGTAAGGAGAACAGGTGCAGGAATTAACTGAAAAGAAAATACGAGGCTGATGAATTTGGACTATGGTGATGATATTGTACTGATTTGCCGAAGTATTTACGAGATGCAAAGGGTGCTTGATTGTCTGGTGGAGGAAGGAGAAAAGTGGGATTGGTAATAAACTGTGGAAAGACTGAAATTGTTAATATGAACGTTGAAAACCAAATCGACTGTGTAATTGGAAATAATGTGGTGAAGAATGTAGAAAATTTTAAATATCTGGGAACGATTGTATCATCTAATGGATCATTAAACAATGAAATTGAGGAGAGGATTAGACAGGCTTGGCGAACTGTTGAAATGTTGAAATCTGTGTGGAATAATAATATGCTTTCGGTACATACTAAAGTAAAAATTTACAAGTCCATGGTTAGACCAATTCTAATTTATCGGCATGACGGTACAGTACAATTGCAACAGATCAGAAAGTATTAGGATTTGAGCATAAAATACTGAGAAGGATTCTTGGGGTAAAGTGGCAAGACAGAGTTGCAAATGAAAGAGTAAGGGATATTACGAGAGTGGGACCAGTTGATGAATATGTGAGACTGTCTCATTGGAGACAGTTTAATACAGGATGTGCCAGAGTGGACTGATAGAGGAAGAAGAGGCACATGTAGGCCGAGGGAGACCTGGTTAAGGACAATGAAATAAGAAGCAGGAGAGGAGTGTTGGCGGGACCTGAAGGAGATGACAACAGACAAATATTGGCGGAGTGAGTTCATCGCGGCCTTATGCATCCCGTGGGGTGCCACAAGAAATGACTGATAAATAAATAGATAAATAATGAATGTAAGAGAAAAGCAGTACAGTGCAGCATAGACAATCGTGATGGAAATTTCAGAGAGAGAGAGAGAGAGAGAGAGAGGTAGTGCCTGGGAGTTACATATTAACCAGGTCATTAGCTTGATTAATCCCGGGCCTTCTGGATCATTCGCATATGAGTTTGGATCCGCGTCTCACTGATGGGGAGCGGGGAGGGAGCGGTGGAGGAGAAATTGATGGGGAGGGGCAGAGGGAAGAAAGGAGAGAGGAATGGTGGGACAAAATATAAAATGAGGAAGAGGCAGAGGGAGTAGTTGAAGGGGGTAGGATAAAGGAAAGGGAGAGGTAGAGTGGTGGAGGGAGGGCAGGACGGTGAGGGAGGGGAGGAGGGTGTGCAGGGGAAGAAGGGGTGAAAACGGTGAGGGAGGAGGGGGAGAGGGGAGATTTTCGAGGAGGGGGAGAGGGGAGATAATGGAGGAGGGAGAGAGGGGAGATAATGGATGAGGTAGAGAGGGGAGATAATAGAGAAGTGAAAGGGGAGAGGGAGGACAATGGAGAAGAAGTAGAGGGGTGCTAATGGAGGAGAAGTGAGGGACGAGGGGAGAATGGTGGGGAAGTGCGAATGAGGAAGATCTAAAAAAACATGAGGAGTAGAAGGGATGACTAATTTCGCTACATCACTGGCCATATTTAAAGCCTCAGTGTTACAGTAGTATAAATAAGTTGCCTGATTTGTGTAGGGAATTTGGATACCACAGGGAGGCTGCTTCGTTCAGATTTGGCTAGATGAGGGTGGGTTATTTTGGGCTAGGCTAACTATAAAACGATTCAACAGCAGCACATATCACTATCAAAATGGAATAAATCGCACTATACACTACAAGGAAAACTTAGATTTAATATAGAAAATCACTGTTTGTGAAACTACAACCTGATCGAGAAGGACACGTTCTCGACTAAGTAACCATCCACATATCCAGGAAAGTGAACAAACAAAACATGCCAATTTAGAGGTCAGAAGAACCTCATGCAGCACTGGAACACGTGGGCAGTCCAAAGTTAATGCCTGGTTTGGCTTGTTACGTGATTCTGGGTGTATTGGATACATTTTCTTCTCTAAGCAAACAGTAAACATCTGCCAATTGTCTTCATATATTTGACTATTATTTTAATCTAACATTACGTGAACTAAGTTTGAACCTAAAGTATTTTTAGAGCAAGATGGCGCACTGCCACGTTAAAGTCTGCTGGTACGACCCCTGATACGAACTACAAAGTCCCCTGAATTGGCCATCGTGGATCCATCTCTTGGCCAGTCACATCTGAAGACACAGCCTACCAGTAACACCCTGTAATTTTTTTCATGGGTTATTTGGAACTCCAGTGACTAACATCAGTGAGTTAAAACATTAAAATTCTTGCTGGATGTTTAAGAATTAGGGAAGATATATAGGACAGTAAATGAAAGGGGGTCATTTGTAAATCTGCAGCAGATTTGTTCATGTTACATTTGTCTGACGTTACAATACACCATGAACATTTTCCTAACAGAGGCCTTTGACTGCTTATCTGCAATACTGACAACATTACTCATCTGCGACTAAAGCCAGACGTTCAGGCATTTAGGGAAAGAAGTAGGGGTTTAATTTTTCACGGATATTTGGCCAACAGGCACTGGGATGACAAGAGGGAAATCCGGCTCACATTGTATCATCCCCGGGGCCTCATTCCCATCGCAGCCGCATCGTATCCCGCACACAGCATGACCATTAAGACCCCTCGTAATCCATTCAGGGAGAGATGCGGCCTTTACCTGCAGGCCTTTGATGATAACGCAGAGTCGTGAGAGCCTTTGATGCGTTTGACAAGTATTTGAAACATAATTACCGAGTCCTTTGGTGGCCAGCCGGCGGGAATTTGTGCAGGGGACTCGCTCACAGGCCCACACGACGGAGGGAAGCGGGAGGGAGGAAGACTAACTGGAAGGAAATGCGAAAAAAGGGGTAGGGAAGGAGAAAGAAAGGGCGGGGAGATACTGAGCGGGTAAGGGGTGGGGAGTTAAGGGAGAAAAGAAACGGTAAGATAGAGACTAAGGGGGAGAGAAGGAATGAGGAAAAGGACAAGAGACGGATTGATCTAATGTTCAAAAGAATGCGGGTTTCATCTCATGCAGGAGCAGGGAACAGCTTGATTATTTGGAGTTCTTTATAGCGGGCTTTACTGAAATTGCACAACGCCAATCGTAAATATCAACTCACCGGTACTGAATGTGACGAGCCAGGAGATGGATCCTCCATGGCCAATCCAGGGGACTTTGTAGTTTGCATCAGGGGTGGTACCAACAGATCTTGATGTGGCAGTGCACCATCTTGCTCTAAAAATACTCAAGGCTGAAAATTAGTTCATCTGATATTGGATGAAAGTAATTATCATATACTCAGATAATTGGCAGACGTATACTGTATGCTTAGCGAAGAAAACATATCCAGTCACAGGGTCACGTAACATGCCGCACCAGGCATTAACTTTTGGATTGTTTACGTGTTCCAGTGCTGCCTAAGGTTCTTCTGCTCACCAAATTAGCACGTTTTGTTTGTTCACTTTCCCGGATATGTGGATGGTTGCTTAGTCCGAGAACATGCCCTTCTCGATCAAGTTGCAGTTTCACACAAACAGCGATATTTTTTTTACATCAAATCTAAGTTTTCCTCGTAGGGTATAGTGCGATTTATTCCATCTTGATAGTGATTTGTGCTGTAGTTGAATTGTTCCACAGCTAGCCCAGCCCAAATAACTCATCTTATCTAGCCTAATCTGAATGAAGCAACCTTCCTGTGGTAACCAAATGCCCAGCAAACATCCGGCAATAAGTTTATACTAACTTAGCAGCTTAAAATATGGCCAGTAATGTAGCGATAATAGTTATCCCATCTACTCCTCATGCATTCTTAGACTTTCCCTAATTCCTGCCTCCCCACCATTCTCCCCTTTCCCCTTTCTTCCGTTATCTCCTCACTCCCCTCCTCCATTATCTCCCCTCTCCCCCCTCCTCTATTATTCCTCTCTCCCCTCCTCCATTATCTCCTCTCTCCCTTCTTCCATTATCTCCCTCCCTCCCCCTCCTCCATTATCACCCCTCTCCCCACCACCATTATCTCCCCTGTCTCCCTCCACCATTATCTTCCCTCTCCCTCTCCTTGATTATCTCCCCTCTCTCCCACTGTCACGAATTCGTGCGAGCGTATTTATAAATTCGTGACATTGTACTTTAGTGAGAAAACCACGAACTCTAGTGAAATTCCCACTATGCATCACTCAGTTCAACCGTCCTCGTATTCACTCCGATCGGGATGGTTTTCAGAATATTTCTCACTGTTTCACAAGTGATCATTTTTATCCACGACATTAGTGCTTTCACTGAGTGATTTATTGTGAGCCTATATCGCTCACTTTCTTTCCGTTGACCGTTGAAGTTAGGCCACGCCCTACTTCCGGCGAACACGGCCATCTCTCGCCTCCTTTCATAGTTTGAAGTGTAAGCTTTGAGTCGCCTCGAGGGTAGAACCGTTTGTGCGCTGCGTAAAGCAGCGCCTCCGTTGTACAGCGAGTTCCTAAATCTCCACCTAGACGGTGAATTGGCGAAGCGGGCTTAGCGAATTGCAGCGTTTGATGTTCATCATGGGCGCCCAGTCTTTTCGTTTGGCTCCCCTCCACTGATCAGTATTTCTGTTTGTTTTTCTAGGCTTAAGTGTGTTTAGCTTTTGAATGAGCGATTGAGTGTATTCTCCTTGTTGTTTTGAATTCATTTTTGAGGTTCATATAACGTAAATTTATTTTATTGTAATCAGTAACTTTACAGTTCTTTTCTCTGAGCTTAATGTAATTAGAATCGTGTTTTATTTCTCCACATTAAGCTTATTTTATTTGCCGCTCCTAGCTTGCACAAACTCTCAACATTATCCTTGACTGGTACTTAGGCCAGTTCTTTTGTATCAAATTTAAATCCATTGTGCTAGCCAGGAGTTAAGCATCGGCAAGAACCTGTTTATTATCATTAGCATTAATTATTGATTGTCAGGGATGGAGTCACTTTCTCAAGAGGCTAACAGTACTAACTAAAAGCACGCGTGAGTAATTAGTCTCTGGTGTGTACTGTTGAGAAAGTTTATAAATTCTCGTCCTTAGAGAATCGGCGAAGTAAGCCGGAATAAAGTAAAACTTACTGCTAGATTTTCACAAGTTAATTCCTTGTCTCTGTTTTCAAGTAACATCCAGCATTCTTAATTCGTAAATTTCGTATACCCCCGTGACACCCACCTCCACTATCTCCTCCTCCCTCACCGTTTTCACCCCTTCTTCCCCTGCACACCCTCTTCCCCTCCCTCACCGTTCTGTCCTCCCTCCACCACTGTACCTCTCCCCTGCCTTCATCCTCCTTCCTTCTTCTACTCCCTCTGCCTCCTCTTCATTTTATATCTTGTCCCACCATTCTTCTCTCCTTCCTCCCCTCTCCCCCCCTTCCATCAAGTTCTCCTCCACCTTTCCCTCCCCGCTCCCCATCAGTGAGGCGCGGATCCAGACTCATAAGTAAATGATCCAGAAGGTCCGGGATTAATCAAGCTAATGACCTGGTTAATATGTAACACCCAGGCACTACCTGTCTCTCTCTCTCTCTCTCTCTCTCTCTCTCTCTCTCGCTCTCTCTCTCTGAAATTTCCATCAGGATTTTCTATGCTGCACTGCACTGCTTTTCTCTTATTTTCATTATTTATGTGTTCATTTATGTATTTATTTATTGATATTATTGGTGGCGTATTACAGGGAATCTAGTGGGTGAAAGAGAGAGCCTTTTGCTGTACGGTACTATCCTTGTCTTATATCTATATCTGTGACTGGCATATAAAGACTGCATAAACTATGGTATTATTACTGGTACTACTGTTTAGGCCAGATGGTCTTGCTGAGGTCATAAAGTCTGTGTGGTATATGAATCTCTCTCTCTCTCTCTCTCTCTCTCTCTCTCTCTCTCTCTCTCTCTCTCTCTCTCTTCATTCACATCTTTCCTCTGTTTATCCTCCTCTCTCTCATCTCCGTTACCTTGTGGTTCCCCTTCTGGTCAGAAATTCTCTCATTTTCGGATCATCATTGTATTTCCTTCAGCTGAGAGAGAGAGAGAGAGAGAGAGAGAGAGAGAGAGGGAGGGAGGGAGAGAGACCAATATTCGTATTTTTAAAACCAAGGGGACGAGTGTGTGTGTAACCTTTCAAAATTCTTAGGGTTACTGTGAAATAGTTACGAGCATTTGGTTTGGTCAGGCTGTGTGCAGTGATACATACCGCACTGATCAGCAAGGCAGAGAAGACAAACGCTCTTTACTCATTTTGGTTTTCACAGATACTCTTAAGTGGCATAGGAGGCTTCGTAGCACTCTTTCCTGTGCTATTTGTTTTGATATTACACATTTTCCCTCGTATGCCGTTTTTAACGTTTCAGTATCGACATATCTTGCATCACTAACACACAAGAGGATATTAAAGAGTATTGTACCAGACAAATCGCCATGGAAGAGGTGTTACGAAAGATTCCGAAGCCATTTACAAAACAAGCCTTAGGGAGATGCATCCGGAGTATGAGGGGGATTTAGTCCTTATTCTCGTCGGTTAAGGAAGCTCCCTAGTACCTCTTCCTTAGCGATTTATTTTTGGATACGGATGGCTATTATTTCGTACGTTATTATGCAGAGTATGGTGATATTAGAATGATTTCGGTAACACAGAAGAGGACGATAAGGCGTAATAAGCATAATAAATAGCTTAAGAAAGAGTGCCAGGGAGTTTCCTTAACCCACGGGAACAGGTGCCTTAGTGTTTGCATAGGCTGTCCCTTTTAATTATTCTGTCAAGGCGTAGTAAGCTGCTGAGTATTCTTTATTAGCAATGAGAATTTTGAAGATGACGGCCGTATGCTTCTCTCTCTCTCTCTCTCTCTCTCTCCATGCATTTTTCTTTCCCTCCTCCTCCCTGTGAGGTGACATCTGGAGTGGCTCTTTAATATCCGGGGTGTTGCCAGAGAGAGAGAGAGAGAGAGAGAGACAGGTGTGTATATTTGATGAAGGGCAAGTGAGAAGGTTATAACTGTGTGTGTGTATGTGTGTGTGTGTGTGTGTGTGTGTGTGTGTGTGTGAAATTCTAAATCTTCATGACTATAAGATGATAATGATATAAACAAGAGACAGAATAACCTTACCTCATCGGTTATGGAAGCTCTTTAACAATTCATCTTTACCAGTTCTATTGCTGCATGTGAAGAGGTAATATTTTCTTACAGGTTATTAATTCAGTCTGTGTAAATATTAGAAACAACGATAGTCTAAAAAAGAATACTAAGGCGTAGAAAGCAAAATAAATCTCTAAAGAAGAGGTTCTAATTCTTCCATCTTGGTGTGGCCAATATTCTCGTCCTTTTGCATATTATTTCACATACGAGTTAACTTTTTTTTTTTTTAGCACTTCATTGTGACCAGCATGCTATTTTGATATTAATCTATTGTTACAAGTCAGGTGAGAGATAGCAATTTTTAGCCAAGTTAATGAAAAAAAAAAAAAAAAGGCCCCCTAACCTAGCGAGAATGTGTCCTTGAGGTGAGATGGTCAGGAGGCGAAGTGGGCCAAACCAAGAAGCATCGTATCACCTATTCATTATCTTGGCAGCATTTTTTTTTCTTCAGTTGTTTGTGTAAGCACTCTAAACCATCATAGCATCTGACTGTGGTAAAACTTAGGTATTCGTGTGTGTGTGTGTGTGTGTGTGTGTGTGTGTGTGTGTGTGTAAATTTGGAAATTTGGTGTAACTGGATGGAACATACTAACTGATAAATAAAGAAGTGACGGAAGTTGGAGAGAACATTGGGTAAACATAGGCTATATTTGAAGCAGTAGAAGCACCTTTACCAAACCAGTTTTTCTTCTTCCTGATGGTCTGTTATATTTATTGATAATTTTTGTGGTGGTAATTAAATGTTTCATGCGATGTCTGTTTCTCCGCTGTTATTAACCATGTTCCACGGTGTCAGCTCGTTTGACTCGTCAAAGTAATGGCGGAAGAGACTGTCCTAACCTAAGTGTTTAACTAAACCTAACCTAACATAGCTTAACTGTACCTGATAATTTAATCTAACCTAACCTAACCTAACCTAACCGGACCTAACCTAACCTAACCTAACTTAGCATCCGGTCGGGAAGTTGCGAAACGAAAACTACCTTTGACTACCATGAGTAAGACAATCGTAGGTAGCCTACGGGAGCGTGATGATAAAAAGTGGGAAATTTTTTCAGCAGGAAAAGATAAATGATAAAAAGTGGGAAATTTTTCAGCAGGAAAAGATAAATTATCACCCAGAAAATAGTCAGAGAAATACAGAAAACAAACTGGAAGAACATGATTTGACTTGGTAAGGTCCTTCTACTGCTTCAAGTAAAGCGTAAGTTTACCGAACATTGTCCTGCAGTGGATCGTATGATTGATGATGATGACGCATCTTGTTAAGAAAAAGCATGGTGAATCGCATCGACGTAAGTATCACGTAATTGGAAGAGTGTAGAGATTCTGCCTGCACCAGCAGCAAGAGTAGCAATCAATTAAATATATAGAAACTCAGCGAAGGCTCTTATTGGCACGATCCCATGACGTCACGCCTAAGCTTCCTCAACCTGATGTTTACTTATGCGCCTGCCTCCTAAGTGGATGCATGGCGCTGTTGCTTAGTTTTATTTCCTTTGTGGTGCTTTATCAACGACCTGAGTGTGTGCTTCTAGACGAGACGTTAGGGCAATAACTGTGGGTAGTGAAAGAACAAACAGGAAGGAGTGGACCAAGATATCAGACAGTGGGACGAGGTAAGTGATTATTTTCCATCTCCAGTGATACCCGCAGCGTCTGTAGGAATATCTTAGCCGATCACTGATGGCCGTATGCTTAAACACAGATGGAGAGGTACTGCATTGGTCCCTACTTTACACATTAAGGAAAGCACAAGTAAGCCCTCAGTTTTTACATGATATGCTGTGACAGCATTAAGGGAAAATGGGTGGTTGGTAGTCCTGCGTAGCTGGTATGTCGGAAGGTCCGCTCCCAAGGGAGTCACCGTACAATTCATTACGATGTCCATCAACAACAAAACAAAACTTTAACTTTTTTATTTTTATATTATAGCACTTGTTTTATGTATACTGTATGTACTTTTACAGTAATAAACTTTTCAGTCAGTACTTATGTTGTATATACTGTATGATAACTAGCGCTTCGGTTATACGAATTAGGTAATCGGGAGACGTAGGACCACAAAAAAAAAAAAAAAAAAAAAACTAACTAGTGACTTAATAAAGGTGTACTGAAGTGTGTTTTTGCTTAGGAAGAGGACACGTAATGGATTAGGTTAGGATAGATTTGGTTAGGTTAGCAAAAAATTGGTTAGGTTAACATGAAATAGGTTAGGATAAATAAGGTTGGATTGAAGTACGAACATTTTTTAGGTTTGGGTAAATGGGCACTGATAAAAGGTAAATTGCTTAAAAATGGCGTTGTAAGATGGCGTCCGTCTGACTTCGCGCACACGTTAGGATAAGTTTGGTTAGGTTAGCCAAAAATTGGGTAGGTAAGGTTAGGATGAATAAGATTGGCTTGTTACGGAAATTTAGGCTAGGTTTGGATAAGAAAGGTATGATATGGGTAATTTTGCATATAGATAGGGTTCTAATATGGCGTCCGTCTGTCTTCATGGACTGCAAGATAGTATCCGTGAACAAACTGCTTTCTTAGGTTCTTTTTACTATATATATATATATATATATATATATATATATATATATATATATATATATATATATATTGAAACAAAAACGCAATTGGTGAATACTTGAAGGGTAAGGAAAAAGTGAGAAAACGTCAAAATAAGGCGGTCCCGTCTCCTCAAGGATTACCAAGAATTATGAATGGGATGCTGCTCGTATATATTTAAAATTGTATTAGAAAAAAAAAAAAAACATACTTTGCAGTGCCTGAGATCTGATGCCGTCACGACGCTTCATAGTTTGACCTATGTGCTAAGGATAGTAACTTGTTACATGAAACAGCATTTACTTTATATTATTCCCTGTAGCATTGACTGAACGTCCGATATTCATTTAAGTCTCTCGGATAATGTGAAATTTTGTGGTTTAAGCATGTCCGTTTGAGGATCTTACCCTACTACTGTCGACTGTGAAAAAAAATAAAATAAATAAATAAATGCATGTCACCACAAGCGCAGCTAAGGGCTTGACTTGCCCTTGACCTGTTACTTCTTATGGTATAGCCTGCGGGTATTAATAACAAACAATTCAGTTGCAGTGTATACTTGCATTGTATTTTTAGCATGTTATGATATTGTCTACAAACTATTTACATTGTTTTCTGCATGCACAGAGCTACTTTATTACGAATAATTAAATATAGGGTTTGTGAAAGTCATAGCATACTTCCCCTTCAAAATAAATTGGAACAACCCTTACAGAGAGAGTGAAATCTTTCTCTGCTTAAACTTTTGGCATACCATTTTGATGTAGGGTCCTTAGGAAAGGCCCCACAACTTTAAGCATACGACTGTGTGTTAACCTCGAAGTTAATTTTATCTCAGTGTTTACCTACTTTGTTACTTCGTGTCGTTAAAAGGGGTGAAGAATGACATGGGTGAAATACAGTGCGGTGTATTAAATATGCGACGTAGTCAAACACCATGAAGCGTGTGTTGTTTGTGTCGGCCAATTCCACAAGGCCTCTAGTTGTGGTAAGCCCCATCACCATCCCCACCTAGTTATCGGGCCAACCCAATCATCCATTTCAATTCCACAAGAGCCATAGTGATGGTATAGCCCTCCCCTACCATGGTATTGTCTGACACCAACAGCGCGCTCCAAAGTCGCATCGGTTGGTAGCCCTGGAGGTGAAATGTTTACCACCCTGAGTAGGTCCAAGCAGGACGAACGTAAACAAAGCATAGTTGGCGGCCTGACTTTCCTCACGTGAACATGGAGGATCACAACAAAGAGAAGTCTCCCCCATTAAGTTACGACCAGAAATTAACTCTGGTCAAATTAATAAAAGCTAAGCTAGTAATCCTGGATAAAAGTGGGGACTTTACAGCCACCACCAAGAAGAAATTGGCGTGGGACTCTGTGACGCAGGGCTTCAATTCGGCTTATCCCCTGCTGCAGCCGAGGACGACCACACAGCTGAAACGTGCTTGGGAGTACAAAAGAACAAAGTAAGTTAGAATCTATTTTTGTGTTGAAAGTATAATAGGCAAATAAAAACAGGGCATAATGTAGGGGTAAATATTGCCGTTTCTTATATTTTTTTTTTTTCCAGTTAAGTTTTTTTTTAGTTCATTTGAGTATTTTGAGGCCTCATTTGTTGTGCAAATGAATAATAACCGTAATATGACTGTAGTTACCTCCTAACCCTGTGGGAGCTCTTGATTGCCACCTAACCAAAATAATCTAATCTAACCTAACCTAACCTAACCATCCCTAACCAAACCAAACCTAACCTAACGAACCCTAACCTAACCTGACAACCTAACCTAACCTAACTGTAATAAAAAATATTAAAAATAGAAATATTTGCACACGAAAAAAAAAAAAAAAACATACAGGCATATACTATATGATAGCACCAATCCATTGGGTATGGTAAGATTGTCCGCTAAAGAAATGGCAATAAAGTCAATAAATACCAATGTAGGTATGCTAGCTTATAGATACAGGATGATACAAGCACAGGACCATTTGAAATACTGGTATGCTTTGTTGGTAAATTTTTACAAGTACACCACCTCCAGTTTTTTCGATGAAACGTGTTTGTTTTTTCCCTACTATTTTCCATGTGATTCATAAAATTTTGACAGACATTTGGTATGGAAATTTGGTTAGGTTAGGATTATTAAAAGTACCATTTCAGCTTTAAATGAGTGTCAGAATCTCATGAATAAAATGAACATAGTAGGAAATGAACATAGGATGGGCCAGGGTGTTTTCCCAAGGTGAGGTGCAGGGAAAATTAAGTAGATTTGGCTCCTTGGCACATACCTGGGGTGCACAGTGCCACCACATGTAGGCTCCTCATCAATGCCGCATTTGTACGTAGTAGACTGAACTATTCACAAAAATTGTCATTCCATATTTAGATACAGTTTTCAGTGGTTAGGTAACAATAGGTTATGAACAATTTTATGCCATAATATTGTACAAGCTACAAATTTTCTGGTAATTTTCAGAGTGAAAAAAGATAATGCAGATTTTGTGAAAAAGAAGATGGCTACTGGTGGAGGACCCCCGCCAACTCCACCCAAGATTACGGAACTCTGTATACTGGTGGCCGATTTGATCCATGTGGAGCTTGGATTTGCGGAGGTGCAGTATGATAGCGACCTTCGGGCTGATCCTTCACCACTTGTCGTTCAGGACACTGATATTGGTTAGTAATGCCAAGAGCTTGATTATAAATTATTTTCAGATTTTTTTTTTTTATAGCTGTTTCATGCTAAAACCTTTATTGCTCGAACATTTTCTTAAAGTTCTGGACAGTAATGCAGAAATGGGTAAAGGTTATTTCAGCCTATGTACCCTTTACATCTCCACATGCAAATGTGTGGCTGCATAGTAATACTCCTGTACTGACAGATCCGGTGTGTAAATGTGTGTAGTACACAAGTGTGTTCTGTAGCGATTTTGCCCTTGTGTTTTAGCCATTGCCAGTTTTCTATGTAGTGCACGTACAATATTTTGAACATACAAACAAAGGACAACACTGCATAGGAAGATTATTACTTAATACCTATTTGCACTGTACTGTAATACATATGACGACTGTGACAAATGTGTACAAAAGTTCATATTATTAGTTAATTTCATAAATCTACCTGCTTAGGAGTCAAAGCAACGAAAAAAGACCTGCTCCAACCTGGATGCAGTGCTTATGAAGTGGAAATGATGGCACCAATGCAATATGTCTAATTTCAGAGTGGATGCCTGATGATGATGATCCCAATATCACACAAGTGGACTGGATAGAGGAGCAGACAGACATGCCAGTCCAGATGAGCTCCTGCAAACCTGGTCCATCTTCATCATCATCATTATCAGGGGCATCAACAAGCACCGAGACACCAACATCTGAACCAGCAGTACCTAAAACTCGCTCCCCGCGGATCTTAAATGGCAGTAGCAGGAAACGTAAGCGAGAGGCAAGTTTTCCTGGGTCCGGAAAGGATGAACTGTATAAATCATTGAGAACTGGCCAGGAAGAAGTAAATCAGGAAATAGTGACACAAGTTAGAAATGTAGGAGAGGCATTTGTAGAGGTGTGTAATGAATTAAAAGAGGTCCTAGGGCTAGCTAAGACATTTTTAAAACAGAAATTAGAAAAAACTGATGGAAATACTACAGAATAAATGAAAGTTTACTCCAGAAACAGATATTTCAGTTGTATCCCAAATATATACTATACTTTCAGTTATCATAATATACACATGATAAGAATATCTTTTTTCAACAGTACCGATATCGGCAATATACAGTATTATGTATGAAACTAAAATGCTCTCTTCTCTCGGTTCGGCTTCCCGTCCCGAGGGGTGCAGAGCAAGTGGTTTGGTTCGTTTCTCAACTGGAGTTAGGAGGATGAATGCAAACACTGGGAGACCGTACTACAATTTGTATTGGTTAGAATTACAACAGTGGAGTGAAGTACACTGCTACAAAAACAACAACCATTCCACTCTATTAATAATGAAAATAAAAATTTCTCTAAAAAAAAAAAAAATCTTGAAACATGACAGCCTGTAGTGATAAAAGTTAGCAAAAGGCTGAAACATGAACACAGTTACAGTACCGTATTAAAAGTCACATGAAGACATGTCCAGCACTTGGTGTTAAGAAAAGTGTACTGAAAAAGTTCAATATACTGAATAATTATGAAAAATTACTGGTGATATGTCGTCATACTAAATACATAAAGTTAGTGAAGATATATAAAAGTACTGAATAATTAAGACATGCTATCATCAGCCAGGTCTGCATTACTATATACTGTATTCCGTTTACCTATTATTCACCCTGGGTCCCTGGAACCACTGCTCAATTACTCTGTTTCTCACTAGTACCCCAGCCTCCGCTTGTTCTCCATTGTTGCCCTCTCTCCTGCCTTCCAGCTCCTCTACCTGCAATGGTTCTAAAGTTTCTGGTAGCTGCACCCTTCTAGTGATGGCAATGTTATGCAGCACAGCACTAGCCATAATTATTGCCCGTGTTGTTGAAAGTTTTGTGCGGATTGGGATGCTTAAAATGGCAAATCTCCTTTTAAGCACCCCAAAAGCACGTTCCACAACATTTCTAGTTTTTGCATGAGCAGCATTGTACCTCCTCTGTTCTTCACGTAGATTGCCTGTATCTGGAACTGGGGTTAGTAAATACGGCCTGCAAGGGTATCCACTGTCTCCTAACAAATACCCTCTATATCCCCCTCCTTCTAGCCTGGCACACAACCTTGAAGAATCAAAAATTCTTGCATCATGTGTACTACCCGGCCAACTAGCAACAATGTTGACAAATTTCAAATCTGCATCACAAGCACCCTGAACATTTATATAATAAAATCCTTTACGGCACCTGTAATACTCTGCCGCAGGGCCTCCTACACCGATAATAGGGACATGGGTTCCATCCATACAAGCAAGAACCCCTGGTAGATGAGCTATCTGAAAGAACTTCTGGCTGTACACATGCTCAGTGGCTGGGGTTGGAAAGGTGATGTAGTTCGGTGCCAGGTGTGCGATCAGCCTTGATATTCGTGCGACACTTCTACAGGCAGAAGAAGTTGCCATAGTTAGCAAGTCTGCCAGACAAATCTGAAAACTGCCAGTAGCCAGGTACCTCAGTGTCACAAGAACTTGTAGGTGCAGGGGGTATACTCCAGTCTAAAAAGGAGAGAACAGAATGGGTAGGTAGTACATTTAACACAGGAACTATTGACAGTATATAGCTACCTGAAGGAGTTTTGTAGACTAATATAACTAAATGTATTTTGCCAGAACAAATTGAAAAGTTGAATGCTAAACATTAAATAGTAATGAATTAATTATGAGACTAAGATGACAGTTGTGGGTGTTATACTGGTATAGTTCATGCTTATGCACATTACTACAGTATCCTCTACCTAAAATGTTCTGGTGTGTAATTTGGGATGCACTTAAGATTTTCAAGAAGCTTAGCATTCCAGCAGTAATGGGTTACATTTGTGGTTACAACTGTGAACAAAACATCCTATAATAATACACACAATAAATAAAAAGAGGGAAATATACCTTTTCCAGGTTGAGGTCTTGGTGCACGAGGTCTTATTTCCTCAATAAGATCGTGTACGCAATCTTTGGGAACTCTAAACCGTTTGATGAATTCATCATCACTGACAGATGTAAAAGGATCACTCCTATCTCTCATGACAACCCTTGGTACTCTCACTTCTATTTCTTCCAACTGTTCAAGTTGCCGGAGTTGAAGATTTTGTATAGCAAACATCGTGATCTGTAAGAAAAGGTTAGGTTAGGTTAGGAAATGAATGTCAAAATCAACCAAAAATCATTAAAAAAAAAAAACATAGGAAAAACAGTATTTTCACCTCAATTACATGGCTTAACCTATCTAAGCTAACCTAATATGGCAATCATTTCCAACGGAAGAACCATAGGAAAAATATATTCACCATCCATTACGGTATGAGAAAGGTGTATTAATATAGATTTACCGATAATGCTAATCCAGTTATTATAATACACTTGTCAAACATGCTCATAGCTACAATTTGTGTGGCACATTACCAGTAGCTACCAAATTTGGCTTAGGTCATAAGTCCCATTGTCATCTGTGGGGTTTATACACCGTGTATCCCATTTTCGAAACCTAACCTAACCTATTTTAGATACAAAAGCTGCTTATAGGCTTTCTCCATAAATATCAATTTTCACAAGAAATACCATGTAAAAAATCGAGTTGGAATCAATTTTTACGTTTATTCTGGAAGTTCACAGGGACGAGCAATCTCCTTGAAATATGTTTTTCTGATGGTTTTTAATGTGCTTTGAACGATTCTGGTATTCATTTCCATTGCAAATTATTTTCATTTTACTCTTAGGTTAGGTTAGGTTGAAATCAAGTTATTTATATAGCTTTTGATGTGTTCTGAAATATTCTGACCTTCATTTTTATTGCAAATCACTACTTTTTTGTGATTTTCCTCACCCAAAACCCCTGGTTGCAACCCCTCCCCCATTATTGTTGGGGAAGGGGGTGTTGGATATCTCAACAAGTACCGTACTGATTTAGGTAGAAATGAAAGTCAGATTCGTTCAAAGCATATCAAAATCCATTGGAAAACACCTTGGTTTTACCTAATAAGTCCCCGTGCTCATCTACAAAAATACCAAATTTGTGGTACCAGTACTGTGTATACCGGTAAGAAAAACCAGTTCTCAGGTTCAGGAGCAGTGTTGTGTGCGACTACAGCCGTAATTTCCCTATGCAACCTGTACTATAATAATAGATAACAAGTAAACAATTCACACTTACCGACTATTGGGGTCAGAATAATTCCAGTGATTTTCCCAACTTTGTTGGTCCGCCGAGGTTTGTTGTTGTTGGTGGTGGCAATTTCTGAGGAGTTGTAGATGTTCTCCTAAAACACAGAGAAGGGCGTAGCAAATGAACAACGTCTGTTTACCTCATGTTTTTTTTTTTTCTCGCTGAAGGTATACAACAAGAAAATACTTTTTACATATTTCAAAACCATATGAAATAAAATTCTGTTCCACGATGCACTGTTGGGGGTAGGTAGACATCCCCAGAATTCCATCCCTAAAGTTCCAATATTGTGGTAAGGGCTGGTACCAAACCGAACGCTGTGAGGTGGGCAAAATGTCTTGTGGAACGCAAATGTTCGGGATGGAAGCGTCTTGGTGTTAGGGATCCCCGATACAAGGCCTTGTGGAATTGGCGGTGTGTGGGGGTCACACACTGAGGGTGACCTCTCACCATGTGTGATGGAAATGGCTTAGTATATTTACTGGCATTTTATTAATTATATACAATCCTTGAGCTCAGTGACCGACAAAATGTCTGCACTCTTGGGTAATTAGAAAAAAAAAAAAAAAAGATATTTGCAAGAGGAGAATAAGGATGAATATATGAGTAGCTGATAAAGCTGAAAAGAGCAGAGGGAGGGTTTATAGGCCCTGACTCTTAAGCGAAACCTTTCATCGACAAAAAGAAAGGAAACGGAACACCGGGTGTGTGTGTAGCTGAATTAAGAGTGAGGATCTTTGACGGAGCCCTGTCTCGTTTTCTCTTGTTGATCATAAATTATGTTTTGAGCAAGTGTGTTTGTGCCCGAGTGGAGGTGGAGGAGGAAGGGAGGGTGAGAAGGGAGTAAGTGGAGGGAATGGGAGTGCTGAAAGGAGAAAGGTAGCAGGTAGAAACATCGTCAGCTTAAGATATTGGTAATATACCGTACATGGTAAATGTATGGTTCAAGCAGTAGAAAGATCTTACTTGTTCAGTTCCTGTTCCTCCAATTTGTTTTCTGTTTTTTTCTGAATATTTTCATGGCGGTAAACAGTTTTCTTTTTATTTCCCTCCCCCCCCCCACACCCTTTGTCATAATGTTCCTTATGCCTCACCGACGTTTGTTTTTCCCCAGGCGTACCTGTAATGGGAGAGACGTACTAATACCTACTTAAATCCACCCAGATTCATTTTCTTTTGTATTTACTTTTTCTGCCTTTTTTGTTTACTATTTTTATGGGCATAAATAATGTGTACTGTTGATATTGTTTCTCTGTTGATCTTGACGTTTTATTTCACGGGCGTAATGGCGAACTTACTAAAATATACTAGAATAGGTTAGGCTATGTTAACCTACTGGGCTAGGTTAGATCAGGTTAGATTAAAATGTGTGGAAGAGGTACTAAAAGGCGACTGGGACGTCAACAACAATTTTTTTGGTAGATTTGGGTATGTTGAAATAAATGTTTGCCATTACATTCGAAGAACAGTTGACTGAGCAGACGGAACATGGCTAAGAATAATAGGGAAAGAACTTTATCGTGAAACGTTTATTTACCACCCCCAAAATTACAATAATATAAAAAAAAGACTATGAGAGATGAAACTAATTTGGTGAGGTGCTTCTGCAGGTTAAAGTAAAAGGTATGTTTAATCACGTTAGCTGTCTGGTTATTCGCCCTGAACAGTCTTAGCGACTGTAACTAAGGCAGAACGATGTTAATAAAGGGGTCTCCTCATGATGCTGCGTGCTCAGTGTGTGCAGAACAGATGTAAGTATGCATGTGTGCCTGTCCCAGAACGCATGCGCCAACCGTTTCCTTTCTTCCGTTGTGCCGAGACCTCCCATCTCCCTAGCGCAGTTAATGTGTGCATTGTTTTTTAAAGCTTTACCTAAAGTTTGCGTGCATTACAATGAACAGGTTGCTTAGGTATCGGTACAGATTTCGGACAGCGTGTGCTGTTGTTATGCATTCAGCCAAGGGTCGAGGGATTTACGATAGGAATGCCTTTAACACTTGATTCACCTACCTGCGTAGCTTATCGTGTTTTCGTTTTCCATTGTCTATCTATCTGTCTGTATCTATCTATCTATCTGTCTATACATACATACATACATATATATCTATATCTATATCTATATCTATCTATCTATCTATCTATATATATATATATATATATATATATATATATATATATATATATATATATATATGTACTGACACCAAAGGAAATGGTACCCGGTAATAATTAAATTTACATACATATGATTAAAGGAAGTAGAGGGATAAGGTAGGCAGGTATATGACTGAGGGTGGTGTGGGCAGGAGGAAGGGCATCCAGACTGCGGAGGACAGAGTTGCTTGGCGATTTGTTCGTGATCCGTAAGAGAATGGAGTCTGGTTGCAGATAGATAGCTAAACAGATATTCTTAATTCATAGGAATCGTAAGCATGACGAAATCACCCTTTCTACCCATTATCTTTCCTCCCTCGTTTCCGCCTCGTCAGCCAACAGTGAAAGCGCAAATAAGTGAGCAAATTTTTGCGTACATCTTTAGACGTCAAATAGAGAACGGCTATTGTTTTTGTGGCGTATTTTAAATGGATGCTGTTCAGCTTAGGAGAGGCCTCTGGTAGTCAAAAAGTTCTTGAAGGCCATAGCTAAGCCGTTCAGTTTGAAAAGTATATCTCAAGGTGAATAAAATCATCAGGAAGAAGTAAGAATATGGTAAAAATAATACGTCAGCGGATTCAAGGAGTTAAAATTTCATTGGCCTGCCTACAACATCGATATTACAAAGGGTGTATGGGAAACTATTATTTTATCATTTTTTGGTGGCATGAGAACCTTACTAGCACTTCATCCTCAGCAGTTTACTTTACTCTGTGACCGTAACATGTGTCTACTCTTCTGACACCGTAACATGTGCTCTTCCCTAATGACACCGTAACATGTGCACTCCCTTTCTGACACCGTATCATGTGCTCTCCCCGTATGACACCGTAACATGTCCTCCCCTCTTATGACACCTTAATATGTGCTTCCCTCTTATGACACCGTAACACCTGCTCTCCTTTTATAACACCGTAACATGTGCATTCCCCTTATGACACCGTAACATGTGTTCTCCCCTTATGATACCATAATATGTTCTCCTATGACACCGTAACATGTACTCTCCGCTTAGGACACTGAACGATGTGCCCTTGTATTTTATTTATTGTACCGTACCTTGTTTTAATCTCGACATTTTCGTTAGTAATAAACACCCTGATTACGGTATATCCATCCCTACAACTCACCACAACGACCATCACGTCTCTTCTCACCACAACCACACCATTCACATAGATGTTGTTATTGCTGATGATCATACTATACACCATAGCCCATCTGAACATGATCCTGGTGGACTGTACGGTGGAGTTACCCTTGTCCTGCCGTTCACCATCTCCTTTCAAGAGACCGAGAGAGAGGTGAAGGACGTTTGTATAACCAGGCAGCGAAGTTGTCCTGCTATATTGGTTCATGCACGTGAAGCCGTCCCTCTCCACCACACAGCGGAGTAATATGCAAAATAAATCGCTAATGTAGAGGGGAAATCCTAGACTAAATCCTTGCCAGCCGACCTACCCCGCCCATTTTCACATAGAATACTTACCTTCTCGGGCTCCTTCACCCAACAAATCCTAGCCCGTCAAGCCCAGTACCCATTTTTAAAACCCTCCTCCTCCTTCCTCTCCCAGTCCATGTATCCACGTACACATCAATTCATCTATTTATCAGTGAACCCTTTTATCCGCCCTGCTATCCATATACCGATGGCCTCACCCATTTATCCAAGAATCTGTCCATCCACCTGTGTGTTTCTTCACCCAGTTATCCATGCATTAATCCATCTATCCATCAGCTAAGTCATCCCTTTATCAGTCCATCCATTTTTTTTTGTCCATTATCCATCTATCCGTCCAGTTCTCTGTCCATCTGTCCACATATTCATCCGTTTATCTATCCACCCATCTGTCTATCCATTTTTCCAGTCATTTGCCACCCAGCAAGTATAACACAAAACAAACAACCTGTCGAAGCGTCAGTCTTGGGTTCTGGCGATGCTTTAAGCTGGTGATTATTTCGGGATTACGTATCGACACGAGCCGAGTTGCCCCGGTGCTAGTGAGGTCTTGGGCTGGCGTGGGTGTGGTGGTTGTGGTGAGGACGGTGGTAGTTGTCGTTGTGACGAGTTGTAGGGAGGGATGCGATTATGGTGGTGGTTGTGATGGATGTGGCAGTAGTGAGGGTAGTGACTGTCGTTGTGATGTAAAGGGAGGAATATGGTGAGGGTGGTGGTTGTGATGGATGTGACTGTGTTGAAGGTGATGATGGTTATAGTGGTTGTGATGGTTTGTAGGGACCGTTGTGGTGAGTGTGATGAGGTAGATGTGGTGGTGGCATGGATGGTGATGGGGATGGCAGTGGTTGTGATAGTTTGTAGAGACGGTTATGGTGGTGATGGTGATTGTTGTTGTGATGGTGATTTTTTTTAGGGATAGCTGTGGTGAGTATGATGCTGGGAGCCGTGAAAATGATTGTGGTGAGTGTGGTGGTGGTGATAATTTGTAGGGTTGGATTAGCTGAGAATGGTGGTGGCAGTATATGTGATTATGTTTTGTACACAGGAAAAATCATCCAATATATTACCAATATGCTGGGAATCGAACCCGGGACTCTCAGGCGAGAGCCAGGCAGCATACCACTACACCACGACCTCGTTAAAGTTATCTCACATTGTCACTATCTTGTAAGCAATGCTGCCTGGCTCTCACCTGAGAATCCCGGGTTCGGTTCCTGGCATATTGGTAATATATTGGATGGATTTGTGATTATGGTTTTGGTAGAGTAATGGTGGTGGTGGTCAATGTGGTTGTGATAATAGCGGATTAATGGTTGTTGTGGTTTTTAGTACAGGAGTGGTGTGGGGATGATGGCTGTGATTGTGGTATGGAGGGTAGTGGTGACGGTTGTGGTGGGAGGAGGTGGTGGTCGTCGTGGTGAGAGGCGGTGGTAGTGGTTGTGATGAGAGGTAGTGGTGGTGGTAGTTGCGGCTGTGGTAACAGGTGATGGTTGTGGTGGTGGTGATGGTTGTAGTGTGGGGGGTGGGGGTTGTAATGAAAGTTGTTGATGTTTTTTAACCCCGATCATGCCTGGCCTAGCAGACATGTCGACCGAAAATAACGAACTGTCCCTATAGAGTCGTCCTATAGGTTCTCTACACTTCATGTATTGATGTGTTTGCGTCTTAGTGTGGTATATGCTGTGCAGTGCTCTTATATGCATGTTATGTTGTGTGGGCCTATTCTATGAGCGTTAAGGTAACTGTGATCGCACCCAACCCAATCTAAGGAAGGTTGAGTGATCTGCCCTAAGCCTAGCCAGGTGAACTCGATTAGCTCTGTTTAAGGATACCTCTGATGGGTGGATATCTGGAGGGGGACTTGTAGTATACTGATCTGATCGAGATGTTGTATTGCCCTGCGCATGAAATGAGTGTATAGGTGTTTCTTCACTGATAGGTGTTGGATTGTCTGGAAGTGAGATGTTATTGAAGAGAGGCTGGTAATGTTTGTGTAGTGATTGTATTATGACTAGTTATGAAATGTCCCCCCCCCCCCTCTCTCTCTGTCTTCTACCTTATATCCAGGCAAGAGATAATATCTGACGTGTAATTAAGTTTCATATCAGAAAAATTCAGAAGGTGAGAAATACTGAAAACTTTGTAATATAAAAATGTCAGTCTACAGCACCAGCTGTTTTTAATTAAAGTCATGACAGCGCCCAAGCCTCTTTTTTATCAGTTTTTGTTCAGGAATATTGAGTTTTTGTTCACGTTTAATGTTATCGTACTTTTTCATCCGCCCCTTCCCAGAGAGAGAGAGAGAGAGAGAGAGAGTCTGACCGCCGACATGACTCGTACAACCTATTTTTTTTTTTTTTTTTACTTCAACTTGGTCAAGATTTTCGTCCATTTTTTCAGATTATTCTAGGTAAATAAATTGCAGAAGGAGACAGTGTTATGGCGTTATATCCTTTCCATGGCACTTCTTCATGACTGGCATCATAGTCTCGTATTAATATATTGTTATAGCGCAGAATTCAAGATGGAGAGATGGCAATTTTAGGCCAAGTGAGAGTGAAGAGGGTATAGTTGATCCCTTTACTGTACAGAGAATATATTGATTAAAGCGTAATATTGCCATCCCAACCTATCCCCCGTCTCTCTCTCTCTCTCTCTCTCTCTCTCTCTCTCTCTCTCTCTCTGAAGTCCACCGTTGTGCGACTCTTGGTAACTTCATCTGTGGGTAACTTTGCCTGAATTTCAGCGAGAGAAAAGATCCACAAGAGTTCACTCGTATTTACTTTCACATCAGCGACTGGCGTTGGAAGAATGTGTATTGGACCAAAGTCTACCATAAAATCAAATTCGTCTTCCCGGTGGAAAGAAAACGAACTACGGGTGACTCTCTCTCTCTCTCTCTCTCTCTCTCTCTCTCTCTCTCTCCCTCCCCATGTATGTGTCATTGTACCTGCTTGATCACATGTACCCCTCCTGCTTTGCCTTCAGCGACAACGTTCCTAGGAGTGTTCGGGCTTGTACTGTATGGTAAATAAAGAATAAAAATTAAAGTATAAAAATAACTAAATAAATAAAAATAAATAAAGGAGCCCTGACCATTCCAGGTTAGCCCCATCAGTTAAGCTCAGGCCATTGTCTCCCGCCGAACCACGAAATCGGACAGGAAAATTGTGTTTATCCTTAATGAATAGTACTACAGCATTCATGGCGGAATTACTATGTCTGAATAGTATAGCCACATTCATGGTTTACTCTCTCACAATATACATGGAAATGACATGGGAATACTCAGAAAAAAAGGAAGACGAAAAAGTAGATAGCACTTTATACCGATTGCGTCCTAATACAACGGGGTTATTATTATTATTATTATTATTATTATTATTATTATTATTATTATTACCGTATTATTATTATTATTGTTTGACGTTTCCTGTACATCAGGAAACCATTTAATACGCTGGGTGGTAACCATATAACCAAATTTTGGCTCCTGGTAGTTAAGTGGGTAATAAAGGTGCTCCAATCGGATTGAGCCGGTGAAGGTTTATATCCAAGGGATGGTTGGGGTTTATTGCTCATGTAATGCCACTCAGGGATGAGTGAGGCTGGTCACTTTCATCTTAAATGCCAGGACCAACTATCCTAGCCCCGGGCTCCTACGCTCCTCATGGGGCAACGTAGGATTTCATGATGGATGGATGGACATCTCTTACAAACTGGAGATGATTTTATTCAGCTTAGGGAGGACTTAATAAAGGAGTTACTGAAGGCTTTATCACCCCCCCCCAGCTTGAAAATTTTCTCTAAGCGAACAAAATGAAAGAAAGAAAAAACACCTGGAGATAAGAATAAGCAAAAAGATACTACGACCCTTATTCTCTTGGGTTAAGAGAGCTTTCCAATACGTTTCCCAGGCGATTTATTTTACTTATTACTTGTACCCTTCGCTCTCCTCTTCTGCGTTACGTTACATAAAGCCATCCAGTATCGCCAACTCTGCCTAAATAACGCAGAGAAAGATATTAACCACTCATATACAAAAATAAATCGCTAAGGAAGAGGTGTTAGGGAGCTTTCTTAACAGAAGAGAATACGAGTCCAGATTTAAGCCATGTTCTCGTGGAATTAGAAGGCTCCCGGTACTTCTATTATTTCAGTTTTTTATATTCCGTGTTACCCCTTCAGTCCCATGACGTCTTTTTCATTTTATTCCTGCAGTTTCCAGATTGCTTCGTTCAGCTTTGGAGACATTGGAATTGAAGTGGTTAGATATAGCATTCATTTACCCTTTATCTCATTCTCCATTCACCACACATCTATTTCTGCTGCATTCACTATTATGGTATATTTGTCTATCTGTCTGTCTAAAACACACACACACACACACACACACACACACACACACACAAAAGAAACATTAATCGGGCCCCGGTCTTTTCAGTGTCTCAGTTACACAGAGAGCAGGCCAGCATGCTCTCCAGTACAAATTTCTCTATCTATCTTCACCAAACTACATGCACAGTACACACTACACTTCCTATTCAAAATTCACCAAAATGGCGTCAATTCACCCAGCCTCGGAGTCCCCAGGGGGGGGGACCATAAATGCCCCCGCCATCTGCCCCTCTCCCGGTGACGACTCGAGGTGCCTGGAACCACTGTCTGACTCTCTTCTTCTTCATTTCTGCAACATTCGCGGCCTTTCATCTAACTTTCGCTCTGTTGAGCACCACCTCTCCTCCTCTAAACCTCACCTTCTTTTTCTAACGGAGACTCAGCTGTCTGAGGCAACTGACAGCAAACCCTTTTCTGTATCCTCCTACTTTCTCTATACTCATTTCAAAGCCAAAGGTGGCTGTTGTGTATACATACGCAACGACTTATCTTGCTCTCGTGTTCCTGAACTTGATTCTTCTGAATTCTCCACTCTCTGGCTTCGGCTTTCCTGTCATTCTCTGACTAAATATATCTGTGCTGTTTACTTATCCCCTAATTCTACTGACTATCAAAAATTCTTCGACTATCTTACTTCTACGATGGAACACATTCTGTCCATTTCTCCTTTCTCTGAAATCTCCATTCTTGGAGATTTCAATGTTCACCACCACCTTTGGCTCTCCTCTCCTTTCACGGATCCACCTGGTGAACAAGCCTACATCTTTTCTATCCTTAATGACCTAGAGCAGCTTGTACAGCACCCTACCCGTATCCCTGACCGCCTTGGAGAGAGCTCCAACATACTTGACCTCTTCCTCACAACTAATCCTTCTGCTTACTCTGTTAATCTTTTCTCTCCGTTGGGCTCCTCCGATCACAACCTTATTACCTTAACCTGTCCTATCACTCCAGTACGGCCTGCGGACCCTCCAGGGAAACGTCGTCTCTGGCATTTTGGAGCTGCAGACTGGGAGGCCCTCAGGCAGTACTTCATTGATTTTCCCTGGAATGATTATTGCTTCCATGGCCGTGAGCCATCTGAGTGTGCCTTGCGCATTACGGAGGTTATTCTCTCGGGCATGGAAGCATACATTCCTTTCTCATATCCTTTGACTAACGCAAGAAAGCCTTGGTTTAATCACGCTTGTTCTAATGCTGTCCGCAACAAGGAGAAGGCCTACAAAAGGTACCGGAGCCAACCCACCCCTGAATCACATAATCTTTACGTTTCTGCCCGGAATCGTGCTAAGTCTGTTCTTCGCTCTACTAAAAATAATTTCATCCATACTAAATGCTCTCAACTCTCCATCTCGAATTCTTCCCGCTCCTTCTGGCACCTTGCCAAAAATCTTTCTAACAACTTTACCTCATCATCCTTCCCTCCTCTTTTCTACTCTGATGGTTCTGTAGCTATTTCTTCTACTGATAAAGCAGATCTCTTCGCACAGACTTTCTCCTCCAATTCCACCTTAGACGATTCCAGTGCTGTTCCTCCATCACTTCCCCCCTCTGACTTCCTCATGGCTGACATTAAAATTTCTTCAGTTGATGTATTTTCTGCCATTACTGGCCTCAGTACTAACAAGGCATATGGGCCTGATGGGGTCCCTCCTGTTGTTCTCAAAAACTGTGCTTCTGTGCTTACACCCTGCCTAGGCAAACTATTTCGCCTTTGTCTGTCAACTTGTACCTTTCCTTCTTGCTGGAAGTTTGCTCTCATTCAGCCAGTCCCAAAGAAGGGTGACCACTCCCAACCCTCCAACTATCGTCCAATTGCTTTAACGTCCTGTATTTCAAAAGTTTTCGAGTCAATTCTTAATAAAAAAATTTTAAGGCATCTTTCCTATCACAACCTTCTTTCCGATCGTCAGTATGGGTTCCGTCAGGGACGCTCCACTGGCGATCTTCTCACCTACCTTTCAGACTCCTGGTCATCCTCCTTTCGGGACTTTGGCGAAAGCTTTGCCATTGCACTTGACATCTCAAAGGCTTTCGATCGAGTCTGGCATAAATCTTTAATTTCCAAATTGCCCTCCTACGGTTTCTATCCTTCTATCTGTGCCTTCATCGCTAGCTTCCTTTCTGGTCGTTCTATAGCCGCTGTCGTAGACGGCCATCGTTCTTCTCCTAGATCTATCAACAGTGGTGTTCCTCAGGGCTCTGTCCTATCACCAACTCTCTTCCTTTTATTCATCAATGATCTTCTAAGCTGTGCATCTAACCCTATCCACTCATACGCTGATGACTCCACCCTTCACCTTTCCATTCGGTTCCCGCAACGCCCATCTCAACAGTTACTTCAAGAAACAAGGGATGAGGCTATGGCACACCTAATGTCTGACTTGGCTCATATCTCTGACTGGGGTAAAAATAATATGGTTGTCTTTAATGCTTCTAAGACTCAGTTCTTACACCTATCAACCCGACAAAATCTTCCACAGGTATACCCACTAATGTTTAATAATATTCAGCTTAATCCTGCATCATCCTTGAACATGCTTGGGGTTTCATTTACTCGGGACTTATCTTGGAAAGATCATATTACATCTCTTGTAAAATCTGCTTCCAAGAGATTGGGTGTGCTAAGCCGACTCCGCTCTTTCTTTACCCCTGCACAATTGTTGACTCTATACAGGGGTTTTATCCGCCCCTGTGTGGAGTACAACTCTCATGTGTGGGGAGGCTCCCCACATACAGCTCTTCTCAATAGGGTGGAGTCAAAGGCTTTTTGTCTCATTAACTCTCCTCCTCTTACTGACTCCCTTCAACCTCTGTCTCTTCGCCGCACTGTTGCATCTTTATCTCTTTTCTATCGCTACTTTAATGGTCACTGCTCCTCTGAACTGTCTGCTTGCATTCCTCCACCTCTACGACGGGCGCGTAGCACCCGTCTGGCAGCAAACTCTCATCCCTTTTCTGTCCAACTCTCTAATGCAAGAGTTAACCGTTACTCCCAGTCTTTCATTTATGCAACAGGTCAGCTCTGGAACTGTCTCCCTCTGTCTGTATTTCCTCCTGCCTATGATCTCCAGTCTTTCAAACGCAGTGTGTCCAGGCATCTCAAAATGATCGGATCTTGAATTTGGCTCTCTATTGTATTTTGTTTTTCTCTTGGAGGGAACTGTTACTGCGGGCTCATGGCCTTTGGTTCCTTCTTCCTCGCATAAAAAAAAAAAAAAATCCAGCAGCTCTTGATATTACACACGGGAGAAATATAAAGAATAATTACAGAGCTGGAGGCAGATATGAAGGGCTTTTGTGGAGACTTAACCCCTTCAGCACCATGACTTTTTTGTGATGTTATTAGTACTACCCGATGCTTTAATTTAACTCTGGCATGATGGTTTATGATGTAGAAACTTGCGGGCGTGTCATGATAACTCTTTTTATTTTCAGAGATTTCACGCTGGGTAAATATCATCATCCTATGATTTCTATCTATTTGTCTATCTATTGCCAGACGCCATAATCCCGTAAGGGGTGGCCATTTGACTCTGAGTTATTTGTTTTACGGGAAGGGACACTAAGCCTCCACCAACCCATTTGTTGACACGTAGGGAGCACGTATGGTTTGGTTATATGGTTACCACCCAGCTTTGTAAATGGTTTCTTTGCTTACAGGAAACCATTTGGCTTGTCACTCAATGTGAAGCCACCTGTAAAGGAAAGAAAAGCAATAAGAAGTGACAGGAAAGATGGGAGAAATAGGAAGAGAGGAGGGCAGGCACAGAAAAAGAATGATAAAGGCTAAGGAGGAAGTAGGCAGCACTACATCAAGTGAGTGGATGATGGTCGCCACCTACTACTGTGATTCAACGATATAATAAGAAACTGATTATGCTGTCATCATCATTCTATCATCATCATCATCACTGTCATTGTCATCGTCATCGTCATCACTACTACCGTCATTACAATCATCATCTCCACAATCATCATTGCTACAATCATCATGACCTTAACACCAACAATAACACGTCTGCCTTAAACTCTCCACACCTCTTCTTGTTACTTGCATCATAGTTTTGTATTACATACTTGCTACTGCTCATTGATAGAATAAAATAAATACTACGGCTCTTCATCCTTCCCATAGCACTTCTTCGTGACTAGCATTGTATTTTAGTGTTCATCTCTTATTGCAACTCAGTGTTCAAGATATAAGGCAATTTTCAGGCCATGTGGACGAGGAATATTCAATGGATTGAGTAGGAGACTTAAAAAATGAAAATAAAAAATAGTATAAACGTTAGACAAATATTGTTTTTAATCCGGTGACATATTTTTCTGTTTTGTTTTTTCTGATCTTTTAACCTTATTGACTTTTCGAACTGGCAGGGTTAGATACAGCCCCGAGGAGCCCCGGGACTACATGACCAGTATTCTCGTCGGTTAAGGACGCTTCCCAGTGCCTTTCCTTAGAGATTTATTTTTGGTTATGGCTGGTTAATATCCTTTGGCAAGTTACCTATGCAAAGTGAGGCGATGATAGAATAGTTTGTGTAACACGGAGGAGGACAGTAAGGTGTAATAAGAAAAATGATTCGCTTAGGAAAAAGTTTTAGAGAGTTTCCTTAAACGAAGAGAATGCTGAGGTACTAAGCTGAATACCTTCGTCTGAGTCTAGTATGTATTAAAGTATGCGTCATCGAAGGATATATATATGTATGTATATATGTACCGTATGTATAATGTAGACACACACACACACACACACACACACACACACACACACACACAGGGAGAGAGAGAGAGAGAGATACTAGCAGGACGAAGACCAAAAGAAACACGTTAAATCATGGTAACCGAGAATTATAGTATATTAAATTGTATCTTTACCTGTCTGCTTCCCTTCGTATGTATATATGTTTGTACATGTCTGTATATTCAGTATGTTTATCTCTATCTATATCTATATTTATCGATCTCTGTTCTCTGTATATACTTGTCTGTATCGATCTATCTATCCAAATCTTTCTGTCTATCAATCTGTTATCTGTATGTATGTGTGTCTATATATACATCCACGTATCAATCAGTCTGTCTGTCTATACCTGTCTATCTATCTATCAGTCGTACTCAGTGGGAATGCTCCATCAACTCTTGGTATACTCCCAGACGCTGAGAAAAACAAAAAAGAAAAATCACCCCTCTAGGGGGCAGACATGACCAGCTATTGTGGAAGCTTAAGAAAATTACCCCTGGATGTTTCTCTTAATGAAGACATTCTGAGAGAGAGAGAGAGAGAGAGAAAGAGAGAGAGAGAGAGAGAGAGAGAGAGAGAGAGAGAGAGAGAGAGAGAATAGGTGAGAGACTCAAGGTGAAAATAAAGAGATTGACATACAGTATCCCGAGGGAGAAGAGGCCAGGAAGTGGAAGAAGGGAGGAGGAAGAGGAATAAGAGGAAGGAGGAGGAAGATGAGGAAGAAGGGAGTAGTAAGATGAGGAAAAGGAAGGTTGGGAAGACGAAAGACGAAAGAGGAAGAGGAAAAAGTTGAAGACAGAGGAGAAAATATGAAATAAAGTGTAAAAGAAATGACAAGGAAGAGGAAGATAGGAGGAGGAGGAGGAAGAAGGAAAATGAGGATGAGGAAGATAGATTGGGGGAGGAGGAGGAGGTGGAGGGGAGGAGGAATATGAAGAGGAGGAGGAGGGGAGAAGGAAGATGATGGGAGGAGGAGGAAGATTAAGAGGGATATGGATGTTGGAGAATGTAGGAGGAAGATGAACATAGAAGGAGGAGGTGGAGGAAGATGAAGGTAAGTGGAAAACGATGAATATGGGAGGAGGAAAGTAAGGAGGGAAGCTAAAGATAGGACGAATACGAAGGAAGTAAGTACAAAGGGCGAAAGCAAATGGCGACAGATCCAATGGTCCTTTCGAGGCTGTTTGTTTTGGAGAAGACTGTAACTAGGATATCTGCTTATGAGTTGAAGATCAGGATAGCAAGGCAAAAGTCTCCCCCCACCCCCCGCCTGCCAAACCCTCCAGTTGAATTTGGCAGGAAAAGATTAGAAGAACCATCATGCAGGATAGAAAAACTGCAGTGCAAATTTCATAAGGAAGTTTGAAAACAAAAATAAAATCAACAGTGTATTAAACTATAATGGAACTGTGACGTTATTTCATGACAGCGGTGGGCTGTTGCTATATTCTCCGTGATATGAGTGAGCGGAAAGTTAATTAGTCATGTTTTCGTATTATTCAACTATTAACCTGTTCAGCTGTGGATTTGAAGCGAGGTACTTATCCAAGACACTTTACATCTTATGATCGCATTGCAGTCTACCACATTCCTTGGCCATTTGTTCCATATATTGGCAACTGTGTAAATGAAGAAAGTGTTTTGCGTCATTTGCTTGAAGACATTTGCCGATAATTTCATAACCATTAAGCCTAGAGTAACTGCTCTTATACCGTGAAGTGCTCATTGACTACCATATTGCAAGGTACACCCGAAAGCACTGATTCCCCCCCCCTCCCCCATAGTATCCGGAGTCGCGGTCAGTGTCGACCGGGCGATCGAACACTCCTCACCCCCCGCCCTTACCCCAACCCCAGTGTAAACTTGATGGATAATTGTGGAACGGCCAAAGCTGATGATGTTACAGTATGCCAGTATTGCCCATATAGACAATGAGAACCAGTATTTTTTTTTTTTTTTTTTGCCTATCGACCATTGAGGCCGGAGCCCCTGGTCATTAAGGCAAAAATATATATATGTATATACATCGACACATATATAAAAGTAGGGGTGAGTATATAAAGGCATTTAATGTGTAATACTGCGCTGGTATCTGTGGATATGAGAAAGGCACGAAAGTGAAAGAAAACCTGCAATGTATTGTTAATTATACTTACGTCCTATATTATAATGTTACATATAAGTATGGTATGTTTAACAACATCTGTTGAAAGATATGATGTCTTTTCACAGCCATTCTCACTCCCACCTCCACCACCCTTCTCTCTGGATTCATGTCTGCACCACACGCCTCTCTTGCCCTCTCGTCCCCCACTCCCACCCTTTGTTAACCAGCATAAACCAATATAATGATGAAATGATCCGTCAGGTATTGATTATATTATATTAGCATACACCTCTGTATTAAGCACCAACAAATCAATAACATACAATATTTCGGTATACCTGCCATTTCATCCTGTTGTAAGCGGTTACATAACTTAAGCAATACAAGTTGGACCTTGTGTTACAAGATTATACGGTTGTTTATCGTTAACTCAGGTTATGCGTGGTTTTGGCTGTCCAGTAATTCATATTAACGTGACATTTTAAGCCTTACATTATAAACACGTACCCGTAACGTTTATGTTCCTGTCATTACGGAAACTTATCAGGGATCGGCTGTGACGAGTAAAAAACTCTCTGCTTTAACGAAAATATTCCGACCTCTTGTTACAACAGTGACACAGTGTCATTAAGTATACGACTGATCCACATGCAGTTGTACATAATGACATTGGTTCAGTGTCAGGATTTACATTCAGGCTCCTATGACTCACTTTCAGGCTGCTGTGACTCACTGTTAGGCTCCTATGACTCACTGTCAGTTGAATAAAATCGTCTGGCGTTAGATGGGATAGATTTTGGCACAATTCGACCCTGAGGATAAGTGGTTCCCGTAGTAGCATTGTCAGGCTCCTATACTCAGGTGAATATGCTACTCAGATAGGCTGCTCAAATGTTTCCACCAAGTTTGGTTCAGAGCGGTAAAATTTACTTGAGTTTTGTTCACACACACACACACACACACACACACACACACACACACACACACACACCGAGCAAAGCAATACCTCTCTCTCTCGCAATGGTAAACTGTTTCACACCGACACAGCCAGGAGATGTTATTTATAGCTCTGTAGCCCGTTCACAAGTAGAGGTAAGTCTGAAGTCTAGTGGCAGATAAAAGGTAAAAGAAAAATACGTCGTTGGAGTAAAGAGACCACTCGCTGTTTACTAGGATTTCTCTGTGCATGCCTTCCACCCCTTAAACCTGAGGACATTGATTCCTCATATTACTGTAATATTCAGATGATTGTAAGTATATTAGGACAAGCTCTCAGAATAAAGGGGCTAGTTAAGGCCTTCAGTAACTCTACTACTAGGGGTCCTCCTGACCAAAATAAATTGTTCTCGTATCAGCTGAAATAAAGTGAAAAACACGTCCATGGGCTGAAAAAGAAAACCCTTTGACTACTATGATATCTCTCTGCCAAGTGAAAATCGTCTGATGTTAGTATGGATGAAACAACAAATTCGTCCATAGAAAAACATATAAATGGGATAATATTTAACTCCCCAGTTGTGTCATGGTTGGGATAAGTCTAGTGCTCTGTATCAGCTAAAGCCAGACACATATGGCCTCACATACAGCATGAACCTATTGTGTTAAAAGGTTAATCTGTTTATTAATTATGTAGGTGATTAAGAGTTGCGTCATAATGCAGAGCCTGTGTGATGATCCAGCGAACAGTGTCAGCGTGGAGGAGGGGGGAGGGGAGAGGGACAGGGGGAAAGGGAAGGAAGCAGGAAGAGCGGGTGTGGGGAGAGAGAGGGGTAGGAAGAAGGGAGGGCGAGAGGCAGGGATGGAGAGAGGTAGGAGGGAGGGAGAAATAGGTTGGGAAGAGGCAGGAGACAGGCAGAAATGGGCGTGGGAGAGGCAGGGGACGGACAGAAGCCAGGGTTGGGGATGGAGGAAGAGGCAAGGGAAGGGTCGGATGAGGTAAATGGGAAGGGGCAGAGGGGGAAGAGGCAGGGGTGGGGGAAGAAAGAGGAAAGGAAGAAAGAGGCAAAGGAGAGGGAAGGGAAAGGTAGTATGGAGGAAAAAGGAAGGTAGAGGGAGGGAAATAGGGAGTCAGGGGGGAAGGATGAAGGGGTCAAGGAGTGAAGATGCACGGGGAAGGAAAGGGAGAGGAGGGAGAGGGAGGGGGAAGCGGTAGGGGAGAGGGGACGGGAGATGCAGGGGCTTAAAGGCAAATTTTACATTATAGGATTTGCCGTTGCTGATTTGAATATTGATAAGTGTCCATTTACCAAATCCCCGCTGCCTATAGCCTCTATGTTGTTTGGCACCGCGTCCTAAATCGTACTTGGTTAGCATGAGAAGGTTAATTCTGGTTGTCACTCTCCCTCTTTGTTTTTAAAAGATCAGGTCATGCAGTGGATCACATAAAGACTTATAGAGATGATAGTTATTGACAGTAAAAGACAAAATCATTTCTCCAGTTTTGCCGAACACCATTTTCTACTTGCGAAGCATAGGACAAGATCAGAGTTGAGATGCACGAAGAAACTTATGATGAAATACTTCTCGTAACTCAGCTTTGTTTTGGTAGGAAGCACAACGGAGTATTGTAGCTCTCCTGGTTTGTTGTTATTCTACAGACAAACTCATCCTAGTTACGAGAGGAAAGATATTTAGATACTCTTCCTCTTTTTCTTTTCCTTTCTTTGTCTTTTTCGTTTTTCTTTTTCTTTTGCTTCTTCTTCTTCTTCATTCATTCTTTCTTTCTTACTTCTCCTTTCTTCTTTCTTCTTCTTTCATCTTTCTTCTTCTTTCGTCTTTCTTCTTCTTCTTCTTCTCTTCTTCTTCTTCTTCTCCTGCTTCTTGACATTATTATTATTATTATTATTATTATTATTATTATTATTATTATTATTATTATTATCAAAGAAATTGGTCAATGCAGAAACTTAAGTTATCGTGTCTCCTCTTCCTACAAATAAAAATGAGAGATACGAGAGAGTGCTGATCGTAATGTTATGAATTATTTGGTACGGGGAAATTTCTTTAAGACTTCCATAGACTAATTTTGTCCATAACATCATAGTAACTTCTTAAACATTACTTATGCCAACCGTGGTGGAGTTGTACATAATTACATCAATACCCTCGGCACAGCAATGACCTTTTCTGAAGTATATTTGATCCTAAAAGACGATTCTGTTTACCTGAGGAGAGTGCAGGTAGTGAAGGGATTAGTGTATATTGTTTTCAGCACTTCTGGTTCGAAAATTTTGCTGCGGAGATGAGTAAGATTGTATGGAGGTAACGAGAATGAAGCATAAAGGGCTTGTATTCTCGTAGGTGGAGGAAGTTCCATTACACCTTTTCCTATGCGACCTGTTTTGTCTATTACACCTTACTGCCCTTTTCTGCGCCACGTAGATCCTTCCATTATCGTCATACTGTGCATGAATAACGTACAGAAGGATATTAACAAGCCATATCCAAAAATGAATCGCTAAGGAAGAGGTGTCAGGGAGCTTCCTTAACCGACGATAATGTAGCTAAGGAACTAAAATTAATGACAAAACAGAATATGAAGGTGAAATTTTCGTGAAGTATATTGTTATAGATGAGAGAGAGAGAGGGAATCACACACACACACACACACACACACACACACACACACACACACACACACACACACACACACACACACACACACACACAGCACACTTGACCCAGATGTGATTAGGAAGTGGACAACTAATGGTTAGGGATTTAATGATAAGCCCTTGTCTATCAGGGTGTGTAAATGCGTGTCAAGTGTGGTGTCAATGCGTGTCAAGTGTGGTGTCAATGCGTGTCAAGTGTGGTGTCATTGCGTGTCAAGTGTGGTGTCAATGCGTGTCAAGTGTGGTGTCAATGCATGTCAAGTGTGGTGTCAATGCGTGTCAAGTGTGGTGTCAATGCGTGTCAAGTGTGGTGTCAATGCGTGTCAAGTGTGGTGTCAATGCGTGTCAAGTGTGGTGTCAATGCGTGTCAAGTGTGGTGTCAATGCGTGTCAAGTGTGGTGTCAATGCGTGTCAAGTGTGGTGTCAATGCGTGTCAAGTGTGGTGTCAATGCGTGTCAAGTGTGGTGTCAATGCGTGTCAAGTGTGGTGTTAATGCGTGTCAAGTGTGGTGTCAATGCGTGTCAAGTGTGGTGTCAGTGCGTGTCAAGTGTGGTGTCAATGCGTGTCAAGTGTGGTGTCAATGCGTGTCAAGTGTGGTGTCAATGCGTGTCAAGTGTGGTGTTAATGCGTGTCAAGTGTGGTGTCAATGCGTGTCAAGTGTGGTGTCAATGCGTGTCAGGTGTGGTGTCAATGCGTGTCGAGTGTGGTGTTAATGCGTGTCAAGTGTGGTGTTAATGCGTGTCAAGCGTGGTGTTAATGCGTGTCAAGTGTGGTGGCAATGCGTGTCAAGTGTGGTGTCAGTGCGTGTCAGGTGTGGTGTCAATGCATGACAAGTGTGGTGTCAGTGCGTGTCAGGTGTGGTGTCAGTGCTTGTCAGGTGTGGTGTCAGTGCGTGTCAGGTGTGGTGTCACTGCGTGTCAGGTGTGGTTCACTGCGTGTCAGGTGTGGTGTCACTGCGTGTGAAGTGTGGTGTCAATGCGTGTCAAGTGTGATGTCAATGCGTGTCAAGTGTTGTGTCACTGCGTGTCAAGTGTGGTGTCAGTGCGTTTCAGGTGTGGTGTCAATGCATGTCAAGTGTGGTGTCAGTGCGTGTCAGTGTGATGTCAGTGCGTGTCAAGTGTGGTGTCAGTGCGTGTCAAGTGTGGTGTCAGTTCGTGTCAAGTGTGGTATCAGTGCTTGTCAAATGTGGTGTCAGTGCGTGTCAAGTGTGGTGCCAATGCGTGTCAAGTGTGATGTCAGTGCGTGTCAAGTGTGATGTCAGTGCGTGTCAAGTGTGGTGTCAGTGCGTGTCAAGTGTGGTGTCATTGCGTGTCGTGTGGTGTCATTGCGTGTCGTGTGGTGTCAATGCGTGTCATGTATGGGGGTGCTGTCTGTCTGGCCTTCTGTTTGGCTGTGTTCATATGTAGAGTCATTATTAACACCTTTATCCCATTACTTTAGTTTTCTGTTTACTTTAGTCCTAGGCTTTTTTTTTTTTTTTTTTTTTTTTTTTGAGGTTTAAGATTCTCAAACATTTACGATCACTTCCCTATTGTATATTTGTTTTTGTAGGATGAACTTGAGACTTGAGAAGGTTCTACTTTCTCTTTTCCTGGTCCATCCTGTAAAGTAGATCATGTAACTAATGATAATTTTCTTCGTAACTCTTTTATGCCCAAGAACAACAGGAAATGCAGGGATAATGTGCACCCTCCTCCATCCTGCGAAATAAAACATAAACACGACCGAAGATGCATCGTAAGGTAGTTCGAAAGTTAGTTTGTTTATTTCGGGAAACTGTGTCGATGTGAGAGCGATAAAAATATACTAAGAATGTTAAGGTGTAATATATAAAATAGAACGCTTCGAAAGAGGTGTCACGGACCCTTCTGGTCCTCTTTCACTATGACTTTCAGTTCAGTGACCTTTTTATTATATTTGTTCAGTCTCCAAACGATTTAATTCACCAAGCATGTTCTATTTCAATTCTTGCCTCTTCCAGACGATTATATTTATACCTCCTCATCGACGACGCTATTTTCTATTTTATGCTTGGTATTTACAGAGATCATTGATAATATCGTTATCATCATTTTTCTCATTCTCATCATCATTATCTTTTTTCTCCTCTTCCTCTTCCTCCTTCTCTTGCTCCTCCTCCTCCTCCTCCTCATCATCATCATCATGATCATCATCATCATCATCATCATCATCATCATCATCATCATCATCTTCATCATCATCATCCTTATCATCCTCCTCATCATCATCATAATCGTTATTCTCCTCCTCCTCCTCCTCTTCCTCTTCATCATCATCATCATCATCATCATCATCATCATAATCATCATCATCATCATCATCATTCCAGCAATCACCACTGTGAGGTAGTTGTTATAGGTTTTTCGCTACTAACTTTGCCCCAAATTTTGTTCTTCCGTGGCTTATATCCCGTAGGTCAGTGGCATAAAATGACAGTATTATGGCTCAACATCCTTCGCATAGCACTTCTTCGTTACTAGCGTCTTAATTCTAGTCTTAATTTCTTGTTAAACTTCAGCATTAATGATGGAGAGATGGCGATTTCTGGCCAAGTTAGCGTACAACAAGTATAGTCTGTCTAGTTCATCACAGTACAGTAAATTAAAGCACTTCAGCACGCTGTCACCTCAAACTATTCTAACACAAAGGTGACTGAGATTAGGACAGTCTCTAGGAGTGAAGGCGTTAATGAAGGTTTTATTTAACCCCTCCAGTTTAAGAAATTCTCTAAGGTATCAGTGTCCAGTACCCTCCAAAGTAGATGACCATCCTGTTCCCTTGATGGCATTCACTGATCGAACACCTTCCGTCATCACTTGAGGATCGAACTTCTCTACGCCGTCTTTCCCACTGGGGCATTCTAACCACTAGACCACCAGGCGTAATTGTGTAATACTTTTGCTGCCTTGGGACGATTTTGTGCAGCTGTAGGAAAACATCTTGTAACTGGTTTGTGTGTTCCATCTTCCAAAACCCGGGATGAACGTCCTAAGTACATTATTCACTCTGTTCCCTTTACGTTAACTTGGCCTAAAATCTCCGTCTGACCATCTTAAATGCTGAGTTGTAGCAATAGATTGGCACAGCAATATGATGCTAATCACGACGATGTGCTGTGGAAAGGATGTAGAGCCACAACATAATCTTAATTTGCCCATTCAACTACGTGATACAAACTGCAAAAGGACGAAAATCTGGGCCAAGTTGAAGTGAAATGAGTATATGCTACCGTCAGACACTTGTTTTTTCAGATTTGGTGAGATCACACTGAAAGTGATAGTTGTAATCATCATCGACTTCATTACGAGATGTCTGTCCAGAGATGTATAAACCCAGCTGCCATGTGTAATGCCTTTTTTATGTCAACATAGGTTTCCGCAACAGCATACGAGTCAAAAATACCGTGCCGTGTACCAAAATAATCTCTGAGGAATTCTTAACGCTGAGGCCTCTATGGCTTATTCTTAGCTGAGTAAAATCGTCGGGTATTAAGTGGAAAATAGTACCAAAGTTGTCTTGGCTGTGGGAAAGTTAAGACATTGTATTGAAGGAATCTGCATTATTTGTGTGGACGATTGAACAGGGAATATCCACAGACAAGGACAGAGGAGACTTATGTGTCGTGGGAGATAGGGTCGTTTCTGAATTAAAAAATAATAAATTTGGTTTTACGCCATGTATACTAATATGAAGAGGGTCTTTGTCGAGGGCATTTCCTTCAGGATGGCGTGTTGGGAAATACATAGGCAGATAGGGAATAGTGAGGTGGAATATAAACAGGGTTGGCAGAGGAGTAAAAATGTGTGTGTGTGTGTGTGTGTGTGTGTGTGTGTGTGTGTGTGTGTGTGTGTGTGTGTGTTATATCTACTGTACGCTCAGTCAAGTACTCGGGTAAAAAAAAAAAAAAAAAAAAA